>NC_137458.1:69033660-69394238 GCF_964235325.1 Thermobia domestica
CTGGTGACCACACGAACCATTACAGAGTCACGGTTGATACATCGTTGGAAATCTAATGGAACACAGATTCCTACGAGGAATATTTGTGCAATTTCCGCCCTGTTCGTAGAAGGAGAAGAAGAAACAGGAAGAGGAAAAGAAGAAGAAAGTCCTAAAAATGTACTTTACGTCAAAAAATTGAGACTCCAGAAATGGCCAACTTTGCCGCCCTTCCAATTTTTATGAGTGTAACCCCAAGGAGGGAATGGCGCCCTCCAAAAAACTGAGGCAAAAAAAAACTTAATCCTCCCCTCCGCCGTGGTATCCCCACGTACACAAAATGCATATGTGATATATTTGACACTTCAAGTTTCAATAAGTGTCTACGAAAAGCTTCATTTTTCAGAAATATATTAATACCAAAATTATTTTCCTAGTTTAATTAGGGGCTGAGCTATTGAGGTTTAAATCCTTAGTGCAGCAATAGTGTCAATGGGCGTTTAAACGTTAAACCAGTGCAGTCGGTTGGTACACACCATCATAAAAAATAACCTTTATGGTATATAAGCCATTTCCTATTACATTATCTCGCCTTCCAACTGGTTTGCAGGACCACATAGGCAGAAATGGAATATGAGAATGCTGAATCCATGTAAAAGAAAAAAAGAAAGAAAGAAAGAAAAAAGAAAAGAAAAAAAGAAAAAAGTATAACTGTCTCTTATATAATCATTCCATGGAAATCTAATCCTAATCCACTTCTTTGTTGGTTGGCTGAGTCGGAGTTTAACATCCCTTTCAGCATCGGATTTGGACGCACAGCTTAACGTTGGATCCGAACCACCACATGAACTCCCACTGGGAATGGAACCCGAGTCCACACGCAGAAAGCTCGTGCGCTAACCATATTGCTAACAGGAGAAGTCTTTCACTTCTTGTTTCAATCAGTGTTAAGAGGGTTTTTTTTTCTATTTTCGTTGGGTGTTTTTCCTTTTATTATAGAATCATTCTACGATCATTTATTATTATCCACTTGCATTAATTATCCATTTCCTTTAGCCTAAAGAGCCTGACAACGCGACATTAAACTCAAAGTTTAATATCTTCTATTTCTCTATCCTTCCATCTCCCTTTCCTAGGAATCTTTGATTTTAATGCATCCTACTACCTATTACAAAATGAAACGAAATCTTTCAATTTAAAGTCCCACGATTATGCCCATTAAGCTAAGGGAGACGGATGACCCTTTTATATTTTAGTTTTTTAAAGGTAAATTATAGACTTCCAGCCAAGAAGCTACAGCATCATTCCTGTTTATCCTAGAATCATAGTTCGTACCTCATTCTCTTCAGAATAGAACAGCCTTTTAAACGGTACTATTCACATGTCTCCATCATGTATCTGAGGCGGGAAAATTACGATAAAAAGGATTTTTGTTAAAAATATCCTTTTTCTTACCTTTTTGCCTCCCTGGACCTCTTTGTGTTAACGTATAAATATGAAACAATTCTTCTAGGTGCAAAAGTAAAGCAGCAAACATAATAAAAATAGGCCTAGCAATTTTTTAAAGTTATGACGTCATCACCCCTATGTCTAGAGTGAAATCATACTTAACGTATTCTACAATGTCTCCAAGCTTGAGGAAAGCAAAAACTGAAGAAGCTTTAATAGTGAAGCTCTAATATTGATTTTTTAATCGAATAATAAAGGTACTACACTATTGTATAAAAGTATACATTAAAAAAAAAGGGGGCAAGTGAATGATTATGAAAGAATTGGTGGGAATGAGGCAAATGGAGTACCACAAGGAAATTCACGGACATGATGTTGTCCACCAATAACTTACTTGGCCGGGGATCAAACCAGGGACCCCACACACCAGAGGTAAAAGCTCGACCACTGAGCCACCATGCTCCCTAGTACCTATTACCCTAATGATATTCACTGAAAGAGGATGTGAAAATTTGAATGAGGCATCATCTTCAGAAACACGTTTAGAGACAATAATTAAGCATTCTGTACTATTATTGACAATAACGTAGAATCACGTAAAGCTTACAATTCCATTCTTCTGCAAATTTGATGAAATGGGTAAAAAAAAATATGCCCTTTTCTTGAACGGACGTGAAAATGGAAAGATTGTTATAAATAATAGAATTCTTGTGCTCAGTCTTGAGTTTAAAAAAACGGGAAGGCCTATATTGACATTTTACCTGTCACGCTAAACGCATTTCGAAGACGAGGTGTTTCCATTTTCCGGACACTAGGACCTCTCGTTTTACCCGTGTCACGTATCCATGAGGGAAGTCTTTTAGATCCTACTGACGCTCGGCCGAATGAGAGAACGGCCGTTGAAAGGATCATCAGCAAACCACGTAAGTTCGCCTTCAACAAGGAACGATCGATTCCCACCGGGTGAGGCGGCACAGAACCACGCTTCTTCTTACATAGCTCCTGGCGAAAAAAAAAAAAAAAGAACTTCTCTTCCTTCCGTGCTTTGTAAAGTGGAGACCTCACAAATTATGCAGCACTAAGCACATGTAAACGAAATTGTAGATCCTGGTGTTGGATTATCTTATAAAGTTAACTCGGTTAACAACTTAAAGACATTATAGAGGAAAGATCAGATATGATAAACCGCATTATGTTCATGTTACCTGTTAAAATTCAAATTTTATGCCGTTCTATCTCGTTTCCGCATCCGTAACAGTGTAGCGTTTTCATGCACAAAAATCTCTTTCCTTTTCCAGCTGATTCAACCTGAATCAAAATTTCTAATTTCAGTGTGAAATTTATAAAAAATGAAATGTAAAAATGTTTGATGTTTGATCATTTGCCCAAATTTGATTATTTTTAGTACATGAGTTTAGTGGACCATGGCGTAACTTAGCCTTTTATCATATTATCTGCATGGGTTGAAAAAAGGTAAAGTGTGAGGGTGGAAGCAGGGGCATTTAAAATAATCGAAAACGACTGACATTAGTTTCTAATCCATAGTTTACGTCGTCGCTGAGGTACATAGCGACACTATCAATGCCGTTTAAGTCTAAATTTATCCCGGAACGTCTTTGAGTGGAAAATGGTAACGTAAAAATAACCCAAAGTTACCAATATCAAGACTCAGGTATGGAGGTATACGGATCAGTGTCGTGGACATTGAAGAAGGATGAAATATCCAAGTTGGAAGCATTTGAAATGTGTTGCTGGCGCAGAATATTATGGACCGAAACGAAAAGGAAAGAAGAGTATTAAAGCAAGCTAATGAAGGACGATAGATCATAAAGATAATAGGAAAAAGAAGAAACAGCATACTTGGCCATCTTATTCGGCATTCCGATTGGATCACCGTGCTGATACGGAGAAAGGCAGAAGGAAAAACCAGGAAGAGGAAGACCAAGGATAGAATATCTAGACGGATTTATGAAGAAGAAATCTTATCAAAGTATATACAACTCTTCCGAGAGAGAGAAGTTTTAAAATGTCAATGTCGCCATCAAACTATGGTTGAGGAAAGAAGGAAGAATACCAATGTTAATGTCTAATTTACAGTTTTCGTCGTTGAGATGAATAGTGACACATCCAGATGCCACTGAAGTCCAAGTTCAGCCTCTATCGAAATGGAAATGAGAAGGGTAGATGGGTAAGTGTGGGTGGGAAGACATGACGGATTTCTATCACTGCTTTTTCATTGGAATCCGTATTCTAAGGAGGAAGATGTTCAAATAATTTTCTTAAACCTATTCCCCCATGCGAAGAACAGGCGTTTCAGTTGGCATTACTATAAAATAGAGAGAAGGTTTTTTCTTTAAAAAAATAATACCATTACGATAAAAAAGTTTTAAAGCAAGTGCTTTTATGAAGTGTACTAAAAAGAAAAAAATAATTTGTTTTAGTGGGAATATTCAGTGTTATTAGCTCTCAATCTTAAGAGGATCGCTTAATACTTTCAGTCTTTGACCCAGTTCCTCATTTTACTCCATTTTTTTTCCTTCCTTGGCAACATCTCAAGGCTTTCAACAAGGGCCGTACACGATTAAGGGATTAAAGAACGCTATTCGCAATACTGCCATAACACCAGAAACAACCCATACAGTAAAAGCGAAGTTTCATGGTGTGGCTACAGGAATATATTCCTCGTGAAGATAAACATCTGGACGTAGTGTTGCAGAAGAGACGAGAATATCTCGTCTCGAAAATGTTACGAGAAGTGTATTTTGAAATTCGAGACCATACGAAAAATTCTTGGAGTCTCATGAGTTAATTCATTCAAAATTTAGATCTCAAACAGTTTTAGTGTTACCTGAACGAACAGAATGAAGAGCATTTATCAACCTTGAAAGATACACAAGTCATTATAAAATTAATTTCCAATAATAAAATATTGTTCAAATGTTATATTACGCCACTCATATATCTCCCATGACGCTGAAGAATTCTGGTAGGTTCTAAATTTAATTAACAGCAAAAATCACGGTATAAATTTTGTAAAATAAATTATCAAAACGAGATGAAAAATCAAGACAAGACGAGAATAGGCTTCCTGGAATCGATAAGTGAGATATTCATTGAAGGCTCCGTGTGTGTTTTAGTAAAATAAGTGACAAACCTTCCTCTGTATGATAGTAAAATAAAATGTTGACCAGGATCTGTGTTGCTCTTTTTATCGATATTTCAAACCCAAAAAAGGTATATTATTATACCGGACCATGTATATTCCAAAAATATATTTTATTTATAACTTTCTAATACAGTCGTGGAATCTATTCTATATAATTACCATCAAATTCAATTACTATTAGTCACATTCAAATTCATTTCTATTGAAAAAAAAATTCATTTTGTACTCATAGTCAACTAAAGCTTAAAAGCTCTACCTATAGAACTAGTAACAAATTGTTACTTTTTTTTTCAGTTC
Organism: Thermobia domestica; assembly: GCF_964235325.1. Lineage (NCBI taxonomy): Eukaryota > Metazoa > Arthropoda > Insecta > Zygentoma > Lepismatidae > Thermobia > Thermobia domestica. Next base: position 69,038,552 of record NC_137458.1, read on the forward strand.
TAGATTGACTACAACTTGGGTGACATTTAAAATTTGGTTGCAAAAGACACTAGGAAGAAACTCATAATGTAATTATTTCTTCAAGCTTCCTTTTGCTTTTTTTTTTTTTTTTTTTTATTACAAACAAAATACGACCGGATATATCTTCCTCGCTCGTTTCTTAATTGCTTCTAGTTATTAAGTTAAAGAGTCATAAACAAAATATTCTGTAGCATCTCTGTATGATTAATGTAGCTGGAAACCTTTTTTCTTTGCAGTACCTACACAAAAGCACCAGGATATTAGTATTCCACAACTATAATAAACTTCTAGATAGTAATCTCATTTTTCTAGCGTCGAGTCCTCATTATTCAGGACAAAAGAGAGTGGATATTTACATATCAATGACCACACTTTGCATGCTAATTGTTTGGAATGAGAAAGAACGGGTCTATGCAGAGAATGGGTTTTAATTGTTTTTTTTTTTTGTGTGTGTGTGTGTCTATTGTTTTCATATACCCTCTACCTCACATTTAAATGATAACTTTCCCAACTGAATTTGTTTTGGTGGTAAATACGATCCAACTATTTAGTGTGTCTAAGGCACATACGATAGCTATAACATAGTAACATACTACAATATATTTAAGAAAATTAGAAATACGAGATGCGTTCCAAAAGAAGTATATATGTTTTATTGCCCATTATTACTCAATTGTACAATAGTTTAGGCACTGTCCCTCTCAAAGTAGTATTCTCTACTAGCAATATACCGTTCCCAACATTTCTTCATTTTTGCAAAGTTTTCTGGAGCGCACTTTCTGTGATGGTGCGCAGGTTTCTTGTCACATTGTCATGAATCTCCTTTACGATTTGGAAACGACATGTTTTCGAAGTGATTTTAAGTATAAGAAACAGGAAAACATCTGCAGGGGCTAGATCCGGAGAATAGAGTAGATGAGACACAACGGGAGTCATATGTTTTGCCAGATGACTGCGGTTCAGGAGCGAAGCTTGAGTAGCACCATCCACAAGTATGGTCTTCCCACAATTCAGGCTTCTTCCTGCGTACAACATCCCTCAATCGTGCAAAAATGTCCTGCTATAACTGTTTGTTTACTATCTGACTACAGGATACAAATTCATGATGGATTGTGACTTTCCAATCAAAAACATAACTAAACCAATATCACCTTGATCCTTGATTGAGTCATAGTGCTATTTTGGGACGAGGAGACCCTGAATGAATTGAAAAGCAATTGAAATGTCTCTGAAAATGTTTTGCCAAGTTTGTAGCAAAATTTCACACACGCACATTGTTCTTCAGTCACTATATCATTGATCCTACGAACAGCTTCTGCACGTGCATACTTTTGCGACTGTAGCTCGACGACTAACGATTATATGGAAACGAATTAAGTGACAGTTTACTGTCTAAACCTGTCGCTAGGGCACTCAGTAGCCACAGCGAACTCCCTTGGCAAGTTGGCGCGCTATGTCAGAAGTTTGGTTTCCTTTTTAACACAACTCGTACTTACATATATCGTGTAAAAATTGTCAGAGTACTAGCCTATGATGCTTCTGTCGTACTATAGTTAAATAACGTATTTCTAATTAACTTCTACGTACGTATAAATTCGACTCCCATTGTAGTATATCGTATCATAACAGGATTTGCTGGAAAATAATATCTATTATGTTTTATTTATCGAAGCATACTTAACCAATTTAAATTTTACATTAAACATTCACTCCTTTCTCACTGGTGTAATGACTAGCACGTGTGCGCCTTTGGTGCACGGTTTAAGTTTGAACACGTTACGGTGGTTCTGATTCTACCTTAAACTCTAGGCCTACGTCTGATATAGTCTTGGTACTGAAAGGGACGCTAAACTCCAATCCGTCCAACCATTAAATGTTTACACAATCTTCATTAGAATCCAGCCTAAAATGGTTTGTGCACATATTTCCGCAAGAAAAAAACATTGATAGTCCGTTACGTGATTGATTTTTCACATTCTTTTCTGAGAGATTATAGTATTTCTGAACTGTAATCACATCAAACAACTATCCCCTAATCGTAATCATATTAAAATGCAGGTCTCCATATTTACATCATTTTAATTATCAAGTAATGATAATATTGAAGTTACAATCTCAGTAGTGTTAAGTAGGCGGGCTCACCAATACATAGACTCATATAACTGCAAAAACCTCATTGCACTTTTGACGAAGCATCTTTCTTCACAATATAATAAAGGCGTAAGCCTCACAGCATCTTCACCGTGTGCAGCTGTTATTTATTAACTTAAATAGATTAGATAAAATAAGAATAAATGGAAATGTTGGGGATGTTTGAAATGATAAGTTTCGCCTAGGGATTTGAAATTAAATTTGGTAGAGTTAAAGATAATATTATTGAACTTGGGTTGTTTTTGAATAAAATAGAATATATCGTCCCTTTCGAGACAAAGAGGCGTATCTCATTTTTTTTCTACTTTTTCAGGCTTCAGGTATATTACAGATGTTATCATAAGTTTATTTTTATCGTGTTCTGTCAAAATTTAATTGGATCTCGTAAGTTATATACCTGACAGGAAGAAAATCAAACTAAATTTAAAAAAAAGAGAATAAATAATGAGAAAAAATTTAAACTTGTGTCCTGGAAAAATTAAGAAAATGAGATACGCCCTTTGGCCTCGAGAGGGACGATATGCAAGAAAGAAATAGATTTTGATGTTAAGGAGAAGAAAGTGACAAGGAGGGAAAACAGTTGGCAGGATAGGTTAATTTGTCCTTATTTGAAAAATTTTGCTAGTTTTTTAATAGTTTTTAGGGGTTGTTATTTTTTATTTGTTGATTTTTTTGTTGACTAATGACGAAAAAGGTGCAAGTTGAACTTTAGCGCTGTTTGTGTAATAATATGGATAATTTTGTGGCAATAATCTTTAGCTAAGATTGAGATATTTGTGATATTGATAAAATATAATTGTAAATATAAGTTGATGTGATAAGCGGATAATACCTTTTATAGATTAGAGCACGGTATAGACTTTAAAAACTTGTATTTGCAATCCCACGCGACTACATGCTTTTTTTAAAATTTAAAACCTAATATTAATTTTTTGACAAGACTTTTTACAGTTTTGTTTAACGTTTTTTAAGGTTACTTTTGATTAATCAATGATTTTTTGTGTTGATCACTATGCAGGCATTGACCATGAATAAGGTAACGATTAGAATGTGGATAACGAAAATAATTTGCAATTTTATTAATTTTATCAATTGTATTTCCAAAACATGCTAAATCCAAAAATTTCCTATTTTGAATTGAATACGGAAAAGTATACTATGGATCCTCTTAATTTTAATTTTGTAATTATTTTTTGTCAAAACACATTATTTTCTGTGGTAAATTCTGTTTGAAATATCACTTGCCATGGTGTTTCAATATAAAAAGATATAGTTTTTTTTTGCCCTTTCTGAAAAATTTTACCAAACGGATTTAGCATGTTTTGGAAATACATTCCTCAATTAAAAAATACATACATAGAAATAAGTTAACAAAAATGGAACACCTTTTACGTCTGTAAAGTAAGCAAACTAGTGAATAAATTGAAAGAAAAAATAACAGAAATTAAATGTAATTTTAACATTGATTTGACAATGATAAATCAGAGTTTGTGATTTTAAATTAATAAAGATTGCAATTTTTACTAAGTTTAATATGATATCTTTTTTTCAAAATTTGCAATAAAAGTAATACATAATGCATCGTGAATACATGACATCTATATATTCCTTTACCATATCATGTTTTAGCTATGAAGGAACAATTTCTCAATAGGAACTTATATTTTACAAGGGCTAATTGAAAAGTTGCTGTGGGCTTTACATTTATTACATCATTAGTACAACATGTGAAGCAAGGTTAAAAGTATACATTATTTTCTAATGAAAATTTCAAAACAAAACAATACGAAAATGTACAGTTCTATAAGATATCAAACAAGTAATAAAATACATTAATTAAGTGAAGTCAACGAGATAATTAAACAAAGAGAATACTTTGGAGATGTAGAAAACATTGAATGAAGACAGTGACAGAAAAGATAGTGAAGATGAAAAGGAAAATTAAGGAATGTTTTGAAGTATATCAAAAAGCCTTAAAGCGATAGGGGTGCATATTGAATCAAATAAGAGCTTAATAGTATTATAAAAGGTTTTTGGTGAAGAAATACAATGAACACATATACACAAAAGAAAACTCTGTATGAGTGGGTAAGAATAATTGTGTTCAACTTAGAAAAGAAAAGCTTTTGATTTCAATAATTACATAGACTAACTTCTGAATCTCTGAAAATATTGGAAATGATTATAGAAGGAATTCTTAACGATAAAGCTACAGTAATAGAAGAGAAGTTTGGTTATTTCCCCGTTGAAAAAACAAACAAAAAAAAGCAATGGATCCTCTTCTTTGGATTAAAACTGTAACGATAATCTGTATACATATGTTAATGTTGTTATGGATATTGGTCCAGTACCGGAGATACCATATTCTTTTATGGCCAGACCTATACATTTACGTTGTTAAGTTTTGTGGTCAGACAGATTTTCTATACAATTAAGATATAATACGTAAGGAAGCCATTATGTATGAATCTAAATTCAATTTATATATTTAAAAAAAAAGAAATTATAAGGTGAAAATATAAGGTAAATGTTGAAAAGTATTAAAAAATACATAAGTTTAAATCTATTTTATTCTCTGAGTTATCATTGAACATTCATGGAGTAAATTACGTTTTAAGCAGTTCAATAATCCTATTTTGACGAACTTAGAGAAAATATGTAACTAACTATCCAGAATAGTTGAAGTTGGTAATAAGTAAATTGAATGTTACAAAACAAACAATGGAGAAGATCAGAGAGAAGTTGAAGAAATTGTTTCTAGTGTTTATAGATCTGTAACGAGGATGTGATATAGTTTAAAGGCAAGAAGTATGGGGAAAACTTGGAAGGACTCCTCAAGCATAATAATTAGACAACGATGTTAAAGTAAATGTTAGAGTAGTAATTATTAGAGAAACTCAAGATTTAGAAGTAAAAATGAAATTGCAACTAAGTTTAACTCCGAGTAACTTTAGTTGACTGTAGTAAAGGATGTAATAACAGTAGGGAATATGCAAATAACCTTGTGTTATGTGCATAATCAAATATGAGTACTGAAAGCAAAGTTGGAACAATGGATGAGGACTATGTGTAATTAAACTTTATAGAAATAAGATAGAGAATTTATGTTGTAATATAGGAAAAATATATCTTGGCTGAATTTAGATGGAGAGGGGTGCTAAGGTCATTTAATATATTTAGGATTGATCGTAGACCAAGAACGAAATATAGAGTGGAAAGCCATGAATCGAATAGAAATAAGAATGGAAGAAATCGAGCAAATGAAAAAAAAAGTGTTATTTATAATAAGGGAATCTCAAGCCGAAGGGTAAAGGGTATTATTAATTGGTTGAATTACAGTTTAGCGTTCCTTTCAGCACTGAAGCTGTACAAGACATGGACTTATAGTTTAAGGTGGAATTCAAAACACCGTATGCGTTCAAATTCCAAGGATCTGCCACCGGGAATCGAACCCGGGATCCAGTACACCGAAGTAAAATGTGTAAGATTTTGTGTAGTCCCATCAATAATGACAATGGTATCAGAACATCTGAATATAACAAATTTGAATAGAATGAAGGCAACATAAATTATAACGCTAAGATGTTAAGTGGTTAAAAAGAGAAGAATCAGGATTGAACAAATAAATATACAGCAAAAGCATTAGTTCTGAAAAAAAAACCTACAATGAGCAGAATTGAGAACGTTTTACCATGTCATAAGAAGAGAAGAAAATTAACTATCATATTTTGAGGTAAAACTAAAAATCGTGGCAATCAGGGAAAACAACGAAGAGGGATAGGAAGGTTAAGACTATGGTATCAGAGAAAAGATTTGAGTGTAATATAGGTGAAATAGAGAAAAACATAAATGAAATTAATTAAAAAAAAAAAAAGAATCAATCTAATACGAAACATGGGGAAAAATTTATAGATTATAAATATTAGTAGAGAAATGAAGTTCTCCTATATCATTACTAACTCTAGAGTCCACTTACTCATTTTTTGAAACAGGATTGAAGCATTAGCTTATCAAGACCAAGTTGATGCGCAACCTTGAGAGGAGTACGCTATAATTCTTTATCCACTTCTATAGTTCTAATTATTTTTGTTAATTCTATGCCCTCCTAAATTATTAGAATACATTGAAAGGTTGTATGCAGTTTATCTAAAACTTGGAATTCAATATTCTAATTCATTTAAATATTGTATCACCTGAGACGGTTTTTGTCATCTCAAAATTTCCTACTTGGTAGGAGCGTAGGCGATATTCTAACATTTGAACGAACAGACCTTTCGGGGATCTTTGTGGATCTATCTATCTGTCTGTTCCACGATAACTCTTATAAACTATATTTTCTTTTAATCAAAGTTTGTAGTTTTAAATGAAGTAGTTTATAAAAATGCTACGACACTAGTCCACTAAGAAAAAAAAAACAGCACAAGAAAATACATAGGTAGCTTGATTATACGTAGAGGCATGTTCTCATAAATAGGTTGTTCAAAATAATGTTACACTGCAGACTAGTATAGCCACAGTTGAGGACTCATTACGCAGTATCTACTTAATAGTCCAAGGAGAAAACTTAAGGAGTCAAGTCAACCTGATTCTAAGGGACATATAAAGAACAATTTTGATTTGTTTGTGTTCACACAAGATAAAATCAATCGAGATATATACTTTTAAATAAATAAATACATGTTTTAATAAACTTCCTAGTTTTTTTCTATCCAAAATGTTAAAATACACTATTCTTTGGTTTATTAATTCATTCAGATATTAACCACATAAATTACTGTATTTTTATTACGAATTTTTATAATTTGCTTTAGTGAAGCCATTACCGATATTTAAATATGCAAATGCATTAACGCTAAAAACAAATATGTTTTACGTGTGGTTAAGTTCGAATGCAGAACCCATAATTGATTCCCTGACGAGTTCAGCGTGCATACATAATAATACAGTAAGGTCACACATGGTGAAGGATAGAGTTTTCTCACAGTTCATTTAAAGATTCATTTTCCATTTGCCTTGTTGGTCTAACCGAAATAGCCGCTAGGTGTAGATCTGGGAAGGCAGTAATTTTCTCTAATTTCAAACTCTCAGGCTGGGTTACCTAGAGATGAACAACTTGAAGCGATTCGCTAACGAGTTCGATACTTGAAATCGATACGCCGCCTCTAGGAAAAGCTGGCCCAAGATCAAACCCCATTAAAACACAGAGAATATAGGAACGAGAAAAGGCCATGCTTTCTTTGTCGTTACCACGCTAATGGAACAGAAAACTTACAGCATTGTTGTTTGTTGAATGATAATGTTTGTAAAAGGATTACTTTGCCACAAAAAAGAAACTTTTCAAAATATTAATTATGCTACATATTTAAACATGTTAATAAACTTATTAATCCGAATTTTTCGGGCGCAATTACATCAAGGAAAGCTTAATAATCTTGAGAGGTGTTTTTGAAACTGTGCATCAATATTCCCCGTAGATATCACCATTTGGGGTAATTCAGGGATAAAACTGAGGGGGAACGCGGGCGAACGCCGTCCCCCACTTCCACAAAATATCTGCGGCGTTCCCCCACTTTCTAAAAATTACAATGGGCAAAGATAGGCACGGGGTATAACGTGACGTAATGCGTCCCCTTACTTTTTCAGATCCACTTTTACCCCTAGGGTAGTTAGGATATGTTCATAAGGGATGTCATTGCTCCTTACTTTTGAAAATTGAAAAAATCTTACCTGTTGTCCAACGGTACTCTAGGGAGTCATGAGATCACGGTTGCTCAGTGGTAGAGCGTCCAGCTCTGGTGTATGGGATCCTTGGTTCGATCCCAGCTGGCGCCCAGTGAGCTTTGTGGTGGGCATATACCGTATGCATAGGTTTTCTCGGAGTTCTCCCGTTTCCTTTCAGTTTCTTCATTCCGCCTTTTCATTCATTTCTCATCATTTACCATCTCCATAAGCGTAGCCGGCGTAACTCTGGGACGCAAAACTTAAAGATTCTGTTTCAGTTTCTAGGGAGTCATGTGCTCTATGGGGACTGGTCCTCTGTCCCTTTAGTTACGCTATGCACATCACTATATTCAGACGTTGCGGCCAATATTTAATTTTGAGAGATTGACAGAATAGTGTGAACAGTAGTCGAAAATCAAATGTAAGTTTCGAGCGTTATTGTACAACAAATTGCTGTTGGCGATCGCATTGTATCGTCCATGTATGTTTTGGATGTACATCTTGTCCATCTCTTACCAGTATTCAGTTCATTCAAGGACGTAGTGACATGAAAGTGGTGTCTTCAAATGTCAGATTTAACAGACTTTGAACGAGAGCAGACATTTGGTACCTAGCTTGTGAAAGAAGTGAGCTTACCGAGAGCCACTGTCTCTATTGCCATGTGGGCACACACAGCATTAGTGGTGAAATTATGTCTGCAGAACATAATAGTGGTCGAAAGACAACACTGTCAGACAGGGGCAGAAGAACATTAAAAGGAATTATGCCAAGAAATAAAAAGACAGCTACCACTAAAATGGCGGTGGAAGTGACTCTGATTCCACGAAAATAGTACGCAGAAAACTCCATAAACGTATATATTTATGGTGGGGCTCTATAGCTAAGTTCTTGGTGACACCAGTGCACAATCAGAAACAATATTAAGTATAGGTTGGAGCTATCATTTCTTATGTCTCCAACTTATATACTTAATATTGTTTCTGACTATTCACGAACCACATGACGTGGAGTGTTGATCAATGGAAATACATCATGTGGTACGATGAATCGGCGTTTACATTATTTTCCACCACAGGTCGTGTGTACTTGTGGCCAACACCGTCTGAAACCTATGCTCCGTACTGTTTTTTGCCATAAGTGAAGCAGGGGGTTAGTTCTGTGTCAATGTGGGCGGTGATATCGTGGTTTTCTGCTGGGCCCATTGTACCCTTGCATGGAGCGATGACTGCTTAGTCCTATGAGCAAGTTTAGAAGTCCAGATCGTTTCCATGCTCGTACAGTGGTTTCTGTTAGAGATTAGAAATATCAAGATAACTTGGCTCCCTATCAAAGGCCTAGATCAACCACAGCATGGTTTATGGACTATGAACAGACACTTTTACATCTCCCACTGGGTTGCACAATACCCAGTTCTAAACACATTGTAGTCTGTTTTAGAAAAGCATGTAAGGTCTCGTTTCTTCCATCACTGTCTCTGAAGGCACGGGAATTTGTTTTGCAGGAAGAGTGATACAATAACCTATTAACTGCAATTCAAAACCTGTATTGGTTAATTCCTTGTCAGATCCAGGCTGTTTTGGCCGCAAAAGTTGTTGCTGATTATGCCGTTCACTCGCTGTAACCTCTTCGCATTAGATATTCTATCCAGCTCCTGTATAAAATATATAGTAAAATATAATGTGCAATTTTTCGTGTTCGTGTTCATACGTATTTTAAAAACTGGGATAATATTAAAACGCATTTTTTGTTATTCTTATGAAAACGCTCCTTGATTTTCCTTTTAAAACTCAATCACCAGGATAGTGTGTGTATATATAATATCGTACGCGATTGATGAAAGTCATTTGATACTGAACAAATCGATGCTCATCTTCGCATAGTAATAGGTCTTATGGCCTGAAACCACAACCGTAGCTAGAGATTTTGGCGCCCTGGACGAAATAGAATTCGGCGCCCCCTACACTCATCTTACACGCATCCTATCATGGAGTAACCTGAATCACATAGTTTCTGACAAACTACTTCCACAAATATACTTTTTTCTAGTAAATTGAAATCGTGGAATGGTGGATCATCATTATACATCATACTCAAATATAGTAAAATATTCCAAGAAGGAAACTCGCCTCGCCTCAAGAAAGCTGGATTACAGGATCAGAATCCCGATCCTGGGGTCATAATATTCTTACATGTTACCAAAGTTTTAAAGAACATTAAAAAGTAAAATAACGTATTAATATAGTTATAGACAAATATACTTTTAAAAAATCTAAAATATTTGAAGATAAATTTAGTATATTTTGTTTATAGTTTTCCTTAGTCCATTATACAAACTAGCACGTGGTTCTAACTTTACTTATTCAATATGCACAGAATATAATCCATATCTTATCATATAATGAAAATAACTCTGAACTCATTCGTAGATAAGCGGTTAGCATACGCGACTTTGGAGTGGGAGATCCGAGTTTGATTTCCGGTAGGACCTCATGTGATTCGGATTCCATGTTAATCAGTAGGTTTCGTCTCATATAGCTTCGCTGCTAAAACGGATGTTAAACTCAAAATACGCTATGTTATTCATAGAATACTCGTGAGCAAGCCTACACCTAGAAATTTTTGTTAGAGGAATCCAAGCTTTGTAGGAGGGTCTAATACTTCAAGCCATTACGTCTGTGTACTATTGAACGACTATTATTCTTCACCTGGAAAGACGGTAAGTAATCTCAAAATACTTCCACCTATATTTTCAGAAAAAAATGATAGAATTAAATCGCTTTTATAAGAGAAAGAAAACATATGAAATGTAAAATCAAATTTTCATGCTGCGTAATCATTTCCCTCTTAAACAAGTATAGTTTTATGAGAAAGTGCACAAATATTATGTTGAGTTATCAAGTTTGTAGTGTATGGACCCGGTAGATCTCCCGTGGGTCGCCCTGCTTGTGACAATTGGACAGACACAAAAGCTACGCAAATTATATAAATGTAATTTATTTCTGATATTCTCAGCATGTATTGACCTTTTTAACAGTTTTGCACCATTTTAACTTCTTCCACATATTTTGAAGAGAGCCCACTTACGCAACTTTCTGAGAATATGTTGTATTGTAGTCTCCATAATTGAAATCAATCATAATAGAGAAAGATAACTTCGTGCTTTTTAACATCACCCTCGTCTGTGTACGAAATTTGAAGTAAAAAAAAATAATTCCAATTCAAACCGAACTTCTTTCCTTATTATTATTCCTTTCACGTATCATGACGGGCGAGTTATGATGCGAAAGGGGCTCAGTCACTCCTTTTGTTTAAGTCAGAGAACCTCGCAACACACAGATGGGTCCCGAGGGAATGTTTGGTGAATCGCGAAGTTCTTCTTTTAGGCTAAACGTCTTCAACTTCACATGTTCTTTAAATGCCAGTGTGATATGAAGATTTTGAAGTTTCGAATGAAAGAAAATATCTCTTGTCATTCTTCAAGCTTTTCGGGAATCAACCCTCCATATTGAACATTGTTTATAACTCTTTGAAATCGTTCATTAATTTTAATGAAATAAAAATAATTGTATTCCTTTTAATGGTAGAATCCGTTATCTATCTCATTAATGTCACTGCGGAGCGTGATACAATGTTTAACCATGTGTGGGCTAGCCAACTTGATATCCTGGTATGAAGTATGTTAGTTCGTGGTGCAACTGCTGAGATAGTGGCGAAGTGTAAAAGAATCTTTTACTTCAATAGATACAAAGACCATAAGGAATTATCACTTCAAGCAAATTGACATAAATAGTTCTGTAGCAGATGGGAGACGCGGTCGCCCCCCAAAATCCAGTAACAAATCTTGAAGATTCGCCATGCCCAGGACGCTCTGCCTTTGGAGTCACGGAGAACACGCACACACTTTTTCTTAAACATCAGTACATCATGAAGAATATAGAGGGCTGATCCGACATTAATGTTTATCTTTGCTGCAATATCACTCACCGCAATATGCCTGTTTTCCCGTATTAACTTACCAATTTTCGCAATGTTTTTTGTTCTTCATGACTGCTCCACGTTGGTGCAAACCTGCGAGGGTGCCGCCATCTTGTTTCACTAATTCCCAACATCTCGTTCTCTAAACAGTCGTGCCAGGCCCATCTGATAATAGTTTTAGGACACCACCAAAAAATAAGAAAGAAGCACAAATTTTGTCGAAGTGTTGTATTTTTTTTAGACAACTTTTCCGGTTATTTGTTGAATGAATCTCTAATTATATCACCTTCTTATTATACACACTGTGCCGTGTCGCCTTCGGAATGAGGCCGACTGAGGAATGAGGCCGACGAGTATGGACACGACACAAGGAGAATTTAATCCAAAGAAGGATAAAAACCATGTAAATTAGATTGAGTTAATCAATTGCCATTGTAAGAGTCACTATGGATTGTTTTAGATTCATTGGTTTTGACTTATTATGTCTTCCTTTTTTTTTAAAAAAAAAAGTAAAAAATGTTGGAAGGAAGGAAGAAAAAATATTGAAACTGTTAAAAGTGTAAGGAGAGTTGGTAAGACTGTTAGAGGAAAGATTGCAGTCGCGAATAGTGGGCGTGGTCTTAAAAATCCGAATCTACAAGCTAAAGTGGGTCCCGTGCCTACTTTACTTGTGATCGTAATTACTTAGCCGGAAGGTTACTCTGTCGTATTTATTTAACCGGAAGGTTACCCTTCTGTTTCGTAGTGGTATTGCCGGATGATTACTTTGTTCGTATGGTATAGTTGGAAGATTGACAAAACGGAGTATTGGTTTAACAAGAGGATTGTGCAGTCAATGGAGTTTTGTTTCGTTTCGGCAGGGTTTCTCTTTTGAGAATTTGTTCACCGTTGTTTTTCCTGTTTGTGTGATGAGAGTATTATCGTCGACTGTCGATGAAATCATATTGGTGTTATATCAGTTAAATAACGAAGTGATCAGTGGAAAAAGGAATGTTTTATTCCTCGTCTATTCTATTCTCGCAAGCAAACTTAGTGGCAAGTCAAACGGGCTCTTTTTGTTTCCTCGTTTTGTGGCCGCTAAGTAATGAAAGTGAATAGCAGAGTGAAAGTTTTCTTTCTTAGTGAATTATATGCTTGTGAATTAATAGCACAGAGAGTTATTTGCTTTGTAAGCTTATTCTTTTTTTTATTACTTCTGTGCAGAGGAATAGTGAGTTCTAAAGGGCAGTTCTTGTGGGGCCTATTGTGCCGAGTGAAAGCCCGCTTAGATCACATTATTAGTAATTCCAATCGGGCTTTAGCTGGTGTGGTTAGCTTAAATACCAGAAATAATTCTTTCTTGCTTTATATTTTTATTCGGAAACTAAGGCATAGAAAGATTATTGTAAGGAATTACTTTACATTCAAAAGCTGAAGTTTTTTTTTTCCACCAATCTGATTTCAATCGAATATCAGAAAGCTCAGACGGAAGCCTGACTACCAAAAAAGAGCGATTGTTACACATAGAAGGTAATCCCTACTATGTACAAGTCAAGGTGAGTGTAATTTTTGATTTATTACAAGTAGTAGCTGTGACTTGTCTTATTCTGTGTATTGTGAGGTTGTCAGAATTGAAATCCATTTCAGGTTGTATTGCTAAGGCAATTCCATCATTTTTGAACCCTTACGAAAATTTCTAGAATTTCATGGAATTTTCCATCTTTTCGGAGTTAAGTAGTACGGGCGATAAAAGTGACCAATTATTAAAAATCCTTAAGAATTCCAATATTTCCAGTTTAATTTGGTTTCTTTTACAGTATTTGGTTAAGATTCATTTTATATGAGAAGTTCCGAGTATTTTGCCGTTAGAAAACTAGAATGCAAATATCTTTTCCTCTAACATTCTCATTCCACTTGATTGGAAAGAGTAATGAAAGATATTAAAAAGGTATTAATTGAGAATTATTTGAAATGTTGAATAATATATGTTTACGTCAAGAAGAATTGAGATTCAACATTTTCATTCCACTTTTTTAAAAATCGAGACTGAGAGTTCATATAATTGATGCATTGTTAAATATATCATATAGCCATATTGTATAGACTTATTTGCTTGAAATTGAATATTTCAGTAATAAAATATTATTATAATTCTTAAAGAAAGAGAAATTTAGATGCGCGCTTGTAAATTGTTAGTTTGATTATCTTTATGAATTCAGATAATAAGTAACGTTTATAGAATCATTGAGAATCATTGATATTTAGAGGAATTTAACTTAACGTATTGCATTTGTAGTTTCTTGCATAATAGAAGATTCATTTAATAATTATTTTTTGATATTATTATTATTTAAATTTCAAGTTTATTAAAGAAACTTTTTGATTATAGATTCACTCAGGTTTTTTGATAGTATAATTTTTTTAATATAAATTTTTTTGGTTGTATTTTTTTTAATAGTATATTTGCATTATTCTAACGAAATAGTGCAAATATACAACCAAATATTGTTAATAAAATTGTTATTGAAAATTGAATTTTTGGTTGTCGTCATTTATTTAGTATTTAATATTTTGTCTCCTATTTATTTTGAATTTAATCTTGTGTGGAAATATTGGAATGATAATTCTCTTTCACACTGACTAGATGTACGATGGAGAACTAAATCTTCCGGTTCAAAGTCCCATCGACTAGGCGTTAATCGGTTTGCATTCGGTCTGACGATTATTATTATTATTTTATTATTATTATTATTTATTAGAATAATAATAGTTGTCGGACTGGGAGCTTTCTGTGTATGCTAGGTGGAAGGGGCGTTACAACACACACACACATACACACATTAAAAATGTAATACAAATTTGAAACGGCCACTAAAATGTTACTATGCTTGATTCAAGAAATCTGTTTTGGTTATTCTAAGTTCATCTTAATAAGTCCCCCCCTTTTAAAAAAAGAGAACTTTTTCCTATCTCACTCTAATTTTGTCAAAATTTTTCAATATCTCTTTTAAATGTCTCGATTCAATTGATATACCATCTCCTAATATGGACATTCTGTCTTGCGACTGGAAATATATAAACTTTTTTGTTGCAAACGGTGTGTCTACACAGTAATAAATGGCTGTGTCATTTCAAGAAAATGGCTCTGTGCTACCCGAATTGTGGTAAATTTTTACACATGCCTGATGCTACACTATTTCAATTCCATCACAATTTGGAGTAATATGTTCAAATGGTAGTTGTTACATCAACTTTCTGACATAATGAAGAGTCAATTTAGTTACATCTGACGAGTCTTTGAGTTTGTTTTGTGGAGTCGCTGTTGTATGTTTATGTGCTGGTATTGGTTGAAGGAGTTGACGGGACTAGAGGTATGGTTGCTTTTCTGCGTTACTTTACAACATGGCGAAAACGTAAAAGCACTAAAAGTCAATACACACAGTTCATTTCTTGGTTTGTTGAGTTATAATACTGTTAAATTGATTGGTGTGATTTAAAGTGGAAAACAGAAACAACAACAAAAAGAAAACATTGCCATACTAACTAATGCATTTCGATATTAGAAGGACTACATAGCTAGGTATGAAATGTTAAAACTGTAGAAAATAAAAAAAAAAGTTTTGAAAAACAACAAATGAAATTAAATGGAATATTTATGTCGTTAGACTAAGCGAGACAGACGATTAAAGGAAGTGAATGATGATGGGAGAATTGGTAGTTTGGGAATGTGGGAGGAAACGGGAGTACCTGAGAGAAAATCTACAGGCACGATGTTGTCCACCACAAGCTTGCTTGTCCCACCCACCAGAGGTAATTCCCCTAATAAAACAACAAAACACCTGCTTATGAGGTAGACAGGACTTTTATTGAAATTGGTATATTTTAATCAACCATACTATTCAAAGTAAATGAATAGCCCCACACTGTAGACCAGTGGCGTAGGAAAGGCACTGCTGCACTTAAGGCTAACCTTTCTTAGTATAGTGATGTCAAAAATTGATTTTATGCTATTATACAGCTATTATAAATTATCTTATAATTTATCAGACCTACAGTATTACACAGTCATATTAAAAACAAAACTTACTTCCACAGAAATTTTCTTTAACCATATATAAGATTTCAACAAATTGGTTATGTACTGAATTCTTCTCCTTTTGAAAAGATGGGCTGTTGCTCGTCACCATAAACATCAATATTTATCGCCTGCTAATGCAAATAAGAGCATTAAAAAAGAAACAGGATGGTCAAGCTTACTGCTTCGCCGGATCGTTAGCGCACGCGACTTTATAGTGCGTGGTCCTTAGTTGCACTCCTAATTGGATTACTAACATATTCCATTGTTGATCCATATCACGAAGGGTTGTGGTGGCTCAGTGGTGGCATATCACCTTCTAGTGCCTGGGATCTCTGGTTTTGATGCCAGCTCGCGCCAAGTGAGGGATGGAGGTATACAACAGCCATTGCATGGGTTTTCACGCGTCCTCTCGTTTCCTCCAACTTCCATTATTCTACCATTTCGTTCATTATCACTCTTACCCTCCAAGCTATAGTTGTGGGCCGTACAACTGAAAGATTTTATTTCGTTTTTTCACCTTCATGAAACAATTGAGGAACTACATGAATTAAGAAATAGAGAACTCTGGTTCAGAAAGTCAGAAATAATTACAGTTGAGAGTAGATGTGCTGACCATACAGCACCCAGTTGAATATGCTACTTCTGGCTAGCGATACTTCTTCATGGGATTCCCGGCGGGAGCTCATGTGGTTCGGATTCCACGTTAATCAGTAGGTCCACGTCTCATATAGCCTCGCTGCTGAAAGGGACGCTAAACTAAAATCAACTCAACTTCTTCATGGATTGTAGAGGCAGTGAATTAATTACATTTTTCTATCTGTTATCTTATAAGGCCACTACTCTTATTGGGGATAATGAAGTGTGGCATAAATTATTGATAAGTGGTTACAAGGATTGAAATGTTCGGCGAAGAGTAACATGGTTAACAGAGGAACAATAGATAACAGAACTTCTACTGGTATAAATATCTGAAAATTCGTCAACTCCAAAGACTATTTTCATGAAAGATTATAGGAAATATAGATATAATATGTTGTTTGTTACTTGCCATAAATGTCAAACATAATGTTTAAAGCTTTGCTATAGCAATGAAATAAAAACTGAAACAAATTCTCAATGTCAATTATTGGATATTTATGATGTTCTTGGAAAACAATGTGAACGCTTTTAATTAAGACTTTCTTTTATATTTCGAGTAATTTAATTTAAGCAAAAAAAAAAAAAAAATACATTTTATTATGTCATTTAATGTAGTATTCATCGGTAGGTGTGAAGCACTGAAAAGGAAAATGTTTAAATAAAGCGAGCCAGAGGTAGGAAATCAAAAATAGGAAATTTACAGTAAAAATGACTTGAACTAACGGAAACTTAATTGATTTGTGTCCATTTAAGAATGGAATCAAAGTAAATGTTGTAGAAATGAGATATGCGAAATGCTATAAAGTCTATACCGGTATGTACTGTACTTACCGGAAGCGCACATAAGCAATATAAATACAATGATACAAGTAGTTTACCCGTAACCTAACCTAAACTAACCTAATCTTACCTAATTTTAACAGAAATTAATGAAATTGTAACATTTTTTTTTCGAAAAAAGGCTGGCCGCCTTCAACTAAACAGAAATCCATAATAATTCTCAATATATTCAGCGTAAACTTACAATGTGTGCTGAGCCCACTTGAAAATAAAAGTAATGCCTATACGAGTATTAATCGGGGTTCCTCTATTGGATAGTCTTCTTTGAAATCTGAGGTTTTCTTCTAATAGTTTATAAATTCAAACCATTTTAAAAATGAAATCTTTACTGGATGCCCTTTACGCTAAGAGAGACGACGATTCAAGCAAGTGAATCATTGATGGTGGAAGAATTGGCGGAATGAAAAGTGGGAGGAAATGGGAGTACCCCGAGAAAACCCACGGGCACGATGTTGTCCACCACAAACTTACTTGGTCGGGTATCGAACCAGGGACCCCACACATCAGAGGTAAGCACTCCACCATTGACCCACTGTGACTCCTGAAACAATTCAATTGTACTATTGTGCACAAACTTTTAAGCCTACATCCAAGAAAGAGTTTACGATTTATGCCAATTCTCCTGAAAAAACCTTTCGTTCCGCAATTTTTAAGTAGATATTTCCATTAACCAATTAAAAACAGCAGTTTGAACTATAATCACTATTTACGCTACTCTAATTTTAAAAGGTCACAAATCACTTCAAGTTTTATTAAGATATATGTATATAAGTTAGAGAGTAATTAGTTTGCAGTAGTTGTAACGAATGGATCCATTATGAAAATGGGATTCGCGCCATGTGGCACCGCAAAATGAAAGTAAAAGAGCCTTTCAAATCAAGCTGACAGACGCTTGCTCGATCGTTGTTGATGTGCTGGTAAATCGAACTCACAAGAGAATTTAAACTTGTGTAAATTCATATAAAACACACCTTCACACCATCATTAAGTATTATTCTCTTCATCACCAAGAAGTTGGTTATTTTTCTCTAAAGTTCACTGTGAAATAATATCTTTTTAGATTCGAAAAAGTTTTAACGTTCTTGAATCTGTATGCAATCTTTGCAGTTGATCCTATTAATTTATATGCGGAAATTATTTTTTCTGTTTTGTTTTTAATGAGCTTGAATTTTATTGTCTTGATTGTACTATTCCTCACCCCCCCCCCCACACAAATCTATTTGAACGTCCATTATTTTGTAAATTGTCCAAAGATGGGGCATATACCAATCGGTGGATCTTACTGAGCTGAACTACATACAGGGTGTTTCAAAATAAATATCGGGGGCAAGGTGGGGCGCTTACCCCCCCTTAGAGGAAATTGTACTTGGGAATATTGAAAACCCAATAGAATTTTTATAGTTACAACAAAATTTGGAACTATATTTGAAACGTCGCTTATACTTGCCCCTCCTTGGAAACCACAACATGGGCGCCCTTGATCGGGGGTTTTAAGGCTTTGTAATATTTATTATTACATTAAGGCATAACACACATTCAATTTAGGCGAGTCTCGCTCCAACTGTAGCATCTCGTGGAGATTTGCTGACTCCCAGATGCGAACATTATGATTGTTCATATTGCCATTTAGGTGAAATAAAGGCAATTCACTGAAGACGACACGATCCAGAAAATCTTCATCGTCATGTAGCAACATTTCATTTGCAAAGTTCGCGTAGTCTGTAGGCTTTAGAGCTTGTAGCAACTGCAAACGATAAGGACGTAGTTGTAAACCGCAGGACGTAGTTCTCCACACAGACGGCTGCATTGTAACAACAGATTCAGTCTTTGCAAAATGTAAAACGCAGAAAGCTTTCTGCTAACTTTCTGCCCGCAATCTTTGCTATTAGCACTCTCTAACGGCAAACAGAGGAAGCAATGCGCCTGCGTGCTTACAAAACTGAGTTGCTCTTTCATTTGCTGTAGCTTTTATATATAATTGTAAGTTAATTGTAATAATATTACAAAATCTTAAAACCTCTATATTCATTTTGAAACATCCTGTAATATGATTCAATATAAATCTTCAAGTGCATTTTCGAAAACATCGACACGAAAAATGTAACTTAAAGAAGTTGATGCTATGCGATGATCACGCCATCTATTAGCATATAAATGATACTGAAGTATATACTAAGCAAGGGTTTCGTTATGCCACTAGCACGACATAACAGTATATAACGAGAGAACCTCGACAAATTCCAGCGACACGATGTTGTTCATCACGAAAACTCATACAGCCTGGGATCGTACCAGCGACCTCTCGCACTAGAAGTTAGAGTTGTACCACTGAGGGACCGTGTAACCCTTACCGAGATTCTAGTTCTGCCTCTTTAAAAAACTACAGTATTATTAACGAATAATATATGTTTCAAAATGAGACACATCAATCAATATACGATTCGTGTTTTCTTTTAAATAAACTTTGAAATTCGGCCGCTACAGCGCTGCAGTCGGCATTCTGCTCATCCGAAGTCTGTACGTACATCTATTGGCAAGCAAAAGACGCCATTACCAAAACATTTGATCGTATTCACGTTTGGGTGTAAGTAGTGAAAATGCTTCCGCGAACTGTGAAATACGCGCCGTGATTCGTTTTCTTAGCGCTAAAAGCGTGAAAGCGGCTAAAATTCATCACTAGATTAGTGAGATGTATGGAGATAACATTATGAGCGATGAAATTGTAACGAAATAGGTTAGACCCTTTAACCGCACAACGAATGATTTTTTTTTATTATTATTATTTTCTGTGAAAAAGTAGTTTTGCAAGTGGAAACAAAAATGAGTAACTGAAGTTCTGGGACGCTTAATAGTGCCATCTATGCGGAAGCTCTGGAATTACAACTACCTTTGAACGTTCCCAATCTCGTTCAAGATGCATTAGCAACTACATACCGTTATGTAGGAAAGCACCACCACTATGACCCATATCTCTTCCAGTATGCATTGTAGGGTTAAAGATGACCTCACGAATGTTCATGATGACGAACAAAGTGGGCGACAAATTTCTGTCATCACTGAAAACGTGGTCCAGAAAGTTAACGAGAAAGTGAAAAAGAACGGAAGCTTTACAGCATCCTCGTTATCTGATAAGTTTCTCAAGTTTCAAGAAGTTAATTTGAAGAAGCTGAAGTGAGTTGATTTTGAGTTTAACGTCCCTTTCAGCAGAAAGACTATATGAGACTTGTACCTACTGATTAATGGAATCCGAACAACATAAGCTCCCGCCAGGAATCGAACCCCAGTCTACGACGCAAAAGGCGCGTACGCTAATCGCTTAGCCACGAAGGAGCTCTCATTTGAAGAAGCATCTGCGTGGTCAGTTTCATGACAAGATGATAAGGTCAAAACGGCTGAATTGTAGTGGTTATCAAATCAGCCAGCAGACTATGAGGATAGTTTTCAAAAGCTTTTGTATGATACAACAAGTGCCTTAATATTGGTGAAAACTATGTAGAAAAGTAGATTAAGGTACAGACTTTCATGTAACAATAAAATTGTTACAAAGAGGATACTTTTTATATCAAAACTTACTTTAAAAAACACAGAATGATGCACTTGAGAGCAAATCATTATGCTTAGAATAGTTTTCGAATAAATAAACAAGAAACTATTCTTTCTTAGCATGCAAATGTATACTCTACGAGAAGTATGCCTCCTATTAAGATGTTCCCTTTTGTTATGTCATCAACAAGACGACGTTATATACCAGGGTGTGCAGTTGCTTAGTGGTAGAGAGTTCACCTTTTGTGTGAGGTCATTGGTTCAATCCCAGCTCGCACCAAGTAGACTTTCTGGTTGACAAACAACGTGTCCGTGAGTTTAATTGTGGTTCTCTCGTCTCCTACAACTTAATTCATTTCACCACTGCATTCATTTCTCATCATCACCGTCTCTTTTAGCCTAGATGGCATGAGCATGGGACGTAAAATTTGAAGATTTCATTTCAAGACGAGACGTTATATACCATTTTAATGAAATATAACATAAGATTGTCTTTAATACCTAAATTATGTTTTTTTGTTAATTATGTCTTGCATCAATCAAAACATATGAGGAAGTACAAATGCTATAATAAACAAGTACATGTTTTTTTTTTTTTAAAAAAAAGTCACAAAATTCCTTCTTCCTTGCAACCTTTGTGATATCGTAAACCAAGTTTTTTCAAAAGTCTCATTTCAGCAATATATTTTCCATTACTGAAAACAAATTAGTTAATATCAAACAAAGGACTGCATTGTATAAACAAACATACGTTTATATTCTCCAGTTGCAAATATTACATTGCATGTGTGGCGTGCATTATATACTCGTATGTTTACAAAATTTAATCGAAAACAATTTTCATTATATTCGAAAGCACGACGAAAAACTATCAGTAAGCTGAAGCCCTATAGAAACTTAAATAGGTACAATCAATGACAAATCCTAGCCAGATAGTAGTATAGGATGAACATAAAGTCCCGTTACGTCTGCCCTCTCCCTCTTACTATCGCCAACATAGAAATTCAATATGCACACCAGTAAGTGCCTTCTTGTCAGAATACAAATAAAAACATACAAATATCACGATCATTATCATTTCACTAACTCAGTACACCAAAATGACTAAAGGATTGGTATTGTTTCCCATCATGCTTGTGACACAAAATATATCGAACGTCGTCTGATCATATGTGACATTGGCCGCAGCACTGTCAGTATAATGATTTGTAAAGCTTATTTCACAGCGTGTTTCAGTTCGTCAATAATGCATTACCGATTCTCTATAAGAATGTCTTGATGAACCCCATACTGCATTGTCACAGGTTATGAGAAAAGGACGTGGAGGTTGTCAGTCGAGATTACCGGGTCACCTGGGCGACCCACTGACAATGCAGCGACGTATAATAGGCAAGTGCCTCATTTCGCTGAAACCAGCGATCATCCTTTGATTCCAAAATAGGTCCGTGGATAGAGAGGAACTAGAGCGGGCGGTGCAAGTCCTAAATAATTTTTTGCCCTTCTAAAACAGAACGTTGTAGAGGATTTTTAAATTGAAGCAAAACAAGATACGGAATTCTTGCGACTTTTTTTACCAAGTAAAATCAATTTAATGTATTTTTTTCATTTCACCATAAATTGATATGGCTCTTGCTAGATACACCAAACATCTCTCATTGGCTTTTTTGTACATTCTGAAAATTATAAACTCAAGTACCTCATTATTGTAGCATGACAAGTATCAAAGGTGTGAGGCCAGATGCACTTTCAAACAATAGTTCAATTAAGGTACACGAAGTTAATTGCGAACATAAATAATCTGTAAAGTAGGCTTATAACTAGAGATGGCCAGGAGGACTTAGTAGTCCCTTCGGACACATTCAACACGTTGAAATTTTCAGTTTTTTATTTAAAAAATTGTTTTAAAAAACAAGCAGTCAACAATGTAAGATCAAAAGGATCTCCTACTTTGTTACAGATTCCATAAATAATACCATTAAATAATAAATCAATAGTTTCGTGACTGGCATTCGCCTTATCACTATTAATATTTACCTCCTCTAAGAAAATCAGGCTGACATGTTTCAAGTTGAGTATGAACCACGCCCGCAGTACGTCCAGAGAGTGGCATTGATTGAGTCCATTTTAAAGAAGGATCGTAAAGCCGTCTGCTGTCCACATCAGACTATAGATTAACATGGAAATATTTATTCTCAATCCAGTGGCGTATTTAGGGGGGTGGCTTCCGGGCTTAAGCCCTCCCCTCCCCCCCGAAATCTTACTTAGTATAGTAAAGTAAATGAAATATCTTGCAGAATTTTCACATTTCCAGGCAAAGCCCCCCGAAAGTTAGATAAGCCCCTCCCGAAACAAAATCGTAAATACGCCACTGTCTCAATCTCTTTATAAAAGTACAGGTATTACCACGACCACAACATAATATTTTGTGACCTGGAGCTCTGGCATGTTGTGCACAGTCAGGGGATGTTTTGGGGTCGGAATGCAACTATTAAATAGCAAAAGATTTCTATATTCTACTTCTTCTTAAAATAGTAAAGTTATTACGTTATACACTTCTTTTCAGCCGGTCCAAGTAAAGAAGATACCAAATTAATGTTATAAAACTCGAGGAAGTGTAATGAAGAATATGAGATATAAATTAACGGTATAAAGACAAAAAGTCATTCTGGTTGGAATGAAGCGGTCGGTATCAAATACAGAAGTAAGAGGGAAAAAATACAACAGGTGACTATTGTTTCGATGACTATTGTTAACGGGGAAAGAAGTGCTAACGTGAAATAAAAGTAAGGATAGAAATGGAGAAAGATACATTTAGAAGGACGAAAATACTATTTTGTGGGTACTTGAATAAATTAAAGTTATGAAAAAGACTCATAGAATGTTTCGTATAGAGTGTTGTATTTTATAGGACAAAAATATGAACATTACGCAAAAGAGATAAAAAAAAGACTGAAAGAATTAGAAATGTGGGTGTGAAGAAGAGTGGAAAGAATTATAGCTGAATTGAACGGGAAACGAATGAGAAAGTGTTAGAAGTAGTCGGGGAGGAAAAAAAATATTTGTAATTAGAAAGATGAAAAGAAGCTTGTTGGTATGTTAGCTGAGAACGAACTGTACCATGTACGTGCTAGTTGGTATGGTGGAAGGAAATGAGAAAGGATTTGCAGCAAGTGATGGCAGAATATCTTTGATGGTAATTATGTCAAGAACTTGATTTTTTAAAGTGTGGATGACGGCAAACAGTTGCACGGGCCAGTAGTAGTTGAAGACTTCTAGTGTAGGATAGTAAGGTAACAGAACACTGTTTTCCAATTATTAGAGCGAGAAACTTCAGTTGAAAGGCATATCATAGAACACAACCTACAAAACCTTAGCAACAGGCCGGTAACCAGCCCAAAAATGTAGGGGGGTCGGTAGAAGTTAGGGGGCCCGACCCACCATATTATAGTTCATTTGCAAGCCCACCGGGAAAATTTAGGGGGACCGGCCCACCATAGCCCACCAATGGAAACGGGCCTGCTTAGCAACATAAAACAACAAAACTTGGGCTACAGTATGTAGAATATGTAGTTTTGTTTTATGTAACTGAGATAAGATTAATTACGTTTATTCACACCGAAATTCATGAATCACGCGTTCATGCATTACTAGTAATTGGATACTTGAAACAGAAACTGCAAATAAAAAAAATATTAACAGATAATTATCAACTTCAAAAATGGAAATTATTTCCGGAAGCGTTTTACGCTCATTAATGTCTCCATCTGTGATCATTTTTTTAAAAAAAATAAAAACCCGATAATTAATATTTCACGTCAACAGATCGGAACTAAATTACAAAACTCATCTACATTCATGGTATTGTATATAAAATACAAAATAGTAATCCGTATATTGAGAGTGAAGTAAATTGTGTGTGTGTGTTTTTTTTTTTTTTTTTTTAAAGCAGACTGGTCTACGTTTCTACTATGTCTCTTTTATTATAGGTACTCACAATAAATAAGCATGAAAAAAATAATGACTACTGGTATTTACAATCTATTTTTTTATTATAGTTGAGTAGGGTTTTTCTATCACTTCTATCCTCCTCTGCCATTTCTTTTATGTCTGTTTTGTGCAGCATATGAACGAAAAATTAAAAAGACTGCGCGAAATTAATGACGAATTTTTTATGGGATTTTATTTATTTTAAAAGAACAGTCAGCGTTATGAATGTGCTAAAGCTTTTTTTAAATTATATTGACGAAGGTTGGTTGAACAAAATGCATTTTAATATGAAGGAGTGAAGGTGTCTACCTGAAAAATGGCTGGAAATTAGTTCTTTTCTACATAAATATCTGTAAAAGTCATGTAGCTATTTCTTCCCGTCTTTTCTTTTTTCCTTTGTTGAAATTAAATTAAATTTATAGTTTTTCGGGACACAATTATGCCCTTTATAGGCTTTTATGGGTTCTTAAAGCCAGTGTTATGTCCCCATGGATCCTTCATGTATATTCTGTTTTGTTAATTCTTTAGGAGGTCAGTGGGCCCATCTTGGTTAGACATTCCTATTAGAAGGAATCGACGTGGTCCCTTCGAAGGGTTTTGTGTGGTAAGGGTCCAGTAACATTGCATTTCTGTTTTATTTTATTTTTTTATTTACAAAATTATTTCA
Source organism: Thermobia domestica (assembly GCF_964235325.1). Classification (NCBI taxonomy): domain Eukaryota; kingdom Metazoa; phylum Arthropoda; class Insecta; order Zygentoma; family Lepismatidae; genus Thermobia; species Thermobia domestica. The sequence continues at coordinate 69,064,153 of NC_137458.1, forward strand.
ACAGCCACTATTTATTGGGGAAAAAACATAAAATCCACCGCGGCGCTAAATGCGTTACCGTAAACCATCATTAAGGGATTTCGAGATACGGATATCTAAATATAATAATTGCCATCCCATTTACTTCTTTCCACGTCGAATTTCCACAAATCCTTCCTTACAGGTACCTCAAGTCACATATTTGCATTGTCTAAATTTCAAGTACCTAATCTAAGCAGTTGGCCTGGGTATTAATCAGCCAGTCAAGATTTATTTTTTATATACTGTACAGATATTGAGATATCCTATGTGTAAATAAAAATGTATTACTCAAGTACGTACCCTGAAAATAGATTATTAGAGATGAAAACCATTTAGAGGTTTGAAAGTAAATATTACTTTTGTGGGGTATGTGTTAAGAAATGTAATGCACTGAAAAAAAATCCGTTATCCGGACAGCGATAAATTGTACAAATATATGGAATCCATATGTTTACTACGGAAATTTGTACGGAACATAAGTTATCCATATTCTACTTACGTATGTCGTTTTTCCCGCTTAGATGTTACATCATTCCGCTACAGAATGTCTGGCATCTAAAGTCTAACAACGTATACGTGAGTTACATACGTCAGCTATGTGTTATACTTAGATATAGTCCATTTGTATGTGAGATCCTGACCGCTTATATACTGTTCTATATTTCGTATGGAAAGTACGTTTGTTTGGAACACTTATACGGAAACTACGTATAAAGCTTATACGGAAACTACGTTCAGTTTTACGTATGCTGTAGGATATTACATAAGAGTTGTACGTTACGTCCGAAAACTACAGGATTTACGTATGTAACCTACGTTTTTACCTACGCTACATACATTTTTTTGAGTGTAGAGGGGAATAGGCCGTCATGGACTTCAGAGAGAGATTAGGGTCCTCTATATAATCACAGCACTGACAATAGTCGAAATAAAGATTACTATCATGGAATTTAGGTAAATACCTTACCTAAAGTTTTCACCCCGCTTTTGTTGTTTTAAATACCAGAAGAAAGAAAAATGATCTCAATAACATTGAAATGAAAATACTATATGCACACAAAAGACTTGCTTCTTTATAGAAGACGAATCAAGTTATTCTTTTGAAGAAACAATAGTTATTTTCTTTAACTTTACTTTGTGAAAGAGTTTTCATTGGAGAGCCCATTCTTCTTTTTTAGCTTCAAATTACTAACAAAAATAAGCAAGAGAAACTTTTTAATAAAAGAAAAGAAACATTTTACAGATAGTTGTAACTTTAGATGACCGAACAAAAAATCCCTTCCTTTGTACATTTTCCCTCCACTTTTTCTTTCCTCTCTTATTCTTATTTCATCATCAAATAACGAGAAATAACAAAGCAGCTTTGACTAAAGTTTGTTAACGTTCTTAAAATATTTTCTTGTGGGTTCTTTCATCTTTATATTATTTTTCGAAGAAAAATAAAAACAAATTCTCTTATAAACGAATATTTGAATTTTTACTTATGGATACGGTTACCAGACGTCCGCTTTAACCGGAGACGTGGGCGTCCGCAATTATTATTATTATTATTATTATTATTATTATTATTATTATTATTATTATTATTTTCAGAAGGTCCAAGGTTTGTATCCTTCCCTTCTAAATAATGTATGGTCTTCGACCATGTAAGGGTCAGCTTGGTATAAGGAAGAGGCGAAATCGTGCAAAGGATTTGCCTATGGGCTGATTTGTATAGTACTATTCCTGTATTCAAAGTATAGCTCCAGCAAAAATACAAATGGTTTTGTATTATGCAGGACAGGAAAGTACGCAGAGGATGAACTTTGGGGGCCCGGGGCTCCCAAAATTCCGACTTTCCTTTAACTTTAGCCTAATGTTAGGGATTGTTTTACAAATTTTAGCATAATTTAACCATATGTTGAATTCAGAACCCCTCAAAAGTTTACAACCTGATGCTAACCATCTACTATCATACACACTGGGGGAGTACACTTGAGGACGACTATTCCTCCACAAAGGCTACCTTTATGTAGGCCAATATATAAAATATTGCACTACTTTATCCTGATTTGATGTAAAACTTCGAATTTTACATGAAATTGACCTGTTGCATTTGATTATTTCAATTTTCTCAACAGCAAAATTGGATTGATGATGGCTTTTATGTCTTCTCAGTTTTGAATTCGAATTTGATATTATTTGATTCTACATGTTTTAATTAGTCTACACACCAAACTTCAATATTGGATTTATTTTTAATATTATCTTTATTCTCGAATAGTTTATTGTATCTCGAATCTGAGTTTTAGTGGAAACTGAATTTCGAGTGTTGAACCTGTTTTATGAGACAATATGATTTGAATTAAGGTACAGAATAGTCTAATTTTTAAAGCCAGAGACAATTAAGTTCCGTATGAATTTAAAAACCACTAGCTAAAATGTACGTCGTTTTTCACTAAAATGATATGTTTATGGAAAATATTTGAACTTGAACCTCATTCTCCTCTAGGATACGTAATTAAATCGAAATGAAATTATAAAAATCCACTTCGAGATAAGTGATATTTTTTGAATGGTGCTTATTCTTATCGAATATAGGTGTTTCAGGTGTGTTCGTTTGCAGTATTGTGAATGTTTTTAGCAAACCTGTATGAGATACCGTATTACATGGATGATTGATCTTTTCTTATGAGTGTTATGTTCTCGTAAGTGGTCACGTAAACAAACAAAAAGTCATGTGTTCTTTTTTATGCTGGAAGAAACCGATGGATTGCACACAAAGACCATCCATTTGACAAAAATATCAGAATCAGTGGCGGTTTCTAGTCGTCGGTTCGTTCATTGGCTCCTATTTAATCGATTATGGATATAGATACACAACAACAGTAATAGCTACACAAAGAGTAAGTAATAGTCCGATTCCGTGCAGATTTACACACATTTTGTGATCCACATTTTTTTCATTATTATTATTTCAATAAGCAAATTTTTCAATGAGACGGAGCCATTGTCCATATGTGCCAGGAGAAGATAGCAATGTTAGAAGAACGATTTGTTTGCAGAGAGACTGACTTTCCTTTACCTAGGTACTTCCTTGAAGTTCTATCTAACGACATGTGATAATTTCCTGTAAGGAATGCTAAAAGCGAAATGTTTCACACGTATCTCACCAACTATGGAAGATCTTCGTGATTGAGCATATAATCTCTCAACAGTATTCACATATGGTTGTCAGCAGTCATAGAGTGCATGGAATATGTAATCATCCATGACGAATGGCATGTAGAGCATGTTAAGTGACACGCATAAATAAACCAAAGGTACTGGGTTTCAATTAGTTCTTTTGGTCTCACCTTGTATTTGATGACTGAATTTAACAGGTAATACAGTCTTTATACACAATTAGATCTTTTTTTTTTTTTAATAGATTTGACCTTTGGATAATTAACATAATTGTGTTTCCTTGACAATTTTCTTAATATTTGTTCAAAATGTATCTGCTAGTATCTGAATCAATGACGCACACAGAATTTTATCAGGGGGAATGATTCAAGTAACCAGTTTCAAATCATTTAAGATGTTTGACCTATCTTAGTATGCTGAATGTTTATTTTTCGATAATACCTCGTTCAAGGGGAAGGGGTTAAAATCTGAAGTCCCCTCAACACTAGTAAGCTCAATCATATATTACTAGTGACCTAACTAAGGGGAACAAACGGGCTTGCGCCTCGGGCGCCAGATTTTGGGCGCAAAACTGAGCAAATATTTATTTTCACTATAAGGCAAGAAAAGGAGTTTTAGCAAACTAAAGATCATAGAAAAATTACCTCAGAAACTTTACAGGACAACAACTACTTACCAGCCTTAGGATCATATCCATAGAGCATAAGTTAGCTGCAAAGATATCTTTTGAGGACAATGTAAAAACCTTTGCAGCCAAAAGAGCCCGCAAAGTTAAATTTTAGTTCCAGCTTTTTACGTTTTCATTTAACATACATCTATTTGAGATTTGCAAAATGTTTGCGTATAACACTCGCGACAACAGCTTGATTATTTGTCATAATTACTTATTCTATTTTAAAGCAACAGACTACTAATTCATTCTACACATATGCACATCTCGATATAATTCCAAAAACATTGTGATTTTCAGTTGTTATGATAAGATTACAAGAATATGTCAAGCATACTACTCTCAGATTATTTGGCAATCAAACATTATTTAGTTTCGTTTTTTATCTTGTAATAAAAATTAAATTATGTGCTACAATTTTGAAATAAAGCTTTAAAACTTGAAGAAAAAATGGAGTAGGAGAATTACAATCTGATGACCATATCAGTTGTGGGCGGGGAGCATTTTGATTTGATTGGTCAAGGGGGGGAGGCATTAAGATAAGTTCTTTCCCCGGGCGACAATTAGCCTAATTGTGTCGCTGTATATCGAAATCTTAATTATATTAGAAAAGTGGCTCTTTTTTGAACGGAATAACTTGTTTTCTCCTTTAACACAGGCATGCTCTTTCCAAAACACACCATCTCGTAACTTTTACATTAGAGCGAGTTTATGTATGCAAATTGAGATATTTTTTAAAATAGAAAAACTAAATTCAGATCGCAATATTAGATACGTATGAATGTTTATATTCATACATGTTCAATACTTAATGCTTTATGGTTCACAGTTCAATTGACACAGAGTAAACACGAAAATCAATAATTGTGTCGAACGGGGATAAAAGTGGATTTTCAAGGGAAAAAAAAATCTATCAAACACGCTGACAAAATGAAAAATCCTGGTGTTTTTAAAATCCTGCTTAGCACTCGGACCTTTCAGAGGGAACTTCAATACATACATATATATGATAAAGGAAAACTAATCCTTCGTCAGTGGCGTATCGTCAAGGTAATAATTATGTTACTACATGCGAAGGGTTAATGCTGATCAATACTAATTATAGTTGCTAAAGCACCGTGTGTAAACAACTGAATACCATTTAGAATATTAAGGGAATGTAATAGTTACATTGCAACTACAAAACATACTGTTGATTTGATTCATCTATCATTATACATTCATATAATATACATTAACGAATTATTTTCTGTTCTCTTAAGCCTTCTGCTTGTTGTACACTATAATCAACCTTAATTAAAAGTTGTAACTGTTTATATTTGCCTTTGTTTACTTTGCTCAAAAATAACTCGAGTTGTTAAAGAGCCTCGGAGAGTTCTCTTTTTCGAACCACTTGACGAATATTTTCTTAAGTCTGTATTACGACACAAGACAAACTTTTCTTCACTAAAACTACATTATTTATTCCTATTCTTGTATTTACTTCTAGTTCACACTACATGCATTCATTAATAGTACTATAGCTACATATTAAAGAACACTAGTCAATATTCTAATTTCTCACCTACTATTAAGTGAAACAGTGTTTTAGTCCTTTACTTTTAAACTTTTATTTATATTCTAATTCCTTCACGGCGGACACAGTGTCTCAGTGTAGCAGAGCGCTTACCTCTGATACGTGGGGACCCTGGTTCGATTTCCACCAAGTAAATTTGTGGTGGACAACATTGTATTGAATCGAATTGAATTGAAAAAATGAAATGAAATCTTTGAGTTTTTACGTCCCATGGTTATGCCGGTTAGGCTAAAGGAGACGGTGTTGATGAGTAATGAATGAAATGGTGGAATGAAGAAAGTGGGAGGAAACGGGAGAACCCCGAGAAAACCCACGCACGCGGTGTTCGAATTGAATTGAAATGGTTGGGGTGGGTGCGCCGACGACGGAGGTCTTTTAGCACCCATCACTAGGTAAGAGATCACACAGTAGACACGAAGAGACGCAAACACACACAGGTAAAAAACATACTGCCCGTAGAAGAGAATGTCATAAGGAACACACTAAAACAGTCACTCAGGGTATCAAGCTGAGTGCAGAAAAAGAAAAGCACAAGATAAAATAATAAACAATGCAAGAAATGTTAAAAGAGGTGCACCCACAGAACAAAACACCGCACAGTCACAAAAGCATACAGAAAAGTCAAATGGGTGACAAAACTTGGTAGCTGGTATGGAGTAGTCGAGCGGTTTGGGATGTTAGACTGACAATAATGAGGCTTAACTCATTGACGGTTCAAGTCCCTCTAAAGAGCATGTGAATTTTTTAACTATTCTCGAAGTTTCTGTGTTACTGTCCCTGCCATATTGAGGAAACCGTGGAGACAAGAGACCTGGTTGGCTCGAATTACAATTAAGTGGCACGGGATTGCGGGTTCAATTTCCAGTTGCGAGCATTGTGAGAACATTACAATGGTTCGCATTCTATCTTAAACTATAGGTCCATGTTTCTTGTAGCCTCGGTGATGAAAGGGAACGTTAAACATCAGTGAACAACAACAATAAATATGTTGCAGGAAGGCAGTACTCCTTATGATTTGGTGGGACATGGTGGCTCAGTGGTACATTGCTTACCTTTGGTTCATGGAGTTCCTGGTTCGATCCCTGCCTAAGTAATTTGTGGTGGACATCGCGTCAGTAGGGTACTCTCGTTTCCTCCCACATTCTCAATACACCATTTTTTCAGCGTCATTCACTTGCCTTAACCATCCTAAAGGGCATAATTCTAGGACGTTAAACTCAAAGATTTCATTTAATTTTCTTATATTTTTTTTACAATTACATTTTCTTTTGTCATTTCTTTGTTCAACATGACTCTTAATTGATGAATCAGTTACTTATATATTTGTTTACCACGTCTCACCCATTCGTAATTATTTATCTAGTAGAAATATTGAGACTTTCCATACGTAAGCATACCACTGTTTGGAAATCTTACAGAAATAAAGCTAAACTATCGTAAAAGCAGAAGAAAACTTTAGAAAAGAATATACACTTTATAATGTGTAATATTGCTTAGGGCAAGGCATTCCTGTTGTTGAAGTTTATATTCAGAATCAGACGGTCTGTAGACTGTTATAAGCAGTCTCAGAACTTTGTTGGAATTTCCTTGCCAAGAATCTTAAACTCAATTTATATATTCTTCCTTTTGTATGTATAACTATTTGCAGGTAGTACTGTATATAAAGAGTTTCCAAAACATTCCATCACATGTACTCGACCAAAGTAATTCAAGCAACTTCCGCTGGCGCTGTATTGATTTACATCCTCGCCTGCACAAAGACTTCTTTAAAGTGGGATAGGCCATTTACACAAATGCGTTTATTGCAGTGAAAATGATTGGAGAAAGTTCGCGGAGATTTTGTTTTGAAAGACGCGTTAATATTCTGGTTAATTCTGGCAATATACATTATATATTCTCTCCTAGGTAACCTATTTTTTACCGGAAATTCATCCTAAAAGCAGATACGCAATTAATGGTCACTTTCTCTTTCACAGAAAACACAAAGAGGCTTTTCAGTTCTTTTATACAATACTCAAAGGAAAACTTCATTTAATGAATGTTTAAAAGGTATTTTACAATATATTTAATAACAATTTTATAATATTAATTATTATTATTATTATTATTAATAATAATAATATATACATAAATAAATTATAAAACTTTTTAATAATGAATAATATTTATAAAAAGTGACTTAAGTAAATACATTAAGGGATTGTAATATCAAATTACGTAACATTGAGACGGATTATGGGTGTAATGAATCACCGTACGTGACCTAATATTAAATGTACAGTAATTAGGTGACCTAATATGAAATGTTTGCTAATTGTTTAGTATGAATGATTTATTATTAATTAATATCAGCAAACAGTATATGTATCTTGTATGAGATTTTAACGCAAAACTTAAACCTCAAAATTGAAAACAATATTTGTTTAATTTGATTATTTGCTGGGAATTATTACTTATAAGTTGGATTTATAAATAATATATTGTTAGTATGTGTGTATGTCCGTTGCTCCACACGAGTGAAAGTGATTTTTAAATTTTTTTGTGACAGCTAGAACGATTACCTTAGTCCAGTACACTCTGTGCAAAACTTGTGGTATATATATATATATATATATATATATATATATATATATATATATATATATATATATATATATATATATATATGATCGAAAATGACCGATATCAAAGATCACTTCAGTAATAGTAAAAAGTGACTAACAAACATATTACTATTTTTTTTATTTTAACCAAGTGAAGTGGGTAATTGATGCTAGTATAATATACGCTCTGGATTGGCTTCTAGATGATAGAGTGTGGATGCTATCAATTTAGACCCACATATACAGTATATTCTTTCTTCACAATTCTCTATCGGAAGGTAGTAGTAGTGTTGTTGCAACGGGAACATTAAAAAAATTAAATTTTTCACTTTTTAAAAAAAAACTCAAAAGCATTTTAGTAGAAAAAAATACACTTTTCAAAAGCGACTAGTCACGGAAAATTCCACACTTCAAGGGTTAAAATCTTTACGGGTAATGTTGACTGGATCCCGTTTAAAATCTACAGCGTTCCCTAGCTTATCTGCAACCTGTACATCAGCAAGGAAATGTTGGTTGCCTATAATAAACGATCTGAATTTGATTCTACTGGATTTGGATGTGGATGCCGTCAACTTACTCCCAGATATATTTGTCCTTTATAATTTCTCTACAGAATGTGGTAGTAATGTTGCAACGGAAGTAATAAAAAAATTCAATTTTTTTCTGTGTATATTACTATTTTTAAACAAACTCGAAAGCATTTTGGTAGAAATATTTCACTTTTCAAAAGCGACTTGTCCTCTCCACCAAAAGTCCATATTTTAGGAGTTAACATCTTCACGGGTAACAGCGACTGGAACCCTTTAAAATCTATGGTATTCCCTAGCTTCTCTGCAACCTGCACAATAGTAAAGAAATATTTGTTGCTATAATATACGCTCTGAATTTGCTTCTATTAGATTTGAATGTACATATCGTCAATTTATTCAGACATACATTTTTTCTCCACCATTTCTCTACGGAACGTAGTAGCAATGTTCTTGCAATGGAAACAATAAAAAATTCAATTTTTCTGTCTTTTTTCTGTTTTTTATTTCTCTTTTCAAACTCAAAAGCATTTTAGTAAAAAAAAAAAACACTTTTCAAAAGCGACTTGTCCCCGAAAATTCCACACTTCAGGGGTTAAAATCTTTACGGGTAAGGTTGACTGGTTGCCGTTTATAATCTACAGCACTCCCTAGCTTCTCTGTAACCTATACAGTAGCATGGAAATGTTGGCTATCTATAATATACACTCTGAATTTGATTCTACTGGATTTGAGTGTGAATGCCGTCAACTTACTCCAAGATAGACTATATTTTTCCTTCATAATTTCTCTACGGAAGGTAGTAGAAATGTTGTTGTAGTAGAAATAATATAAAGATCCCATTTTTAAATTTTTTCTGTTTTAAGTTCTATTTTCAAACTTAAAAACATTTTACTAGAAAAAACAACACCACTTTTCAAAAGGGACTTGTCCTCCGAAATTCCACATTTCAGTGATTAACATCTTCGCGGGTAACAGCGACTGGATCCCGTTTAAAATCTATGGTATTCCCTAGCTTCTCTGCAACCAGCACAGTAGCAAAGAAATTTCGGTTGCCTACAATATGATAAAAGTGTGTATAATTGTCTGAACCACGTTATTATCTTAAGCATAGTCTAACATTTACTATAATCAATTGTTGCAACCTTCGCATCCGCACCAGAACGAGATTTCTATAGCATCGAATATTAAAAAGAATTTTTAAGTTTGTTTTATTATTTTTGTCGTGAACAATTTACTCAAAGCTTTTGATGTCGCAGATTGATAGAAACAAGTCATTTTTTTTTTATTTTTTGCTCGTAATTATGAATAACGCATAACATGACTATGTAAAAGTGTAAATGGATTACAAAACATGACTATGCAAAAGTGTAAATGAACTACAAGTTGATATTAAATTTATTAACTTAACCTACAAGATAACGTACGTATGTGAAATTTATCTATTTACATATCAATGACCCATAAATGTATAAAAATGGATGAAAAAATCTTGCTTATGATCGTATCACTACACAGGGAAAAATCCGTTTTCCGGACAGCGGTATATAGTACAAATATACAGTATCCTCTTGCTTACTATAGAAATCAGTACGGAGCGTACGTTATCCGTATGTTACATAGGCACTGCCCTTAGGTGTTACATCATGTAGTTGCAGGATGTCTGACATATAACAGTTTTCCGTATATCACATGCATATACTTATATTACCTTCGTCAGCTATAAGTTATATACGTCCATTTGTATGTGAGATCCTGACCGCCTACATTGTTCATACGGAAAGTACGTATAGATGGAACACTTATACAGAAAATATTATAAAACATGCGTTTTCAGTTATACGTCTGCTGTACGTTAAGTCCAAAAACTAAAGGAATTACGCATGTAACCTATCTTTTTAAGTACGCCACCTACATTTTTTCTCAGTATACCGACTGATTGAACCGATTGACATTTAATTGAGTTGAATTTGAGTTTAACGTCCCGTTGAGCAGCTGAGCAGCGAGGCTATATGAGACGTGGACCTAATGATTAACGTGGAATCCGAACCACATGAGCTCCCGCCGGGAATCGAACCCGGCTCTCCCGCGCCAAAGGCGCGTACGCTAAACGCTAAGCCACGGAGGAGCTCCGATCGACATTTAAACATAGCTGGTAGTTTATATTATGTTACTTTCATTAAAATGCGGACAGTAAGAGTGTTGTGGAAGTCCAACATTTATGTCAAAAGCATAATACGAGGTGCATTCAAGCTCTAACACCTCCAAGTTTTTCTCAACTGATAACGGATAGAAGCGTGCTGTTTGTTTTAACATACACGAGCACTCGTTGTCAATGTATGACACACCTGGCAACACTGTACGGCATTTACTGAATTCTATTGGCAGCTGTGAAAGTGATGACTGTTTTTGATACGATACTCGTAAAATGGCGACATTTTCATTACAAGAACAAAGTGTAATTGTTCGCTTTCTCCATTTGCGTAATGTGACTCCGCTTGGAATTCATGACCAGTTGAGTGAGACATGAAATGATTGTATCATGATGACATGATCGAACGAGTGAAGGCAGTTGTTTTTGGAGGATCTCAGAATGAGTATGGAACACCGCCGCCATAGTTAGCATTTCCGTGGGATCTGTGCACACTGTCGTCAAATCTGCTTCTGCGAGGCGATTGCCTTGGTTTGTTGTCGTACCATGTTCTGCCTTTTTTGAACTGCCGATAAATTTCATGCACTGTCACATCATGTAAATGAGAAAACGAATGATTGCATCTTACACACTGTTCTTGTAATGAAAACGTAGCCATTATATGAGTATCCCAAGTATCTCTCATCGCTGCCGCTAGAGTTCTGTGTATCGTACGGTGTTAGTATCTTTGTTACACATTGGCAATGAGTGCTCGCGTATTTAAAAACAAACAGCACGTTTCTATCAGTTACTAGTCCTGAGCAAAAAGTTGGAGGTGTTATAACGAAGTAAAATGCACCTCGTATTTCATACCGCAACAATGGATTCATTAAATATTACATTTAAATATTGACTGATTTTTATTCTTACATGTCATTGTTTCTAACGTAGACATGCAACGTAAACCACACAATGCCAGCAAAGAAACTAGCAAACTTAAGAGAGGAAATCAGGCATGTTATGCCCAACGGCAGACTTAGATCATCACGGGAAGTAGAAATCATACGGAAAACATCTTTCCTAATTCAACGTATATCTATTGCTATCCAACGTGGCAACGTGTCGTCGGTTCTTGGCACCTTACCACATGGTAAAAACAACTAGATGAGGTATTTCTTCTCTAACACAGAGAACAACACTGAACATTTATACAACTGGACGACGTACTATACAAATAAGGTGTAATATCATTGGATGGCGTAGAAAAGCAGACAGTAACACTAGATATGCTGCCGTTGATAGGTGGTGGTTTCCCTTCCTTTGGTTCGACTATCGAAATATATTTCCTGTTGACTTCATTATTTTTTCTTAATTGTTTCGTAAATTTGTTTAATGCAATTGTTACAATTTTATTCAAATTATTATATTTTATACGGAAAAACTTAGACAACGAGAGAAACAGAGCAGATGCACACTAATACAGTTCCACAATTAACGCCTTAGTTGAAATTCATATCCCAAAGGAGAAAGAGGGTTTAAATTTTACGCAAAGTATAACGACTGTATGTACCGTTTGAAATAAGTTTTTGAACATATTTAATACTTGAGTGGAATATAATTTTTCACATTTTATCTAGATTGAAATACGAATCTTCAAGGAGTTGGTGGTAAAAAGGATTAAAATGCAACTTCCAAATATTCCTCGCTTTGAAGAACGGACATTCAAATAGTAATAAATTATAAATACGCATTAATTTAAGAGAGTGCAATACAATATTATCCTCAATCTGTATTGCATTTTTTATAGAAGGACTGTTTTCTTTAAACAAAAATGCTTTTATGAACAAAAAGTGACAATTTATTTTAATTACTCATCTTTGTAATTTAAGTCATATATATATACTAAACCTTCTTTGTGTGAGAGACCTGTTTAGTTTGTTTGAAATTGAGAAGCTAATTTATGGAGTTGTTGGAAACCTCATACGTGAGCCAGATTTCTATAGCACCAAGCTTTCAACAGAGTTTCAAGTCTGTTTTTGCCTACACAACTTATTCAAGCGTTGTGTACTGACAAGAGACCAGTTGCTTTTACTTTGAACTCGTGATGTGTTATGTTATCATTGCAAGAATAATTATGCAAAGTGCTTTCGTTAACCGAACCAAGTATATGACAAAAATGTACTCTCTGAATTCACAGTTATTATGCAGAAACAGTTTTTTCTTAAATGCAACTTTATGGTTTATCTCTAGTGCTAGTTACGAGATAATATGAGATACAATTTGCGTGTTGACATAAGAATCAAGTCAGAGATCTTCTAATAGAAACAAACATACCTAAAACGTAAAATTAACAGCAACATATTAAAATACAATACAATTTTTGTGTTGTAAACAAAGGACTTACATCTTCTAGCTGAAAGGACGAAATCACAAACAAATGATATGGTAATACACTATAGTGCTGCTAAAATCTCTTGATCCGTGGCAAAAATGCGAACTAAAGATCACACCCTCGACACACTCACGCGTTGAGCCAATAAGGGTTCAGCTGTTGCTAAGCGAGAGAGCCTTGCAACCGTGGGAGTGGAATTCCTTCAGCCGATAGCAGCGCTTGGTACGGAAGACTAGGTATCATATCAATGTGGTATATCTATACTAACAAATGTTGGTATCTAAAGCCAGTAGTTACAATGTTAAATGCGTCTGCAAATGCATTACATATATAAGATTCCTTGTCTATTTTTCATCCTTAATTTCTCAATGAAAAATTCAGATATAAGAATCCTTGTATATTTCTTATTCTTAATTTAATTTCTCACTGAAAAATACAGGTATGAGAATCCTTGTATACTTTTCGTCCTTAATTTAATTTCTCACTGAAAAGTACAGGGTGGTCCCGCGTAGTGTATTCGATGACCCTTTTGCCTTCGGTGCGAGTGTCCCGGGTTCGATTCCCGGTGGGGGTACACGTTCAAAAAAGTATAAAAAGCTTTTTCAGGCCAGGCATCCTGAATGAGGTTTTCCTGGGTTTTCCTCATTCCCACTAAGCAAATGCCGGGATGGTACCTAGCATATAGGTCTCAGCCGCTTCCTTCCTTCCCTTTCCCCGGATAGTGTGCTCGCCGAGGGATGTCATCGCTCAAACGTGACGGGCTAACATGGCCATGGATGCCGAAAACCCAGAAATATAAATCCTAAATCTTGAAAAATACAGATATGAGAATTTTTGTCTATTTCAAGAATTCCAGTGTACCCTTAAAAAATGTAATAAAGAAATAATGGCCATTTTTAAATATTCAATTAGAACTGAACAATCTACACAAAATTTCGAATCGATCAGTGAAAACGGCATCTTTTTAGAGCCTGTGGTTCCCGAGAACTCACTGCCGAAAGTATTGGCCACAAACATATAAAACTGCCTTGGCCACAAACATATAAACCTATCATTTAAATATGTCAATAATACGTATGTCATTTAATAAATTGAAAGATAGATATCTGAAATAAACATGAAGCATAAGCTATTCACTCTTTATAGTCTAACTTCCATTTCGATCATAAGATATGCACTCTGTACTATAAATGACATATTTCTAAATCTAATTTGCATTTAGAGAACTTGACAACACTGGTGAAAACAAAACACAAAAAGATCATTTATATTCGAAAACTTCACTTCAACTGCATTAAAATCTAATGCATGTAGCGCAGATAGTACGTTTACGTATTTTGCGTTATTTCTCGGTTAATTTCCTGTATTTTGTTTTTACATTGTCATGCAGAAAAGGTCTGTCGTACTGGGAAAAAAAGGAAGAAGAAGAAGAAAGTCGCTGCATCAACCATTCAAATTCGTTTTATGCGGACGAGATGATGTCATGTAATGCAGTGAAGCACAGCTGGTTTTAAAATGTAGTAACATCGTGTGCTCGTTACATCTGGTTTATTTTGTGAACATGATAACATCCATGTAGCATTATATCAGCGACACTGCGTTTGAAGCTTGGATCAACTCACTCTGGTGCAACTTACAGAATGAGAGAAATTGTTCACATTTTTTTTTTTAAAAAGGATTATTTTTATGCTTCAGTGAAAGAGACAATAATTTTTTTCTCCTTCTCCCCTCAAAACTAATAAATTCTCTCGAAGCTTTTCTGCTATAAATATTTTTATTATTAAAACAGAATAACAATTGTTCATAAATAAGACTGAAAAACAATATTGTATTGATTCTTATCAAAAATGTTTCGTGTCCAGCAATCTCTCTTTCTCGTATTTACTCAAATATAAGCACCTTTTGTTCTTGTCTTTTTTTTTTTTTAAAAAATATAGGTCTAAAGTTCTTGAGGCAGTCAAAATCGCACAATACGTTTCTGGCCAAAATACATGTCGAACAATAGGATTGACGGGAGAGGAAGCAAAACGAGAAGTGAATAGTGGGAAGTAACGTAACAGTACAGTTATAAATACTACCATTGTTCGATTTTGCTGTGTTAAAATAAGGATGAAGAATGAAAACGAAAAAAAAATCGATTTGAGCATTTCATCAATGTAAAATTCCATTGTTGATTCTTTAATTTTTCAGTTCATAACACTGCACCTAAATCAAAACACGAGGCGGGAGCAAGGTAAAAAGTTATCGTCCTGGCAGTGAAAGACTGTGCTTTTTTAAGGTCAAAATGCATTTTGTTTTCAACATAGTTCCTTTTAAACCAATACACTTTGCAAGGACGCAGATCCTGGGGGACCGAACCCCCCAATGCTCATGTGAGTCCCATGTATTTTTATGAATATGTACTTTTTATTGTTATATGCATATATATTTGGCATAATGTGCAATATTTGGCATAATTTGGATTCAATTTGTTTTAAAATCATCATTTATGCCTTCTTAGACCCTTATCTGCAACCAAACATACATCTGAATGGGTCCCTCCAAAGTTAAAGAGAAATCGGCGCCCTTGACACTTTGTCCAACGTTTCTTCACTGTGAAAATTACGTTCCTGATGTGTGATTCTGGAGATTTCTAAAACACCATCTACGACTACCATAACCTCTTCATTTAGACTAAAAATGTTTCCCAGTCACAAATTTAAATGTGGGAATAGGTTAAATTTGTGTTAAATCTGCTGACTGGGATGTATGTTCAAACAGTTCTCCTTATCATGATATATTATTTTTCTTCTTTTGCAATCTAGGTCTCTTCTTACGTACTTTTTTTTCATACAGTTGGGCCACAAGACTTGCGTAGTATTGTCATTTTTTGTTGTACTGTACCAGTTACAAGGTAATTATAACCAATAAGAACAATCCTTTTTGCGACCCAGAAAACGCTGACCAAAACCTTTCCGGCAGATAAAATCGACTTCGCCTTTTTGATGCAGGGTCACTAGCTTCCATCCACTGCGTTTATTGCTGTTTAGTTTCTGATGCGAAGTGGTGGAACCATGTGTTATCCACCGTAACAAAACGTCATACACAATCCACTGGATTGTTTTTTGAAACGATCCAAACAACTTAGAAATTCGTTGTTGCGTTTGTTTCTAGTCAGCATTCGACAGACACAGCACCCATTTTTCACAAAGTGTTTCATATTTAATTTTTCATGTAAAATGTACCATACAGTTTCTTCTGATATGCCTATCGCGTCAGCTATTTCATACACCTTCAATCACTGATCGTCTAATACCATATTATTCACTTTCTCGATGTTTCCGTCTGTTATTCAGTTTAGGGATATCCTTCACGTGAAATATCTTCAAGAGAAGTACACCCACATTTGAATTCAGCCGCTGAAAATGAAGGAGCATATTCCTTATAAAACTTCACCAAATTCAAATGAATTCCCTTTGGCGATCACATTCAGTGTTGCCACAATCCTAGCTCTGGAGTGGGCTGAAAAATAGTACCAAATTGAAACAAAAATGGCTGAATTCATTATTTTATACCAGTGTAATACATGGTTCTATAATACGAAACTAACTGGTAAAGTTCTAGAACACTCCCCTCCCCCTCTTCCAAGAGTCCAAATCAAGAAAGTGCTCTTTTTAAAAACATCAAAATAGGAGGACCCCGTCCAACCGTGGAAGTAGATGGAACTTTTCTCGCACGTAGGAAGTATAACAGAAGCCGTAAATTAAAAGGGAAAACAGTTATCACCTTCGTTATGTATTGTAAGGAAATCAAACACGCCTCTATTTCAAAGTGACCAATAAGCCGAAACGTTATTATGGTCATATATGCAAAACGGCCAACACACAGTATGAGTAACATGAGATGTAAGAAGCTTTACTGACACTTTTGAAAACGTGACAAGTATTTGTTAAATGGTGCTGAATTGGGTAGAAAGATACCAACTTTTTCACAAAAGAGACAGCGTGGCACCAACGGGCCGATGAATGACAAAAAAGGCTGAATTTGGTACACTTGTACCAAGTGTAGCAACACTGATCAGATGAGAACTTACATTGTTTGAAACAAATACGTAATAACATAAAAATAAGGATGTTATAAATAGAGGATCTGCCTATATGTATTCATCCTATTAAATCGATGAAGCCAAAAAACAACCGAGCATCGGCACGTCTGATTAGCTACTATCGTTTCTGCCATCGTCTGATTGGCTACTTTCGTTTCCGCCATGATTGTTGGCTCAAAACATTGCGATCCTATTGGGCGGAGTGGGCAGAGTAGGGGTGGCGAAACTGTAACGTATGGCTTCAAGATTTTGTTATAAGGGCAGATCCTCTATTTTATAACATCCTTGATAAAAACAAAGCTATCAACGCCATCTTTATATAAAGTCGAGAACTTTTCTCTTATAGTATTTTTTTCAGAATGAATAGAGGTATAGTATAACTGGTTACTCTATCTAGAAAGATACATATAATAATTTCTAATACGTAATTGTTTTTGCAGTAAATGATAAGGCGTAGATTTGGTAATTGCTTGAATTTTCTGTAGTGATCTTACAGGGTCCGCTTGGATCTGCATAATAAATGGATTCCCAAATCCAAAATTTTTTTTTTTAGGGGAGCACCATATTCTTGCAGTACTTATATCCAAACATATACGGTACTGAAACTACGCTAAAACCTGCTAATCCGAGCCTTGTTAATTCGAATTTTTGAATAACCTGAACGAAAACTCGCGAAATGAAAGATAGATATCTTTATAAAGATTTACTTACAATAACAAACTCGTCATGATGTTATATCTGTCTGACTGTGTACTCGTGGAATATGTTTTTATAAAATGTGACGACATCTTTGGATGGATATGCATTTAAAATTGTTAACATATACACTTAAAGCTTCAGTAAAGAGGCATGGTGGAAAGACTACAAGGTAGATGCAATGCAGTGTTACATTCTTGTCGCTCTGGCGCATGACGTCATCTTGGTCGCAGACGTGGCCAACAAGAGGCAGATGAAATTTTAACAAGCGCTTGATCGCTGGTATCGCTGGCAAACTTCTCTTGTATTTTTAGTGATCTTCAACGAAGTGAAAATTTTAATACAAACAGTAATTATACAGTATAAACGTAATATAATCAATGCTTAAGCTAAGTTAATTCAAAGGAAAATATTTACAATAGCAAAGGAAACAGCAATGCCAGTTCATATTAAACAACTTTGAAGCTTGAACAAACCAATATTACTCACTACATTTTCTGCTTTTGCTTTCTTTTCTTTTCTTTTCTTTCTTTGTTTTCTTTTCTTTCTTTCTTTCTTTTCTTTTTTAAACATCTGAAGTAATACACTCGAGTATGTACAGGCCTGAATAATCTATAACACAGTGTGTCGTTAATGCATTTCATTATTATATATTTATGTATGCTCAAGCATATTTTCGTAACACATTGATCGGTTTCGATTTACTATTACTATTATTTTGCTTGAAAGAGAATTCTTTACTGATGACGCAATATCAATTTTGAGAATATCTCAGGGGCGAATTCGAGGTTTTCGTAAACAGAGATGCACGTACATATATTTTCGTTATGCTTGGACAGTTTTTTTAGAGGTTGCTTCCGCGTAAGTTTCATCAGAATCTCAGGGGAGGTTTAAAAACATTATTGAGCAGGGACGCACGTATTTAATATTTTAAATATCGTTTTTATTTTTGGTTTATAAAAAATCATCTTATTTGAAATTGCTGATGGTTTATTAGAATTGTAGAATTTGTATTTGAACAAAAGGTTTGGTAAAATTGACAGTTATCTGAATATTAGTGTCAAAATTTACGCCACAACAAATTATATTATTAAACGTTTGTACGAAATAGAACGTTACATATACTATCATGTTCTGAAAGTATATAGAAATAAATATGTATATACAAAGCACCTCAAACAAAGAAATTGCAACAACACGACTATTTCAAGCAAGAGACAAAGTACTAGGCGTAGGTGAAGACGATGTAGGGGTGTTACAGCTAGACTAGAAAAGATATAAACCATAAAATTACATAATTTTCTTCATTCTCTTGATAAGTGTTCTCTTTGCTGTCCCGTGGACAGAAGAAAACAAACGATAAATTCAAGTGAATGATTATGTGGAATTTGGTGGAATGAGAATGAGGGAGTACCTCGAGAAACTGTACGCGACACGATGTTGTCCACCACAAACTCACTTGACCGGGAAGCGGACCAGTACCCCTTGCATCAGAGGTGAGCATTCTATCACTGAGCCACAGTGCTTCCTTGATTGTTCGAGAATGTACCATATTTTTAAATTTACTGCAGTCATTCTTAATTTTGTAATTCTGGAGGAGCCCCCTAAATAATTATCCAAAGTTATGATTAAAATGAACAAAAATTTCAAATTCTGAGTGTAAAAATGTGCCGACAATGTCGCTCTTACATGGTAGGTAGATACTTTATTCTCTTGATCTAATATATTGTTACATATCTTTGTAACCGTTAATCGTTATTACGAACCTTCCACTCGTTAGTTAATTTGAAGTGCAACGTCCCGTTTCAGCACCGAATCTACAGGGAATGCAGACCTCCACAATGAAATGGGATCTAAAGTACTTTAACGCGTTCAATGCTCTCCATATGCGTAACTCGAGAGAAATAAGCCCCCTAGATCATCGTGTCTCCCTTTTCGAGTTACATGTCTGCCTCTGTGGAGAAAATTTTATCTCAATATCTTATGTAAAAGAAAATTATGATAGAAATGATCACCTCTGTCGCTCTCCCTCCCTCAAGATTTCGAATCCGAGTTTTACCTGGAAGTTCGTCTTCTTAAATCGTACTATTGGATTTTTGTATGCAGAATCAACATAAGCTACTGTAGCCTTGTATATTACTATTACATACTATTAATACTAAAAAGAAACTACATAATGAAACCGTGTTTATAGAATTTCATTTAACATTGCATTTATTTGTATTATTTTTATATAAAACACCATATTTTAGATTTATTTTGTCCGGTTGCCTGCAAGCTAAAATCCATTTCTGGAGATATTCCCTCTCTTCTTGAGGATATCTAAAATATTTTATATTAGTTCTTTTAGTTCTCGTGTAATAATTACTACAGCCGTACACTACACAGTTAGGCATTCTCGATATCATTTAACAGAACAAAGTAACAAAGAATTTCCACTTGTCACTTAAAGCCGTACCTTTTCCTGTTGTCTCTTGCAATCCAAATGACGTCACACCCACGACAGCGTTCCAGGCGACATGCGCATGGAACCACCTTGTAGTCTTTCCACCATGCTCCAATACTGCACTATACACTCATAATCCAGTTCAATTACAATTTTCCGTTTATTTAATAAATTTTCACCACATAAACCTTTGAATAAGTTCAGATCACAATTGTCTCCTACGAACTATATTTTGTTCTTACTTACATCACCATATTGCCTTTGTTCTGGGGTGCGAAACAACTACATCTACCTCAATATCTCTGCTGGGTGCTACGAAAAAGAGTGCTATTGTGCTACCAAGAAAAGTGCTGCTAACGAAAATTTTGCGTTGCAACTCAGGAGCCCCATTCCATACGAGATAGGAGCATGATAAAATGGAAGAGGGGGCTATCCAGTTATAGTGCAATAACCATCTATGAGTGTCGAACCATCCAACCGTCTATGCTGATCATCTACGATTGTCAAGCCATCCAACTATCTATGCTGATCATCTACGATTGTCGAACCATCCAACTATCTATGCTGGTCCTCCACGATTGTCGAACCATCCAACTGTCTATGCTGATCATCTACGATTGTCGAACCATCCAACCACCTACACTGATAATTTGTGATTGACGAAACATATTATAGCATCAGTTATAATTCACAAAATTTTCCCCTTTTTCCTGAAAATGAGAAAGATTGTTCACTCCTGGAGTATGTACTTTGTTGGATAACGTTACCAGTATTCATAAATTGAAACAGAACTTATGTGGTGGCCTAGTGCGAAGAGGTAAATGTCAACAGTATCTTATGATCAACGGTATCTGATTGAACTGCAGATTGCAGCAAAATACTTATTTACTAGAGCAGTCATTTCCAATTGAATACCGTGTGTCTCCGGAGTTTGCTACTCTTCTTCACAGTAAACTACACGGAGAGGATCAGTTCCAGACAGGAAACTTGGCATTGAGAAATAGCGGTGGTGACTAGGCAGACATCAATAAAACTATCGAGAAACAATTAATAAAACTATCGAAAGAACAAATATTAATACAAGTATAATAAATCGATTAAGATATCGCTCAGATCCTATCGTCTTCCTATGCCATTCATTGTCCTGTTGGAAATTACTGATATATACTGTAGTATGTGAAGAAATGTCTTATCTATTACAGATTCATGAACCATGTATGAACTATTAATATTTTGTCAGAATAAGTTTTTCAACGTATAAATAGATGATACATGAGTTGTGATCAGAAAGTAAGGTTACCAAACCTGCTTGTACATATCTTGAAGCACAAAATTATAGCGTCAGCGTTGAAAATTGCAACAAAACGTGAAAATAAACATACTTATGTTTGGAAATCCAAAACCATGATTAAAGGAAAGGTACTTAATGTTAGGTGCTGTAACAGTGTAGTCCGTCATCTATTTGGGTGGAGCAGGAAACATGTCCTCAGAAGAACCACAATTGTCCTGGGAACCAGAAGTACAGCACTCGTTGCGAGAAACTGTCGTAGAAGCCGACGTAATCGAAGAGAATTCCTGTTCTCCAGAAACTGGTTCAACATCAGTCCATACAATAAATTATTTTTTCAACATAGTCTACATATCGATTGAGGCACTTGTCGCATCGTGGGACAGGCCCGTATCCAGGGGGGTCTAGGGAGGGCCGGTCCCCCCATAAATTTTTGCTGGCCCCCTAAAAGTTTTACAGTAGGCTTGGAAAAGAAATATAATATGGTGATTAACTATCATATGATTGGATCGGGCCCCCCTAACTTCAGCCGGGCCCCCCCTACGTTTTTGGGCTGGCTACGGGCCTGTCGTAGGATTAGTTTGAAGATTTCCTCCTGGTAAAAATCCTATTCTTGCGTGTGTAGCCACGTTGTCACGAAGTGTTTCACGTCCTCATCTGAAGCGAAGTGACGGCATCCTAGCTGCTCCTTCAAGCGCAGGAATAGGTGAAAGTTGCTTGAAGCGAGATCCGGGCTGTAAGGAAAGTGATCTATGATGTCCCAGCGAATTTGCTTCAACAGCACGGCAGTTTTCTGTATTGTATGCCAGTGCACGTTGTCGTGAAGGAAGATGACGCCCTCCTCGGTGAGATAAGGCGTGGCCTCTACCAGGATTCTCTCTTCTACCAAATGTCAGTGAATTTCACCCACGGTTACATGTTTCGCCTACAGAAATCAAATAACTGAGCAGGTTTCTTCGTGAGACCTGTTTTCTAAACGAGTCACCATTTGTGTTTATATACAGCTAACACTGTAGGTGACGAGTGGTGGAAACTGCACAGTTGCCAATTCCATGTATTAAAATTATCATACACACCTCATTTCATTATAACAGACGAAACTCCAAAAATATCGGCCTTATTACTTTAATTTCTGGTCCTCCCTCGTAAATTGTTACAGCATTCAATGAGTTAGTACATTATGATAAGGAACACCTTGATTGTCTATCACGTTTCTAATTCTGATGTGGTTACATAATTTAAAATCGTCACGATATCATAATTTTTGCATACATCAATAATTGTGCAAAATGTGATATAGACAATTACAAGTCAAACACAACTTTATTTATCAACAGTAAAGTAGTTGAAAGGACATTAGGCCTATTCATGGACTGTTAATATGTCAAATGTTATCATCTCTACAGTACATTGTCATTGACACCAGCAGTGTTTCTTTCAGGAAATTTTTTCCGGGGGGGGGCTCACTAAGCATTCGGAGGGGAACTGCTGGTACTATTCTATTTATTACTCTATATAGACATTTTTTGTCTCCTCCAGGGGGCACTCTCAGAGCTCCGGGAGGGCACTGACCCAAAAACAAAACATGTCTGGAAGGAACAATGGACACAAGCGCAATATTGTTCTGCTCTTCCCTCTTGAATAATATCATTGTAGGTCTTGATCTTGAAGAGAAAAGATTATTTTGATGCGCGAACTATATTGGTAATATTTCCTCTTCATCTTTACACATTACGTCATCTACAACCTTCAAGTGTGTAGTTTCTACTATGCTACTTTGAAGTTAACCCGACACGTAAAGAACCCGAGACACGAATTCATTACCTGCAAGACCCTGAGGAGCTTTTTTTCTTCTTCTTCTTCTTCAGCATTTGGCTCACGATTAAAAGATTGCAAGTAGAAAGAAATAGTGTGAGTTCGTGTTAAAAAGTTTCTGCAACAACGCTACAGCCACAGGAAGAAGACTGGTTTTATTTCAGAGCAGCCCACTTCTTTTAAAACAACTCCGGAAAGGGTGACTTTGAACAAGGGAAGAAAACTGTTTTCCCCGACCACAAGCCACACGAACTGCAACGCCATTAAGGCGAGAGTCGGAAGCAGTTGTTTCCCCAAGCGTCGACCTCAAGCATGAAGTAGAGCATCCGCTCAGACTCATACGTAGTAATTTACGCAAGATGAAACGACTGGGTTTCTCAACCCCCCCCACCCCCCTTTCTACACCCTGTACCCTCTTTTAGATCTTGACTACCTTTACATCTTGACACAGCGTATCCTTTGCATACTAAAGGTACAATTTGCATCGTTAACGACTACGAGAATAGTCGCTAAATTTGACGGCAAGGTACCTAAAGCTTTCTGCACAGTGGCATTTTTTTCCCCCGCTTCCTTCCTTTGGCCAGAAAACTGTGTACTGCTTATGAAGAAATACAAAAGCATGAGAACCAGAGGAATTCCAGGATTGCAAAAACTCAACACATAACCCAAAGCACATTTTCACAAGACATGAACCACCATTCTCACAGCCATTACGGTCAGGGGCTGAATCATACATCACAGGGTAAAACTCCATGCGTGACGTTTAAGCACATTGTTCCCAAGTTCCTAAGTATCTCTACTCTTGAATCAATCTTTTTCATTAATTGTATCTATTTATCATATTTTTTATGATAGCGGTCATTTTTGAAATTCCTTGTCTGCGTAACTATTCTTTTGGTATACACTCACTCTAAGTATATTACGTGGTAACAGCTTGGTTCATAATACAAGGCCGGGTCGGTGGATAGCAAAACTTCTAGCATTCGCTCAAAATGTTAATTTTACTCATACTTTAAGTGTTTCATAATTACGGTTGCAGGCAAGAAAATTGTGAGTAGTTCAAATAATTGGAACAAAGAAAATACAAAGTAGTAACCCAATGGATTCTAGTTTTTTAATATACTCTAAAACATGCAGGAAGTTATTTATTTATATTTCTGAGCATGGCCGACACGACGGCTTTAAGCCAATCATGTCGTCCCTCAGTGACCACACTAATCAGGGACGGTGAGAACGAAGAAAGAAATGGAGAAGGAAGGAAGCGACCTGGGAACTATGTATTGGGTACCATTACGGAATATGCCCGGTATAAATGAGGAAAACCCCGGGAAAACCTCACTCAGGTTGGCTGTCTCGTAGAAACTACTACAACTTTTCAACCGAGTATCCAAACTGGGGTTGCTCGCGGCAAAGGCGAGAGCGTTAGAGACTACGTTACGCGGTGCCACACAGCAACTTGTTGACCATTCCTGACTATTGCTAGAGTTGATATTTTGTTTTATCAAGATCATAATTCAAATATTTACATGAAAATTTGCAAACCCCAGGAGATCATTCCTAACAATAAACTGAAGTGGAAAAAAAAAAGGAAAATGACGCCTCATATAGTCTAGGTACAGAAAAGAGATCCCTAAATTCCAATGAGCCAAACTAGGATCCACAAAGCTACCCTTAGGGTTCTTCGTTAACATTTTTTTTTTAAATTATAGTGAATAACATAAAAACAGTGAAGAATATAAAATGAGAGTCAGATAATATATGCTTTATTGTTATTAAATAAATTAATAATTATTTTCAAGACCTTTCATATAGTGTATACATTTGGATGCCACCAATTACGACGTCATGAACTGCGCATCTAAATTTCTGGTTCATAAGAAAAGGTTTAGCAACAGTTATTAGTCTCACTTTTTGGCATTTTTATTGTCTAAATCATTCACTAAAATTCAAAAAATGAAAATAAGCTTAGCAAAGGATACGCGTACCAAAAGCTTTACTTATCATCATCATCATCATCATCATAGGTATCCTACCATTATTGGCAAGTCAATTGCTACAACTGAGAAGCGTCCATGCACCACAATCTTCCACTACCGTCCATCAATTTTAGCCTCCTTCAGTTCCTCCCTCTTTTTCCTGTCTCCATACCCTCTAGCACATCCCTCATGATACAGTTCCTTCTTAGCCAATGTCGCAACCAGTTTCTCTTTCTCTTCTTAATAATATCTAAAATTGTTCTTTTCTCACCAACCGTTTCTAACATCTTCTCATTCATTTCCGTTCAACCCAGCTAATCCTCTCCAGTCTTCTTCACACCCACATTTTGAAAGTTTTCAGTCGTTTTTCATGATTTTTGCGTAATGTTCATGTTTCTGTCCCATACAGTACAATGTTCCACACGAAGCATTTCATGAGTCTTTTTTCTCTATTTAAGATCCCACAAAATAGACTTATCTTTCTCCTAAATGCCTCTTTTGCCATTCTTATCCTTGCTTTTATTTCATGTTTGCATTTCATATCATTACTAATAATAATACAAAGGTATTGAAAATAAGTCACCTGTTCTATTTTCTCCCCTACGACTTCTATATTTGACACCGACTGTTTCGTTCCAATCAACATGGCCTTTGTCTTTCTAACATTTATTTTCATCCCACATTCGTCACAGGTCTTCTTCAAGTTTTCTAACATCTTGATTTCTTTTTCAGATTCCACAACAAGCGCTATATCATCTGAAAACCATACACATCTAATCATTCTACCTCCTATCGAAACGTCCTCTTGATTATCAGGGTCTTTTTCACTATCTCTTCTAAATAGATATTGGCGAGAGACAGCATTACTATCGAACTCCCCTTCCAATTGTACTCTCCTCTGTCATTTCCTCCTCTATTTTAACACTTACTTGTTGGTTCATATACTTCTGTATAAGTTTCTTATCAGTGTTCCATCTTTCTATTCTAACCCAACCTTCTTTCGAACTCCCAACAATAATTTCCACTACACGTGGTCAAAAGCCTTCTCTAGATCAATAAATACCACATACACCTCTTCCCTTTTTCCATAAACCACTGATTACCCTTAATAATCCAATCGAATATCTTGTGCTCTTACCTCTCCTAAGCCCAAACTATTCCTCCTCAATATTTTCATTTGTTCTTCCCTGTAATCTGTTCAGTATTAGAAGTAAAATTTTTGCTGCATGCGATGTAAGACTAATAGTTCTATAATCCTCACATCTCTCTTGATGCAATTTCTTAGCCATCGGATCATGGTCGTCTTCAGGAATCTTTTGGCCTCTCTTCTGTTTCATATATTTCGTCGCAAAGTCTGAACGATTCTCTCTTACCCTTGCCTCCCATATTCTTAACGAATTCGATTGATATATTATCTATCGCGCTTGTCTTTCCATTCCTAATATCAGATATTACTTTTTCAGACTCTTCTTGAAAAATACTAAACCCTTTATGATCCTCGCGTACTTCGTTTTCTACATCAACATCTAGGCCACAAGCTCTATCCCTACTCTCATATAAGTCCTTAACATATTCTTTCCATCTTCCTAAGACTTCAGTTCAAGTTCTGCTTATCTTCCCATTCTTATTTTCTACTGCCATCGTAATATCTCCTTTTTTCCTTGAACTTCCATAGATTTCACC
The DNA here is from genome assembly GCF_964235325.1 of Thermobia domestica. Taxonomy (NCBI): domain Eukaryota; kingdom Metazoa; phylum Arthropoda; class Insecta; order Zygentoma; family Lepismatidae; genus Thermobia; species Thermobia domestica. The sequence goes on from NC_137458.1 coordinate 69,091,226, forward strand.
TCCTTGTACATTTCTTCATGTTTCCCAACTCTTTCTAATTCTTCTATGTCCTCGTATTCTCTTTTGCAAAACTCTTTCCTTGTTCTATCTATTTCCCTTCGTAATTCCTGTTCATCTTTCTTCCCTCTTCTGTATCACTTGTTCGCACGCTTTCCTTTCTCTCATTTTCTGCAATATCTGTTCTGTAACCCTTGGTTTGTTAGCCATTTTGTGTTTGCGGTATCTACTACTTCTTCTTCAGCGTTGTTTAATCTCACTTGGAGGCACAGTAAGTTAGAGTGCCAATCAAGTAAAAGCAAACTTCTGTTAAAATATTAAATCGATTTCCCACTTAGCTAAGAACACTTCTGTTTAATTGACCATTTTCCCAAACATCATATAATATTGAACGAGTTTTTACAGTGTATAACTTCTACCTTCATTATTTAAAATCAAACAAAGGGGGCTCCTCAGTATACCTTCTAACAAATATTGGAAAGATGGTCTTTTTTTTTCTTTTTGTATTATAATAACTAATGTAAATGATAGACAATCGATATTTTGGATTTTATTTTATAGTTTTCAATTTAATTTATTTTAGTTCAGCGTATCGTTCAGCAGTGAGGCTATATGAGACACGGACGTACAGCTTAACGTGGGATTCGAATTACACGAACTGCCGCCGGGAATCGAACCCGGTTCTTCCACGCCAAAGACGCTTACACTATCCATATAAGCATGAGGGAACTCTTTATTTCGTAGTGACCCGTATGTTAAATTACTGTTGAATCGCGTATTGTCCACTTATTTTTATGTATTAAGTATTTATTTCATTTTATTTTATTTAAAACTAAAGTCTATCTCCTGGCGCAATACGGGAGCTCCCTTTAATACGAGAGAGTTTGCAATCCTAGCTCAGTCCAGAAGTCCCTATAATAAAATATTTATTTGGTCTACATGAAAAAATTAAAAATATGTAATCAAAATACGATGATATAAAGAAGACTACGTAATGATAAATATTTGTTTATTTAATAGAGCAGAATTTTTCAAAACCTGAGGGTCACAGACAGAAGTGCTTAGAGTTTAGGATTAGGAATTAGATTTCTGGGATTTCAGCATCTATCACCATGTTAGGCCATCACAAATATGAGGGATAGTGTCCTTCGGGTATCACACTACGCGGGGAATTGGGAAGAAGGAAACGAATGGAAAGGAAGCAGTCTGGTACCATTATGTTACGTACCATCCCGGCATTTGCCTGGTGTGAATAAGGAAAACTCAGGAAAAATCTCGCTCAGGGTGGTTGCCCTGAAAAAGCTGATACATCTTTCCGACCTAGTGTCCAGTGCCGGGAATCAAAATTGGAGGACAGAAGTTCAAAAGACAAATGTAATTTAATTAGGACCTAGTGTCTGATTTTTTAAAAAACGTTTTGGACATATTTTTATGTGTATACTTATCGAATACAGAAAAATATGTTAAACATTTTAAACTATTAAAGAATCGTAAGAAAAGAATAAAATAGAAATTAAACTGGTGAAAACTAGGCCTACCTATTGTAATACAAGAAAAATACAAATTCAAATACAGTTCAAAATTAAAGCTATGCACATGTACAACTGTAAAAGATAAGAACTAATCCTATTTTTTAAAAAAGAAAGCTTATTGCAAACCGGAAATAACTTATGGCGGGTTGCTAGCAGAGGATGTGATGAAAGGGGATCGTAATATGAAACGCACAGTAGCTGGAGAAAGCCTACACTAGAGAATTTAAAAGTTGTATTCTTACATGCAACACCGTGGTTATGAAGGACGGGCTCTACAATTAAAATGGTTCCTGAACTATGACCAAGGTTTTAATCCCGTGCAGATACCTGGTATAGTGACCATACGCAAGATTAATCTTCATAGTATAGGCCGTTACCCACTACAATACCTCGCTTCCAAGAGAGCTAGATTAGAGGACCACGTTACGAGCCAGATATATTTGGATATACACTATGTAATTGCCTTTAAAAAGAAGTGTCGAAAAGTATTTAACGGAAGTATAGAATTCCTTTTAATATGTTTTATTAATTTAAGAAAAACTGAAATAACATATCTCATAAAATAACTTCTTAAGTGCGATTACAGGCTTCCAAAGTATTGAGTCAAGAACAGCTTTTTAGGTTCGCCAAATCTACTTTGTCCTTGCTATTAGAACAAATACGGAAGGAGGTGTAAGATTTTAGGACGAAGCTAAAACTCTTAAAATTTTTGCTAATTAAAACTGAAATGTTCAGTGTAATCTTGGTCTGGTAATCTTAATCTACATTCAAGAAAGTGCTTAACATAAAGAAAATTCCAAAACTCCAGAGAACTAAAGCAAGTCTCCTTCCAGATCAGAGAGAAGAGGACAGAGCAAAAAAAAATTAACCTCCTCGTATACTCAAGTCTAAGTAAGTGCTATGCCTGTTCTCTCCGGGGATTTCTTCCAAGATGTTTCGTGGTTCTCCATTAGCATTAAATTGAGTTTCGAGCTGAACAGAAGTTAAGTTATGAGGCATTGTGAATTCCCCTCTCTCCACTGGGAAATGTCACCTCTGTTTCTAGCTTGCACTGAAGCTCTCTCTCTTTCTCTGTTTCATATTATTTCTCATAGTAATTGGAGTCCAATGGTTTTAAAGAGAAACGACAATAATAAGAAATAAGAAATGTGTAAATAAATAAATAAAATGTTGAGTACGTGACAAAACTCTTAATATGCCATTTTCTCCGTGTATTTGCAACGTTGTATGGAAATGGTCATGTTGTAACCTAACATTTTTTTCTTTCTTTTGAGATTTCATGTAACACTAATGCAGGGCATATTGACAGATTTTATATTAAGATACCATTAAATGAAAAATTACTAGGTATACAATAATTGCAAATTTGGAGAGAAGCGATCGAGATTTTTTGATTACACAGCCACACACACACACGCACACACACACACACACACACACACACATACACACAAAGTTCTGTGTACCTGACCCCAGGGTATGATTCGATGTATTTTGTTACACAGGATCCAAATTTCAAAACTCCAAGACGATTTACCATGTCAATTCCTTTTTATGGGCGAAACCTTGAGTAGTATTTTGAATAGAGAGGATACGGTTTCTCCGTAGGGAAGATAGGATGCATGACATTTTCATTTACGTCCCACAGTTATGCTGGCTAGGCTAAAGGAGACGGTGATCATGAGAAATGAATGCAATGAATAAAGTGGGAGAAAACGGGAGAATCCCGAGGAAATCCACCCACACAATGTTTGTCCACCACAAAGTCTACTTGGGGCGAGGTGGGATATACCAAGGACCCCAAGTACCAGTGGTGAACACTTTACCACTGAACAATCGTGGCACCTTGCTGAGGACATATCTCATTATTAGCTTTATCTGTATAAATTTTGAAGTATATAAAATGATCTAATGCCACCCGCCACTGACGGTAATAACTCAAGAATGGGAAACCATCAGGCCAGGAGCTTACATTTGGTGTAACTGATTCCTAACCTTTATCTTATCCAATGAGGTTATAAATAGAGAATCTGCCCATATGTATCTTCATCCTATTAAATCGGTGAAGCCAAAAAGCAACCGAGCATCGGCACGTCTGATTGGCTACTCTCGTTTCTACCATAGTATGATTGGCTACTTTCCTTTCTGCCATGATTGTTGGCTCAAAACATTGCGATCCTATTGGGCGGAGTAGGCAGAATAGGGGTGGCGAAACTGTGACGTATGGCTTCAAGATTTTGTTGTAAGGGCAGATCCTCTATTTTATAAGATCCTTGATCTTATCGTAGTTGTAGTTAAAACTCCCATAAAATTATGTGCACACTAAGACTTGAGATCACTCTGAAGAAACTATTTCCAGATGTATTCTAGTATGGGATGTAACATGTGTAGATACTTTTGCCCCATCTTACTTAACGTCAACTAGTGAAGAAGCGGGAAGTGCAGCAGAGACAGCGTGTATGCGGAAACATTCTAAATATTCAAAACTTAAAGAAGATCACATTTTTATTGCGTTTGCCAGGGAAACAATGGGCGTTTTTAGCAAAGAAGCCAGAATGTTTTTAAAGGAGTTAGGATCAAAATTAATTAATAAATCAGGAGATCCTAGAAGTGGTTACTTTTTGACTCAAAGGATAAGCCTAGCCATACAAAGAGGCAATGCCATTAGCATATTAAACTCCTTCCCATCTTCACCCAAGCTGGACGAAATTTTTTATCTAAAATAAATATAAACATTTTCTGAATGTTAATAATTGCTACTTCAAAGACATATACAGTATAAAATGATATTTTTGTTTATTATTGTGTGACTGGGATTATGGCAAAATCTAAGTATAGAGGACTGAGACACTTATTAATCATTATGTGTTATCCTTCGTTTCTACAATTGTCGATTTATATAATACCAAAATTATGTTTAATTTTTACTGTTTGCTGTTTTAAATATGTTAATTTTGATGTTTCTCTAAATGTATTAGTACTTTTGCAAAAAAAAAAAAAAAATATATATATATATATATATATATATATATATATATATATATATATATATATATATATATATATATATATATATATATATATATATATATATATATATTCTCGTTCACTTAAAGAGTACCAACATCATTATTTGAATGAATTCATTTGGTAGTTTTCAATGTAGTTTTGTGTAACTGTTCAAATAAAAAAAAATAATTAAAAAAATATGAATTTTGTTACAAAATATTACAAGCTGAGCAGAATTTTCCTCTTTTTACCTAAGCAAAATTGAAATATAAAACTTAAGCAATGAACTATGGAATGTGGAAATTCAAACAAAACATAAATAGCTATGTGATTCTTATTATTGTTTATGTAACTATACAGCATAACAATGTATATTGTACTACAACCTATTTTAATATCACCAGGTAGAACGGAAATAAAAAATTCCCAGAAAGTTTATGACATATGTTATATTTCTTTACTCCCTGAATTTTCTCTTCAGGGGCGGCATTTAAGGAGGGCAGAAAAAGCAATTGCCCTCTGAGTTTGGGAATAATATATCAAAAACGTCAAACTCTATGTATATCGGGGAGCCTTGCTTGACTCCTAAAACAAAGCTTGAAATAACGCTACTATTTTTCTTCTGCTTCCTTCTGTCCCTAAATGTGCTTTTATGATCACAGCCCTTCATATCTTCAAACTTCGTCACTCCTTACTATGAATGGATGTTTAGATGGAACCAGATTATTCCTCTTGTGATAACAATAATGTCGACAAACTCACCCAGCAGCAGCATTATCACACTTTTTATAAAAATACCTACAAAGCTACAAGTCTTCATTTATCTTTATTTATTTCTACCAAGGATGTTATAAATAGAAGATCTGTCCATATGTATCTTCATCTTATTAAATCGGTGAAGCCAAAAAACAACCGAGCATCGGCACGTCTGATTGCTTACTCTCATTTCTACCATCGTCTGATTGGCTATTTTCGTTTCCGCCATGATTGTTGGCTCATTGGGCGGAGTGGGCAGAGTAGGGGTGGCGAAACCGTGACGTATGCCTTCAAGATTTTGTTGTAAGGCCAGATCCTCTATTTTATAAGATCCTTGATTTCAACTCCCTCTAATTTGTATACCAACTGGTGCGGACCATAAATCCATGCCACTGTTATCACTAACAATTGTATAAAGATGGCAATAAATTGTTAAATTGTTTATGATGAAGGGGTATTGAATATTTGTAGTATCTATATTTTGTCCATAATAATAATATTGTTATCGTGCAGGTTTACTTTTGGCGCAGTACTTAAAAATAATGTTCAAAAATGAGAAATATCTTAGACCCTACTAATTTCTTTCTTATTGTTTCTTAAATGATTTGCGCTGAACGACATGTAAATATCTCACATGGCATAGTTAAAATTCAAGGGGGAAAACATAAGGAATTGAAGAAAAATTACAATTCTTCACGATTTGCTTATAAATACGAAATACAGATGTATGCATAAAAAACACAGAGCAAAAAACAAAACAACCTGTGCCAGGTGGCCACCATAAAGGGGTTAAGTTCCAACGTTGGTTGTCTGTTTCTAAAAAATTTTTGAAAATTTTCCGAAATAAATGAATAATTTGCTTGTCTGTGTTCTTGATAATGTGTAAGGAGAGCGAAAGTTGTTTTATATATATATATATATAAATGGTTCTAAACATGCAACTATTTGACAAGCGGAGGGAACTACTTGTTGCAAAGTTGCTTCATAGTATGATTGTGGGTATGTAATAAGCATTTGTTTTGTAAACATGCCTGGTGATAATTACGAAAATCTATTAAAAGTAAGTAAAAGTGATGGCTGAATAAATTTAAAAATAAATTGTAGAAAATAGGTAAACAAATAACTGTAAAGAAACATGAAGAAAGTTATACTTTTCACTGTAACGGTAAAATAACCAACATGGCGGCAAGATTCTAGAACACAGGTCTCCCTTCCCACTTAACTATTATAAAGATAGAAAACAACGTGCCCTGCGGGGCTCTAATCCGCCTTCAGTCGCTAACACTCGCTCGGCAATACTATGTGAATTAAATATTAAACTTTGTTACAGAGAGGAACCATTTATTACACTTTTGGTAACTTCAGAATAAATACCCTAAAAAGCACGAATGCTAATCGAGTCAGCACAGAGCGATTCTGGGGGCCCGAGCGTTAGCGAAGGGGCGCGTCCGAAGGGAGCATGCGCGTCAGCGTAAGTGGGTATACACATAAGCGAGGGTGGTGAAAACAAGTGTATTTTGGCAATGATAAGAAATTCAATAGCACTTGTCATTGTTTCATACTAGTAGCGCTCCACTTCTAAACATAAAATACAACCTCTGTACACTGTGCAGAAATACAATGCCGGTGGAAAATAGTTTCTAATAGAGTCGTGTTTCATATGCACTCACTTATTTTATCCGTAGTAAAACACTTGTAAGTATTTTACACTAGTAACCCTACACTTGTAAACATAATATAGAGGTATATTACTTCATATTTAATTATTGCTTGCAGAAATTTGTCCTTTATAAATATGCCTTTTCATGCAAAGTATTTTATTTTACCCGTAAATCTTCCAAAATATGGTGCGCCAAAAGTAAACCAGCACCATTGTTACTTTGAATTTTCTTCATTAATTTGTATTTTGCCACATGTTTATTCATAATTCTGTATTTTACCACCACTGTAAGTGATTATTAGATATTAATATAAATAATTATATTATTATAAAAAGATCGCAATCAATAAGGCAGTAGTTAAATTAGTAGAAAGTGTTATCATTCAAAGAATTCCATTTGTCTTACATTATGTCAATGTAGAATGATCTAGAATTCTTCATGATAAAACCTTGCTGGCTTGTTAAGAAATCTTGAATTTGTCATTTATTTATGTCTAATGAGGTGTATATTTTGTTATTAACTGACTTTTACAGTAAATTACAGTAGCGGTTCGTGGTCTGTAGAAGCACCGGTTGCAATGTTGCAATATCAAAGATGTGTAGCTACGCGCAAGTCCCCCAGCATTCTTGAGTCTTATCCAAAACATATTTAGGAAATATGAAGAGGAAAGTCCTTTTAAGCTCTATTTGTATATTTATTAATTAAAGTGCATTCTCTAATATTGGTTTAATATAAGCTATTTCCTTTTATTTTCAAACAACCACTATCAATGTACGTTTATACACTATTTATATACAAAACTTCTTCACTCATGTCATTGAACAAGAGACTAATCAAATATATAGCATGTGCTGTAAGCCATGAATGATATTGTTAACCCGAAAAGAAGAAAAAAGCAAGAAAATTGCATATATTCATGCACGCAGTTAAACAAAATAATTTAATTAAGTAAACTATGCATTATTTTAAAATGGAAGATCTTTCTCCGTTCTTTTCGAGCTTCAAATTTTTCTATGACTTCATTGAAATCTGAAATGCTGTTCGACAAGTTTTTCTGAATATAAAGCATCGCTACCGCAAATATTTTCTGCTTATTTTCTTTAGGGTACAGAAACACCTCTCTCCGACAATATGCATTTTGTTAGCATTTCTTTGTATGAATATAAGGGACAAAGAGTCCATTTTCAGTAACCACGTATTTTTGTCTGCTGTTCTACTATAAAGAAGCATGAAATTTAAGATTTTTTTCCTTCGAAAATGAAAAGAAAATATGAGTTTAACATTCCAGCAATTTAGGCTAAAGAAGACAGATGAGTATTGAAAGTGAATGATTTGAGATTATTTTTTATGCTCTCCGCCGGAAATCGAACACGGGATCATGTGCACAAGAATTAGACCAGTGATAAGACATTTTCTGCTTCGAGACTCGATTGTCCCCCCCGCAGGATATTTTTTTATTTTAAAAATAAAATCTATAACAAGAATTTTCACCTTTGTATTATAAATGTAAATAAAACCTATTGACTTGGAACGACCGCCATCCCCCAAACATTCAGCCTAGATCCGCCCTTGCTACCACCAGACGCGTATTTGTTCTTTACGAGTTTCTGTTTTGTGTATAACTTCTTTCTTCCAAGCGTCTATATCTCACCCACTCTATCAATTGAGTCAAGCGCTGCCAAACGGAGGAATTCGTAACTATTACAGAAGTTGACTATGTACCAGTGGCAGATAAGGTGCAACTGGAAGGGAGCAATACGGGAGGATAGCAGCGACGCAGGAATAAATGCACTTCCCCATGTTAAGAGATAGGAGCTCGCTGCCATATGATCAATGTTACTTCTTCCAGTGGCAACGCTCACTGCAACTGGAAATGTAAATCACTCTCTTTCTTTCAGTTTTTTTATTGATTTTTTAAGAAATGCATCAATACTGTTGTGTGCTCAAGAGCAAAGGTTATTTTTTACTGATACACTACTTTAATACCTAAAATATCTTTAGTATTAAAAAAATATATCCGGTTGCACAACCATGCAACATATAGTACCAGCCGCTGCTGGTAAATTATATAAACAACTATGTTAGTCCAAAAAGTAAAATGATTATAAAATTATGTAAAACTTCATAAATATCACCCACTCGACTCATGCACTTCAGAATCACCCGCCACCATTTGCACATCCTTGATTTTCAGTCCACAAATCAGGGACGTTGTTCCTAAAAACAGATAGCATTACTTGAAAAGCAAATTTTAATGAAGAAGTGTTGCCAACATCATTACGGAAAAGTTTTATTTAAAAATATTTTTAAAAAATAGTAGCCACGTTGTATATTAACAAATGCGAACATATTAAAATGCTCCTTTCACTTGGAAAGTTTGCAAAGTTAAGGTGTTATTAAGTCCCATATTTATGCAGGGAAATAAAGGGTATCTTTTAATAGCTACAATAGAAGTTACTAATTAAAGGCACAGTAATTAGTTGATATACTATAATTCTCATATAATATGTCATTAGTAACAATTCAATGGCATTCTCTCCTGTTCTAGCTAATTTAATTCTATATAGAAGGCATATTTTGTCAGTAAATAACACGGTACGAATCATTTTGTTCCCTACAAAAATAGGGCATGTTCACTGAACACAATCCTAAAGTTGCTTAGCTGAGCGTTGGTTCATTATAACAATTATGATTTGTCTTGTTTAATTAGTTATTTTCCCCTAGTATCTCAGAGTTTTTCCCTCTCCTTGCTCCGCATCAACAACCCTTGAACACTATCAAGCCTGCCATTTTATGGCTTTGAGCGTACATGTGCACCCAAGCATAAACGCTAAGCATGATTTACAAAAGCAATGCCTCTAGCCAAGCAGAAGGCTAATGTGTAAACAATTTTAACCAGTAACTAATTTACAAGTTAGCATATGTGTTTGTCTAACACCGTGACTAAACATGTTTATTATAGACTTTGTCTTCTCAACCCAGCCGTGGAAACCTAACATACAACCTAAGCTAAGTTTTAAATAAATTAGTTTTTGAATACAAGTATTTCATAGAATTATATTTCGCATAGCTCTGACCTTTCTCTGACATACACAGAATATTCTTTCACTTTCCTATTCTGTGAAAGAACGCGTTTTATTTAAACTTGAAAAAAAGAAAAATAGAATTACGGCCGTCTTTCTTTAAAATGGAACTAATTCGTTTCATCATCCTTCTGTAATGTCTTTTTTTTTCCTTTTTTAACGTTTTCTTTCTTTATATTTTTTCTTTCTTCACACACGTATTACACAAATACAACACACTTTTTAGGCAACACAGTTTCCCGATTTTCCTACAAAAGTTCAGGAGTCGACTTCCAGTGGGAGCTTACGTATGTCGAATTCTAGGCCAAATTGTAGATTCACACCTCATAGAGCTCTAGTACCAAAAACGGACATAATCATAAATGAATAAACACAAAAGATAAATTGTTTTATGGTAACGCGGAGCTCAGTGGTAGAGCGGTTAATTCTGGTTAGAAACGTACCTGACTATCCTTAATCAGTAGGGTTTCCATTCTTCAACAATATATCAGTGAATTTTCTCAGAGTGTTCTCATTTGCCCAACTTAATTCGTTCCACCACCACATATCTGCAGTTAGCATCCTATTTCTTTAGCTTATAGGATTTGCTCTGAGAAAATTATACTAAATGTTTCATTTATTTAATTTTACGACGTGTACGAAGTGAATGTTTTGTATATTGGTATATCTTATAAACTGGTGGAAACACAGTTAAGATCACCCCGTATATCTCATACGATTTCGCCTTTCAGCAGAATAACGCCGTGATCTACTCGATATTTGCTTTCTATTGTCGCCTGCTGTTTGCTCACACGGAGGACATTTGATGCAAACACGTTAAAAAGACGAATTTTCATTCGCAAAGCTTGTTTCGTCAACAATTTTGATTAGATTCTGCACGACCTTTTATTAACGTAATAAGAAGGCATGTTTTCTAAAACTAGCTGCGACGGTAGAAGGTTATTTGAACATTTAATTTAGAAAATTTCGTAAGCATAAATTCACATTTAGATGTAGTTAGTCCGTACATTTTGTGAACATCAAAAGAGTTGCTGCTAGTTTCACCAACAAGCATTAACCATACGTGAATCAGGACTAAAGTGTCACATGAGCACAGTGCACAACAATGTTTTTAGGAACGTCCTGGCAACCTCTTCGACAAAATGAAGGAATGGAGAGCAATGAAACACAAGGAAAGCCCATCCGTACCATATGGCAGTCCCTGTGGAATATGGACAAAGACTGATGCGTTGGTGGTGTACGACGCTTTCCACATGTGTGGTAGAAGGTGATAGAGATCGGAGATGATAACGTTGAAGGAATATAACAAGTGTTCTTCTGTGCATAAAGTCAGCTAAAAATTATGACAATACTGCTGCCATTAAATTCTTCCGTCCCTTGTATTTTTTATTCACTATTCTATTTGGTCAACATATTTCAATTGAAGCGTATTGTTAACTGACTCGAATTTAATCAATGTATACTTTTACTAACCATACTTATAATAAGCTTAATGGACCATTCATAATTTATCAAATTATTAGTTTTGTCAATTGTCAGCTTTTGACAAAAGTTCTGCCAACCTGCTGCGTGAAGGAAACAAAAGAAACTCAGGAAATTAACTTTTGATTACATCCAGGAAATAGGTAACAATATATCTAAGGTATATTGCTCATGTCCAAAAAATTCTCAAATAAAGAAAAATAGGGCAAGAAGTTTGCGTTCAACCTTGAAAAGTAACAACGTATGGGATTCATCCGTAATAGTGAAAATAGTTTCCTTTTTTCTGAAGAGCAAGCAGTGGGTAAACACTTGTACTTCCTTTCCATTCGCTGATTACTGAAAGCTGGAAGTTCACCCTGGAAGCAAATTCAGTTTGCTGTCGTAACTTCTCTGTTCGCATTTTACTCTCTCTCTCTCTCTCTCTCTCTCTCTCTCTCTCTCTCTCTCTCTTCCTCTCCCGGGATGCATCTCTGAAGTGGAACAGCTCCGCAAGACCATCTAAAGCAGTTGATTTAGCTGCTTTCGTACGGAAGTAATTCCAGCTCCCAAGTAAACGTTTGATAAGATCGGTGAACTGTAAAAGACGACGGCGGAAGAAAACGTCAAACAGTGTGTGTATATATATAAATGCGTGTTTATGATTGCTGAGCCTCGCTGCCTGTTTCAGAAGTTTCTATATTTGGTCTAAAATTTATACTGAAAGTTTTCTATTTTTTTTCTTTCTTTCTTTTCTAAACAGTGATGAATAGTGATAAAGATATTTGCAAGGTGTAGTTGACAGTAATGTCCAGAGGGTGCATTGCAAATGGCAGGAGAAATACCATGTTTAAGTGCTCGTGAGAGCTTTACATAAACTAAAACATACGAGTATTATCATTTTTACGAGAGTAAATCAAATATTGTTCTTATAGAACAATGATTATCAACCTATTGAACTTAGCACCTCCTTGGATGAATGCAATTGTCTTGAGCGCCCCAAGTCATCTTCACCCAATCCACTCATGCACAAGGCTGAACGTAATAGTTGGACGAAGCAGTCTAAGAACCATAAAAATAGTTAATTTTTTGCAATCAACCTTACAGAATATGTATGTGAAAGACACTTCGGATTCTATGATCAACCATCTTTTTGCAAACATAGTTTGCCATCATCTTCACTTACCAAAAGAGATTGAGCAACGAGCGTTCCTTTGACCGACTCTTTTACTGGACCTTAAATGTATTTTATAATCAATCTGTTACTAATATTATTTGTAAAAGGTCTAAACCTTTGATAATTTCTAAAATAAATAATTGCTATGGTCCGATATTAAGAAAAAGACTAGCAGGTCATGAAATCTCCAACGTCCTCTAAATATTTTATCACACCTTTTTGTTCCTTGCCCCCTGGGGAACGTTGGAAACGAGAAAGTCCCCTGGGGATGTTGAGAACTACTGAATAGATTGTTGGCAGGGATGAGTACCTGCACTATTATTGTCTTTTCAGCCTATTATTTGTGTGTCCCTTACTTCTTTAAGGTTTAATTTGTTATATAAACTGCATGTACAATTATATTTTAATAGCCGAATTTCATTAAAATTTCAGTGTGTTTGAAGAAAACAGGAAAATAACACTCTATATTAACAAATGACTAAAACAATTAGCAGCGTCACAGGTACACCACGTAAAGGAGTTTGATTTAGGATTTGATAAACCAAACTCCGTAACAAGCTAAATTTTATCAGGTTTAAATGTAACATTTTTTTTCTCAAATGAAATGAATCATACTTTTAGATGAATTAATATTTGCAAACATAAAATAATTAAGTCTTCAAACTTGTCGATTAGAAAATATTTTAGTTTCATTTAAACGTTGAACTTCACGGATAATTAGTATTTTGCATCCTGAGAATTATACTAATCCGCTAATATTAGTAGCATCACAGTGGCTACTCTAACAAGCAAGGCTGATATCCATAATTAGTTTTATACGAATACATGGGAAAAGGTTGTCCTTATCTTTGAATCAACAGAATGGATTACGTCCGCCAAGGAAGTCGATTTCTGATTTTTGTCAATCTATATGCTGACCAAAGTTAATGGTGATTCAGAAATACATGCGGAAAAACAGAGTAAATATATGAAGGAGGTTTTGGTAAACAAAATTCCTTAAAAATAAAGACAGTGTAGGTAGTCAACACCGTTAAGATAACTGGTGCAAGTAGTCAACACCATTAAGATTAACTGGTGTAGGTACTCAACACCGTTAAGATTAACTGGTGTAGGTACTCAACACCGTTAAGACAATTGATGTAGATACTCAACACCGTTAAGATAATTAGTGTAGGTAGTCAACACCGTTAAGATAACTCATGTAGGTACTCATCACCGTTAAGGTAATTGGTGTAGGTACTCAACACCGTTAAGATAACTGATGTAGATATTCAACACCCTTAGGGTAACTGATGTAGGAAGCAAACACCGATAAGATAATTCATGTAGGTAGTAAACACCGATAAGATAACTGATTAGGTAGTCAACACCGGTAAGATAACTCATGTAGGTACTCAACGCCGTTAAGGTAACTGGTGTAGGTACTCAACACCGTTAAGATAACTGGTATAGATATTCAGCACCGTTAAGATAACTGGTGTAGGCCGTCAACACCGTTAAGATAACTGGTGTGGGTATTCAACACGGTTAAGATAACTCCCTTGGAACTATATGGTTAGCGTATGAGCTTTTAGCTCAGGAGACCTGGGTTCGATTCCTGGTGGAATCTCATGATTCGGATCCTACGTGAAGTTGTAGGTCTACGTCACATATAATTTCGTTGCTCAAAGAGAACGTTAAATTCTACTCTAACCGAAGTTCCCTCTTTAACACTGACGCTCTGCAAGATGAAACCTGATTTTTTAAAGAGGGGTCCGAGACTCTATTTGGGTTTTTATTCGAGACAAAATTCTTCTTCGTGAATCGAACATATCGTCTCATGAGAACCAGAGGAAAGTAACTCCAAAAATGCTGTTTTCGGTTTCTTCATGTTTAGACATAATTTTGAATGCCCCACTTGGTGTAAATGGAACGTAACGCCATCTGTTCTTCTTGTCGATCATCTGTTGTATTGTAGCTCAATTATCATCTTATTAAAAACACATCTTTCTAAGAAATAATATTTTTTTTCTCGCCTGTAAACCTACGAAAATGAAGTTACGTTCCTCTGGTTTTCATGTGACGATATGATTACTGACACGCAATAAAATAGCTACGAAATGCCACTAAACTTGCTCGAGAGCTCCCTTGTGGCTATCTAGTTACGCTACGCGCCCTTGGTGTGTTAGACTCTGGATAGATTTTCGGTTGGAGCTTTCGTGATTCGGATTCCACATTGATCTGTAGGTTCATGTCTTATATAGTCTCAGTTCTGAAAAGGGGGTCAACTAACCAAAACTTGCTAGAGTCCAAGGCCAGATATACCCATTCGGCAATTACCGGGTGTGACAATAATGATAAAGACGAATCGGCCTTTTTCCAGATGGGTCAGGTCTGTAGGTAAACCGGATGGGCAAAGTTTTTGCCAATCTGCCCCTGCTCTTGACGGAACGTAAGAAAACCAACATATTATTTTACACTGGATATAATTCCGCTTTAAGAAAAGTATACGTATAATGTGTCGTTGTGATTAAAATCTATATACTTTCTAGTTCGTAGTTCTCAGTTTCTTTTGTGACAAATGCAATAATTTATTTTCTTTTGTTTCTAAGGTATTGAAAATTAATTTTATAACATACTGTTTGCATCGATCTTTCAATACTCCATATCTTGCCCCTTCTTCGCGTCCCCTTCCTAATTCTCTTACTTTTTCTCTGTAATAAGCGAATATAACGCTTTGCAACTAACCCTTTAACACTGATGAATTGAGATAGCGCTCAGGTCTAATCAAAAGACGAAATGTCACAATCGATTTACTAAAAGCTTTCTCTCTTTTTCTCCCCTATTTTTTCCTTCTTTAATTTCTCATTTTGAAGTGGAAGTCTTTTGTTTGAAAAAGAAAAGAAACTTCTTTCTGGTTCTTCTTTTTTTTTACTTTTTCAAATGGAAATTCTAGGAACGATCTGCAGTCAGTTTTTTAGTTCGTTCATGATGGAAGGAAAAGAAAAGAATCGTAATCAAGAAAGTGCATATGGTAAAATTTGAAATTTTACTCTTTTTTTAAAAAAAAGATAAGAAAAAGCGGTTTAGTCCATAGCTAATTACTTAAATATTTTCCTCAACTGATATATTAAAATCTTTCCTAGGAATTAGGATACTAAAGTTACATTCGACTAGGGTAACTATGCGGTATCAAATATATGTAAATAAAACCCTAGTCGATTCACATAGAAACCATCGACAGATGTCAGTAACGTCGCTGCAGATTTGACCCGAAGAAAAACATGAGAATCTCCAATAAATGTGGAGTTTCATGACAGAGATTATTATATTATTCATTAAAATCTGTAAATATCAGGTAGTCTTAAAAGTAGTGAGCCTTTTGCCCACGAGATGCCATTAATGTAACAAATTTCAGGGTATAAGAGCCTGAGCAGGTCAGGCCAAGCGTCGTTCAACAGCTGACAGCTGAAGCTAATAGATGTGCAAAAAGCATTGGATTTCTTATAATTAAACATAAGAGGGAGACGTGGTGGCTCAGTGGTAGAGCGTTTATTTCTGGTATGTGGGGTTTCTGGTTCAATCACCTGCCAAATAAGTTTGTGGTGGACATCATATCCATGGTTTCTCTCGGGGTACTCCCGTTTTCTCCCACATTCCCCACCAATTCCTTCGTCATCACTTACTTCCCTCAGTCGTCTCCTTTAGCATAACAGGTATAGTCGTAGCACGTTAAACTGAAATACTTCATATTATTTTAATCAGACTTAAGGAAAATAAACTTATTGCGCCGTCAAGGTGAGTAAACTTGCAGCAAAACTGCTACATTTTAAGCATTTTATTTCGATAAATGCTCAAGTACTGCTTAGGCTCGTGTAGAAATGCATGTTGTTTATGGACAAGATACTTCATCATAAGCAAAAGTCAAAAAATGGTTCAGTCATTCTTTTTCTGGAAATTTAGATCCCCAAGATGCTCCTTGCAGAAGTATATCAATCACAACAAAAGAGGCTGGTATTCTGGCAAATGTCAAACAAGATTAGATTAGATTAGATTAGATTAGATTTTGAGTTTAACGTCCCTTTCAGCAACGAGGCTATATGAGACGTGGACCTACTGATTAATGTGGAACCCGAACAACATGAGCTCCCGCCGGGAATCGAACCGACCGGCATGTAGACAATCATGACTTCCCTAATCACCTAAACATCCATCACCAGTGTTAAACCATTTAGAGAAAGCTGCTGCAAATGAAAGCTCGGCATTTGGATGTCACATGATTTAGCTCAAAAAAAACCTTTTCTCGACCGAATTTTTATCTGCGAATCTTAATGAAACGTAACGAACTCGAACGATTCCTGAACCGATTTATGACGAGTGACAAAAAGTGGAACAACGTGCGAAAAGGATTGTGATCAAAAAGAAGCTCTACAGTTTTTAGTAAAGTTGACACTGATGCCTAGAAGATTATGATGTGCGTTTTGTGAGATTGGAAAGGCATCGTCCATCATGAGCTGATGTCAACATGCGAAACGATAGTCTCTGGCCTGTATTGTCGACAATTAGGACAACTGCATCTATCAAATTAAATTAAACGGCCGGAACTGGTCAACAGAAAGGATGTCATATATCCCTCTGACAATGCCAGACCGCATATTATTTAACAATCCGTTAGGAATTGAAAGAGCTTTCCAAGGTTTTCATGCATCTACAGTGTAGCCCAGACCTGACAACTGAGACTATTATTTAGTTCAGTCTCTGTAGAACTCCGTCAATAGTATTAAGTTGTTCCAAAAGAGGCCTGTGAAAACCACATTCACATTTTTTTTTTTTTTTTTTTACCAAAGGAAACAGAAGTTCTATGGCGACGGGATTATGGCGTTGCGGGAAAAATGACAGAAGGTCATCGAACAAAATAGTGCATATGTGGTTTTATAATTTAATGTTCAAATCACAGTAAATGTATTCTCAATTTTCACCTCCAACGGCTCAATAATTTTTAGACAACCTGATATATCTAGAACTCAGAGTGGCAATTCCTCCATACAACCCCAAATGACATACCTCACAGATGTGCTGTACATCTGCAAAGGAACGTTGAACTCCAAACCAGCCACTCAGTAATCAGTATACACCACATTGACTTTATGCAGATAGTAAACCCCATACGAAAGAGCCTACTCTCCACGCATTTTGTCAAAAATCCCAGCATTTTCCCCTTTCTCCGAAGCGTTTGACATATGTGAAGATGCTGTACAAGAATAACTGTGGTGTCCTCTTCGTGAAAAGTACCTAATTCAAATTGTTGACAGTCTAGCTAGTAGCAAAAAGGTTAGATTTACATATGGTCATCATCAAACGGTTAGCTAACGTCACACTATAGATTTTGAATTGTACGCCAAACACTTATCTACGTCAGATTATAGGATCTTTAACATTGTTGGCTGCAAAATATGTCAAACTTTAGAAAATATATAGAACATAATGATGGAATTGCATTCTGACTTAACTTCTAGAACTTGTAAGTTGTGTGAAAGAACCAATGCTGGAAAGTTGTTTATCGGTCACACAAATGGTATTTCGCATATCACGTTGTTGATAAGTCATTATTGGATAAGCGTTTTCTCTTGGTTGGCTAATGGAAAGAGGTCATACTATTTGCCAACATTGACCCAACCATTTTTGATATGGGGCTAAATCTCAGATTTCATAATTCTTCATGGGATTGAGGTTGATCATAGATATTATTTTATGAGCCTATTTATCCCTAACTAAGCCTGTGAAACATGTAATAATATCAGGGAAAGATTTGTAAAGAGTGCAGTGCATTTTTACGCTGAAGTGGAAGAAGGGCTCAATTGGGTAGTTGGCTACTAGTTTCGTCAATGGCAATTTTCCAATTGCACTATGACATATTAACCTTTTCTAATACTTCTTATTGATTTATCTGTGAGTCCGTCCATCTTTAATATCTTCAAACAAGAATCTCTTCGTTCGATTGCTATAGTTTAATCGTATTTCTTTAATGCCATAGTGAGGATCACAATGGCTGAGCGGAAGAGTGTTCGCCTCTAGTGCGTGGGTTAGATCCCAGCTCGTTCTAAATGAAGTTTGTGGTGGACAAACACCGTCTGCGTGGGTTTTCTCGGATTCTTCCGTTTCCTCCCACTTTATTCATTCATTCCATTCATTAGTACCGTTTTCTTTAGCTTTGCCCATTGGTTTCCAACCGATGTGCAGTGACACACTGGTGTGTCACACAGTCCCCTAAGATATGAGGCCAAATTTTAGCACTTAAAAATCATGAAGAATTTAATAATAATTAGTTCGAATCTAGAAAGACTGCACCAGTCAAGATTTTCAGCGGTAGTAATAATGTTTAGTGCTATATAGAGTCATTCTAAAAACTAATTGGTTTCACTATTTTATAAGATAATAATAATAATAATAATAATAATAATAATAATAATAATAATAATAATAATAATAATAATAATAATAATAATAATAATATCAAACAAATGTGTCGTGATGTCCTGGACATTGAGTAAAATGTGTGTCGTCAATCAAAAAAGGTTGAGAACCACTGGCCCAGCTGGTATGATCGTGGGACGTAAAACTTAAAGCTTTTCTAATGCCATAGCTGACTTGCAACCAAAAAACAGATACCGTCATCGGTTTCATAATTATTGAAGCCTGCATACTAGTGAAGAAAATATGAAATTCGTCTAAAATTGTATTAGGCTAGTAAAGAATTAGTTAGAATAGGATAAATTGGATTTAACCAGAGGGATTAACATAAATTGATTAAGTTGTTAGCTGCCATCAAAATTGTTTTGCATTCTGTATCACTATTTAATTTAATAACTCGAAAAAACCGGCCTAATTAATACACTTTAACCTACTTACTTCAATGTATGAAATTATAGAACAATTCCGTTTACATGTATTAATCTAATATAACTTTACATAGCTTAATTTAACCTAAGAAAATAATTTAAGCTGAAGTTCCTGAATTAATTATTTTTCTTTTTGATTGAATATTGTTAATCGTATTTGGATTCTCTACTTTGCTGGTAGCATAATCCCTTTTTCTTTTAAAAAATAATAAGATCCAAATTTTCAAGTATTTGATAGGCAGGAGAAAACTATTGCATATATTTCAAATCATTGAATGAAGTTGTTATTTGCTACAATTTTTTCAGTTGTGTTGAAATGAAATGAAATGAAATCTTTAAATTTTACGTCCCACGGTTATACCGGTTAGGCTAAAGGACACGGTGATGATGAGAGATGAGTGAAATGCTGGAATGAAGAAAGTGGGAGGAAACGGGAGAACTCCGAGAAACCACGAGCCACCGCGCCCCCCTCAGTTGTGTTGACATCCTCACTATGTTAAACTTACAATTTCACACTTAAATAAAGTTCATAACACAGAGTTTTCAGTAGAACGTCACTTTGAGTGCATAAGCATTTGAAAATGCTTTTTCTCACAGTGAATTTTCTTTTTTATTGATTTAAAAAGACCACAAAAGCCATGTTTGTTGTTATGGTTTTCGTAGGTATCACAAACCACGTACCTTCTCCTCTTAATGAAAATTATCTGCAACTGTTTATTAGGGTTCCGGCACCGTCTTGATAGTGTTTCTGCATCAGTGTTCATTCTGTCTTTTTATATTTGTTTATATGGGAGGAACATTGCGTCTTCACTTAATGTAATTACATAAAGGGAGTACGTAAACAATTTTAAGTTGTTCTTGTATATGGGTGTTTTATGAAGAAGTCTTACACTATCTTATCCTCTGGTAGAGCACTTGGGGTCTGGCTTCTTTAATTAGATTCTCTGCTTTACTCTGGTCTCCCGATCAGAGTTCTCTCATTCTACTACTAACGGCTTCCATGTGCTAGTCCATTAGATATGTTCCTGTGTTCTGAACCAGACCGCTTCCGATTATTCCAAAATGTAATAGTTTCCCCCAACACTATACTGCCGGGCTTTGGCTACCCGAAAGTAACTCTCCCCGAGTGAGCTTCAAGACAGCGTGTAATCTGGCAAGAGTGAGTCCGTAAATAGTACACTGGTACACTGACTTTGGTGGCTTGGGTTTTCAAATTAGAAGAAATGCTGTGTTCAACACCAGACGATTTCGTTTCCTAGGTGACAGTATATATATACTAGCTGAAATACCCGTTCTTCGCATTTGTCAAATAAAATATCGATGTAAACAAACTGAAAAACGAAAGAAAAACTATCAGTCATTTTCTACTACTTTTACATATCCCGGTAAACGCCTTCTGAGAACCCTTGGTTCGCATTTTTAAAAAAAGAAACTCCTTTGGCCCGATGGTGGCTGTATTTTTCGAAGTCAACGCCTGTGGGAATATCACCATTCACCTCAGTGACTGCGAAAACTATGGATTTGACACTAGAGATGCAAGGGCTCGGAAAAAAACCGGCTTTTTTGGAAAAAAAAACTCGGTTTTTTCTGCTTCGCTTTTTTGCTTGGGAAATTTTGGGCTTTTTTGAAAATTCTGCTTTAAATTGGTAAACCAGATTTTGTTTCGCTTCTCTACAACACAAAAAGTCATTTAATTAGTAGTTGATGCCGATAATAATATAAAACCTCGAAAATAAACCATGAATTTCGAAAAGATATTTCAAACAGTTTTACTTCTCAACATATTTACATTATGAATTCCAAAGGATTAACCAATGTATATAATAAGATTTTTTAACCTCCTACATACAAAAGTAAGCAGGGTTGGCAAGAACCATGGTTGTTTTTGAAAATGCCAAAAACCCGTTTTCTGGGGGAAGTTTAAACTAGGCTTTTTTGGTTTAAACCAGGATTTTTTGGGTTTAGATATTTTGCTTTATGTATTTATATTACATATTGACAGAAATAAGTTTGTTTCGCCTTGGTGTCATTATGCAACAACGGGGTTATGCTGGAAGAGGTCACATAAGCTTAAAGAAGTCCGGTCAGTAAATTTCTTAAATTGAGAAACTCCCGCCCTAGCCATCGGGAAAATCCC
Source organism: Thermobia domestica (assembly GCF_964235325.1). NCBI lineage: Eukaryota > Metazoa > Arthropoda > Insecta > Zygentoma > Lepismatidae > Thermobia > Thermobia domestica. Next base: position 69,112,914 of record NC_137458.1, read on the forward strand.
GTCATTACTCTAAATGTAAAACAATAACGGAAAAATCATGTTATTGCTTTGCATGTAAAATTTAAAGGTCAACGTATCATAATCAGTACGCTAAAACTCAGGTATTAAATTACAAATTTAGTACGTACATATCATTGAAAGTACAATCCAAGCTAATGTAGGAAGCTACGTAGGCAATCGATAACTTTTGTCAATTTATATCAGTATATTTAAGCAACCTTGGCTTCTTTATAAAACAACAGGCATTCAGGCATGCAGAAATATACAATTTAGTTTCGTTTCGTATGTTCAGGCTTAACATCTTTACGCAATACCGAGGTTATCAAGGAGAAGACTTTCGCTTAAAGTTACATCCGAACCGCTACTTTGTTTACGCATAAAAGAAGGGTTGTGGTTCGACCGAGAATTGAACATGGGACACCTAGATTAAAAGGTGAAAAGAAAATGAAACTAATGCAGATGGTTTGATGTATGGAAACGTCACCATGAAGTTCACACGATTCGCATTTTTCGATCTTTTATTTATTTTTTTTCGGTTTAAACCAGTTGTTTATTTTAAAAAAGAAAAAACAGCTAGTGTAAACCAACCAACTCTAAAAGTAAATACTTCTTTTTAAAAAAAATACTCAAATAAGTAGCAAAATTCTATGTAGTATTTTTACTTCAAAATATTCCATACCCTCTTTTTGGAACAAAATGAAATTAAAATAAAACATAAGAAAAATACTTAGATTTATATGATACACTTAAAGGCTGCACATCTAGAGCTTTTGGTTTTGTATATTCTTGAAATTCTACAGTTTTATATAAGCACCATCACGGTTTACTCAGTCCTCAAGTGGGTTCGATCCCAGCCCCCGCTAAGTGGACCTTGTGGTGGACAAACACCGTGCTCGTGGGTTTTCTCGGGGTTCTCCCATTTTCTTCATTCCACCATTTTACTCATCTCTCATCATCACCGTCTCCTTTAGCCTAACCGGCATAACAGTGGGACGTAAAACTTAAAGATTTCATTTCATTTTTTTTTTTCAGTCCTCAAGTTTTCTGTATCTTTAACAGGAGGGATTCAACATATGAAGGGTGTGAGGTAAGAACATGGTAACCCACAATTTTACTATTTTAAGAAATTAGAAATTTTCTGCTGCACAATCCCTTTTGAAAGTCGGAAAGCTGATTTTTCACATAAGACAATACATGAGGGATTAAACGAAGCGGTATGCGTTGCTGTCTATCTGGTGCTGCATAACTCAGCAATTGAAAATTTGTTAGTTACCATGTTCTTGGCTCACACCCTTCATATCATTATGGAACTCTCCCCACCCCACCAACACACACAAAAAAAAGGACTACGGAATATATTTAAGTTAAGATAAATACAACTGCACAACAAACATGACTGAGTGGAGCTTTTGCGTTTCTATCGAGAAGTCCGGGATTCAACTCAACATTCGAACATTCTGACAAAACTTTTCTTCATTCCATCTATGAAGTAGAAATAGTGCGTGTACTGTGAGTTGGCCGACTTCATTTCTTATTGCTTTTAATTCGTTATTATTACTAATTACCAGCAGTGACGGTTTTGCGAAGGTTAGGGGGGCGGTCTTTCGGACTGAAGCCTGTTCCCCAAAATTACGGAATGTCTAAAACAAACGAAATACCTATTAGTTATGCCTTTACTCATAAACTTTAAGCTCCCGTCAAATAAAAATTACGAATGTTTAGAAAAACTAAACATTACTAAGAAAATAACCCTCCCAAAATACTTTTCTAAATCCGCCACTGATTCTCAGTATAAAATGATCTTCAAGGTTGTATCCGGAAGATTATCGCTAAATATATAAACGAAACGAAATACAGTATTAGTTATGCCTGTACTCATAAACTTCAAGCTCCTCCCAAATAAAATTAGGACATTTTAGAAAATGAAAATATCAGAGAAACCCGTCCCAAAGTACGTTTCTGAATCCGCAACTGATTATTTCTATAAATTAGTATTCAAGGTTGTATCCGGAAAATTATTGTTAAATCGTTGCACAGCTACAGTATAACAGAAATGTGGAAGTACGGTTAGACGGATATATTGAAAAACGTACGCTTTGACGGATATATAGAAAAACGTAAGTTTAACTTTTGCGCTAGGAGCTAGAGTACTAAGCTCTTAGGAATGAAACACAGACGACAAACTGAAATGATCCCGAGAAGAAAAACATGTCGATAACTCAAAAGTTAAAATAAAGTTAAATAGCCTCTAAAATTGCCCTCAAATACTACATTCTTCATGTTAGCTTTAATTCGTAAAACATGTGCTCCATCCATCTTGATGGTGAATTTTAGAGCGAAATATGGCAGAATATACTATAAGAAAGCTATTTAGATAGAAAAATCATGAAAATGAAAAAAGCCAAAATTTCCAAAATTCTCGTTTTTTTCGCAAAAAGCCGGCTTTTTATGTGAAAAAAACCATCGATTCAAAAAAGCCGGTTTTTTTCATCTCTATTTGACACTGATATCGGTCATTTTGGATTATTTTATATGTCTCGGTATCCCCCCGCGGTGTCCCTCAGGCCCGCAACCACATGGGGTGAATTTGGAAGTTAGTGCGATCACCATTGATCTCAGTGACCGCGAAAACTATGAATTCGAGACTAATGTCGGTCAATTTCTACTACTTTTACATGTTCCGGTAAATGCCCACCATATCCCCTCTTCAGACCTCCCTGGTTCAATTTTTCTTTTTAAAAAAAAAAACGGTTCGTCTTGGTCTGGGGCCTGGACCAAAGTACTCCTGACCAAAATTTTGTAATTCTGGATCCATTCGTCTGGTCTCCAGGCCGCACTCAGACAGACACGCAGACAAACAAACTATATATATATATATATACGTATATCCGTCCCCTCCATCTCTATTCTTTTTAAGTTTCTTCTGGCAATGTTATTAGAGAATTCTCAACTGGTTTGTATTTCTATGTTCATTTACGTACATTTTTATATTCCTAAATATATAATCTAGAGGGCATTTGTATTATCGTTTATAGATAATAAAACACTATCTTCTAATATCAGCTCTGCTCATATTTTTGAGATTCGCTTGTTTATTTAAATTGTAACGTGCATTTGTATGTATCATTTTGATGTTATTTACTGTTAGATTAAACGGTAGAGCAGCCCACGACTGGATCTCGCCTCATGAATAAAAATCCTTTCAATTCAATTTATTTCAGTTCAATGACAGGGAAAAAAAAGAGAGAAAGGATAAAACGTTTGATGTTGCTGGGATTCTATTAAAGAGGATAATTTGTATCTAAAGATTCTTATCAAAGAACTATAATTGATATAGATCTTCCAATGCAACGAGTTACTTACATGTAATCTTCAGCAAAATCTTTAGATGGTAAAAGAAAGCCATAAGAGCAATACAATGATTACCTGATATTGTATCGTATAGTTAATTTTTAAAGAGAGTCAAAACAATAGCACTCTGAGGATATCTGTGTTTATAGGTGCCCTACGCACAAGCGTCCAATATCAAGGTCTTTAGCTATTTCAATTTTAATTCCTATAATATTATATATATATCGAGTGTTTTAAAAATGGCGCCCACAGACAACAGAACACTATTCTACAGGTGAAAATAAGGCGAAGATGCCGTATAACGGAATAGGTTCCGGGGCCTCCTTCAGCTGGTATGGGGAATCAAAATTTCACTAAGTGGCAACATCGCAGATTAACTTGGAACTATATTAACATTGTTCTATAAATCCATCAAGCAGTTACATCGATTGTTGCGCTAATAGATGGCTCTAATGTCAACGTATATCGACTGTAATTGCCATCTGGAAGGAATCGACGTAAGTATTTGAAGGATTGGTAATCTACTCTATGGTTCTCCATCTGCGACGTTGCCACATAGTACAATTCTCGTCTCCAGACGAGGTGCTGAAAGGTATACAATTATCGCTTTATATATATATATATATCGCTTTATTCTTGTAGAATAGTGCTGTGTAGTCTATGGGCTTCATTTTTAGAACACCTGATACAGATAATTGAAATATTAATCAAATTTATCTAAATATAATAGAAAAGCTATAAATATACTTGTGTAAAACCACACAATATATGATATTATTGGAATATGTATAAATGATGAATTATTATAACGCTTTCGAAAAGTAATGTACATCTTTTGTTGTATTTTTTTAAAAAAAATCTATAATTAGTAGGCCTATTAGTGAATTTGAAGAAGAATGTACATTTTAAGGGAGGATCCGCTTTCGTACGTAACTGTATAAATATTCATGCTATCTATTGCAACATGAGTTTAGTTGAATGACAATAAATATATTCTACTGTATTTTATTCATAATGACAAATGTTATTATTATTATTATTATTATTATTATTATTATTATTATTATTATTATTATTATTATTATTATTATTATTGATGGAGTATGAATAAATCAGTCTGGTCCAGAAGTGTGGAAACGCCCGAATGAAAAACAGTATTTTAAAAGAATTGCAAAACTAACACTGTGAATTAGTAGTACAACTGGAGAAAAAACTTTCAGGATATGTGATGTCGGTGGCCGCCATCTTGAAATCCAATATTTTAAATCCGCTTTCATTTTCTTAAAAACCATAGGTGTGATATCTTGTCATCTGATTTTTTCTTTTCTTTTCTTTTCTTTTCTTTTTAGAAATTTGCTGTGTTTATGTTTGCTTTATTACATATCATAACGAAATTATGATTGTTTTTTGTTTTCGCGATGTCAATTCAAAGCGGAGCACAAGGGTCGTTGTTGATGATTTTAACAACCGTCACCCAGATAGAGTACGGTAAGCAAATTGATCAATAAATTCATGGAAACAGTGTCCGTGGGAAACAAACCAAAATTAGGCAGACCATGCACGACGACTAACGAAACAACATCAATAGCATTGTTGGCAGCATTTACCAAAAAGTCCGCGTCGAAGCACTTGTCGTTTGTTCCAGGAAAGTGGTGTCAGTCGCACATCCATGATGAGTATTTTTTTCTTGCATAAGTGGCACCCCTACAAACTAGAAGGGCATCAGCACCTGTTAAAGGATAACCCCGATCGACGTATAGAATTCGCGGAATGGGCAACAAAGCAAATACCAAAATGTCCGTTTCTTCTATGATGTCATATTTACAGATGAGTCCAACTTTTACGTTGCTGGTGAAGTGAAGAAACAGAATATTCGCTACTGGTCGGACACCAATCCCCATTGATGTGACGCATCTGCTCACATTCCTGGAAAAGTGATGATGTGGTGTGGTGTGTGGGGATCCGTATTGTGGGTCCTTTTATTTATCAATGGTAGGTTAACAGCAATCGAGTATCGACGAATGTTGGAAAAATGTAACTTACCATCTCGCTTATCTGAAGAGGGGACGTTCCCTTTCTTCTACCAACACGGTGGTGGCCCTTTACGTTGTGGAAATTGTATTCATGAATATTTGGATTCAACTGTGAAGATTCGGGATATTGACCATTTAAATGAAAGCAATACAAACGTGTGTGAAAGCATACCTGAAAGCACTTTGAGCAAGGCCTTGGATGAATGGGTAAAAATGGGTCTGACAACGAAATGACCACATCTGACATCCAGCTCATCCTTTAATCGGGAAAAATGTGATTGCGAAAACTGAAAACAATCATAACTTCGTTATGGTAAGCGATAAAGCAAACCAAACACTGCAATGAATTCCTGAGAGAATTTCAGACGAGAACCAAGGTACCAAAACATACGATTTCCATTTAAGAAAATGAAAGTGAATTCAAAATGGGTGATTTGAAGATGGCGGCCATCGCCATTACATGTCCTTAAAAAATTTCTCCTGCCAGTATTACTATTACCTTTGCAATTCTTGTAAAATTCTGTTATTTATTTGGGTGTTTCCACACTTTTGAACAACACGAACTAACAAATTATTTCATTAAATACTAAACTTAGAATTATATAGGTGCTTTCCTTCTACCCTGGTCTAGTGGCTAGCGCGTATAGTTTTCGTAAATGTGGTCCTGTGTTCGGTTTCCGGTGAGAAAGCACTCGAAAAATTGAACGCTTTGCAAGGTCCGGCTTTCATTTTAAGTTGTGTATCTACGAGGTTCGGCTGATAAGTTCTCGGCCCGACCCCCTTCCGAATGTACTACCCTGATGTAATTGATGTCATGTGAAATGTTGATCTTTTATATGTTTAAGTACCCAATTTCACGATTCTACCATGAACGGTTTTTATTTTACAGGTAATTGAATGAACCATGGCGGAGCCAGATGTCAAATTCACCATAGAGGAGTTGCGAGGTGTAATGAAGTTCTTCATCCTGCAACAGAAGTCGCCCAAGGAAATCCATGGTTGCATGCTAGACACATTGGGTGGACAGTGCCCTTCATACTCCACTGTGAAGAAATGGTGTGCGAACTTCAAGCGTGGTGAATTTTCAACAGAAGATGGTGACAGGTGTGGCAGGCCAATGTCAGTGTCAACTCCGGAAAAAGTGGACCAGATTCATGACCTGATTTTGAGCAACAGACGGATTTCGCTTCAGGAGATAGCTGACAAAGTGCACATATCCAAAGAACGTGTTTGGTTAATAATCCATGATCAGTTGGACATGCGCAAGCTTTCTGCGAAATGGATTCCGAAATGTTTGAACGCGGATCAGAAACGCGAACATGTGAGACCATCGCAGGTGATTTTACGGCATTTTGCGAACTCCAAGGACGATTTTTTAAATCGGCTTCTTACCCAGGATGAAATATGATTGCATTACTTTGATCCGGAAACCAAACAGCAGTCATGCAAGTGACGCCACTCAGGATCTCCAAGGCCCAAAAGATTCAAAGCACAAAAGTCCGCAGGGAAGGTGCTTGCCTCAATTTTCTGGGATAAGGATGCTGTTTTGCTCTCAGACTACCTTCCATAGGGCCAAACCATAACTGCAGAGCATTACTGCAGTCTGCTGGCTAAGGTAAAGGACGCTATTAAAGAAATGCTCAAGGGAAAGTTAACACGAGGTTCTTGCAGAATAATGCTCCCGTCTACAAGGCTGGCAGAACAATGGATCTGCTGAGGGACCTAGGGTTTCAGTGTATTGACCACCCACCTTACTCGCCCGATCTTGCCCCTTCTGATTATTATCTGTTTCCAAAAAGCCTAAAAGGATAGAAATTTCACAGTGATGAAGAGGTGATAACAGCTGCGAAACAGCTTTTTGCAGACCTTGAGATTTTTTTTGAAGGGTTGGAGAAGTTGCAGCATCGAAATGTCAAGTGTGTTGACCATAGAGGGGACTATGTTGAAAAGCCTCACACTTTCATGCCTGCAGCTCAAGTCCTTCTGGGTCGGGCCGAGAACTTATCAGCTCACCCTCGTACATCTCATATAGCAGAGTCTAGGTAATGAAAAGAGGCGTTAAACTTGAGTGAACAAATAAACATGCTAGTTTCGACATAGATCTGAAAAACGAAATTGTACCAAATAACTTGAGGAAATGTGATCAAAGCGGAGTGTAACTGGACCAGAATTGTATGCATTTGACAAAATTGTGAACTAAATATATTTCCAAGAGGAAGCTGAAGATCGAGAAATAGGGAAGAAACATTTTTAGCCCCAGATCTAAGAGGAGAAAAGAATACTATTAGTCCCAGTATTCCCGACAGGCAGAATATTTAATAATAATAATAATACGGTAATTGTAATAGTAATAATTAAATAATCATGTTATAAATTCATTGGGTTTGGAAAATTCATTAACTTAAAGTATTTTTTCACCTTATTCAAGTTATCTTTCAGATAAGTATTGTTGTAAATGACAATTTGTTTCCACCAAACAATTGTTAAGAGCAGGCAATGCATTAAGTACTGTAAAGCTCGAATTACCAATATTACAGAAGATAAAATAGGAAATCTAAAAAGACAAACATAACTTTAAAAGAAATATTGAATTTCCATTATGATTACCTACCCATTTTTTTCAATGAGTAATTGTCTCTAATTTATGCATAAAGCTTTTATTTATATTACTATTATCTGAAACTTGTCGTTTTTCGCGTGGACTGAGTTCGCTTCCAATTAATTCATTCCACGATTAATGCACCATTGTCCTACCAAAAGAATTGGTAATTTAAAATGCCGTTTGCTTTGAATTTTCATCGAAAGAAAAGAAAATATTAAAAACAAAAAGACCTAGGAATAAAGAAAAAAGGAGAAAGAAGAATGAACCGAAGGTACTGGAAATTTAAGATATGCAAAACAATCTCTCCACAATTCACTGAATTAAAATTCGAATGTGAATGAAACCAACTCACTTTTTTCCCTTCTTACGTAAATGAGTGATTTGTAAATTAGAATTTTAATCTTTTTCATGCTTGTTGACTTCATCATAATTTTAAAAAAAATAAGAAAATTCTTTTAAAGGTTGTTAAAGAAAAAGTTTAGTTGTCCTCTCTTTTTAAAAAAGGAAAACAAACAAAAAATAAATATACGTGATATGTGTTTTGAAAATAAGATCCACTTAATAGAAGAATGTCCTCAATAATTTAGTTAATTAAACAAATACAGTATACATAAGACTTGATAGAATCTTATTTTAGTGGATGGTGAAGAGTGTTGACTGGTCATAACATAGGAGAAACAGTGATGTCTGGTTCATTTTTATAAGCAAGATTGTGAGTTTGTTCTAAAAATCGTGTCATTGTTAGTTTGGTAATTGAATTTTCTCAGTCAATTACATCATCATCTTTACAAATACAGTGAAACCTCCCTTAACGGACACCTTTCAATAACGGACACCTCTATAATACGGACAGATTTTTTTGACCCGGCCAAAATATATGTTCTCTTACGGAGCAAAACCCTCCCTTTTGCGGACAATCTCATATACGGACGCGGACAGTCCTTTTATTCCCCAAACGTTCAATAACCTCTTCATAACGGACAGGAATTATTCTCGGTTCTGTAATATATTACAGTGGACAGAAAAGTCTTTTCCCTACAAGTGTGTCTATCATGAGCTGGTTAACTATCAAACAGAACAGCTTCAAGTTGAACTTGAAATCCTTTTTTCCCTGCGATAAACTGCTTTTTGGTGGAAATCTTAGAAAACCTTCAGTAAGCAATAACACTCATGTAGAATCAGTCGTATGGCCAAGAATTCTATGAGAAAGATCTTTTCTTCCCTAACAAATTAAGTCCAGTTTCCTCTGGGCCTTGCATGTTTCCCGATAATTTCAGAAATAACAAAACAAACATTGTGTGTTTTACAGTAACATTTTCAACGAGTAATGTTTCTTCTTTTACTCTTTTGGAAAAACAACATTTTTCTTTTAGTTATGATACTGGAACAAGCCTGGGTCAATAAACATATGCACTATCAATAACTTCCTTTTCATCCATTCCGCCAACGAAGATGCTGCGTCAGTACACAAACACACTCATACACGTTTCTGTAACGTACCCTTTTACCGGTACTTTACATTGTTACTGTTTTACCGGTACTTTACATTGTTATTGTTTTACCGTTGTTTTGTTAAGTGGCCCCCATTTAGTATAGTTGTGCCATTAGTGCAAAGACACGTTTTATTTGTTTTTATGAGTTAGTTATTACTGTTAGTAGTAATTCATGTTTCTTCACTATGAACAAAAACTTTCGGGGGACAAGGTTATTCAATAACAATAATTGCACACCTATTCAATAACTGTACACTATATCTTTATATAACCAGTATTAGTTAGAAGTAATTTCTAACAGGAGATCGGGATATTTTTAAAATTTCTACGTAAAAACATATAATGAATGTGTTAAATTTTTTAGTAAATAAAACTTACTTGTTATCGTAAACATTCCACAAAAGAAGATCGAATCATCGCACCACCATTTGCAAGGTCAATTTCAAGCTTCTATCAATGAAGATAAGCCCAATTAGCAGCTTTCTTGCCTACAGGCCATACCATTGATCATATTGTAAGCAACTACCAACTGTTTCGTAAAGCAAATTCTGATGATGAATTTCTCTGTTGACGTAAAAGTAAGTCTAGATGCAGGTCCGCCCGGAAAGGTCGGTTTTCTATCTCTTCACAGAATTCAACATAACCATATTTATTTTCACGCCTTTTACAGGAATGGTTTGGGTACAAAATTCCGCGGACCAAAACCTCACCTACCAAAATCTCGCGGCCGAAAATTTCGCCGGGCCGTAACCTCGCTTGACCAAAAAGCTCCCCAAACGAAACCTCGTGGCCAAAAATCTTGCCGGGCCAAAACGTCGCCTGTCGAAAACCTCGCCGCCGAAAACCTCGCGTCCCAAAATCTCGTCATACCCAAAATCTCGCCTGGCCAAAACCTCGCCGTCCTGATCTCGGGACACAGAATCTCGCCTGGTCTAAACAACGCGGGACGTAATCTCGCCTGGAAAGAAATGTCGTCAGTATAAAACGTCGTCACGACGATTTCTTCGATGTAGAATGCTCTATATATTGCTATATGTATATATATTTTTAATAACACATAATTGCATTAAAATAATGAGAAGAAAAAACTTTGACACCTCTTGAGGCACCCGACCGATCTCGATGAAGTTTTGAACATAGATGAGGTTTGGGCCTGGGATGTATTTTATAATTTCATTTTGTCGGCACAACGAAAGAGAGGGGGAGATATATAAAAATAAATAAAACTTAATAACTCTTGAACAACGAGACCAATTTCTATCTATCTTGCCACACAGATCAGGTTAGAGCCTGGGATGATTTTTATCATTTTACTTTGACGGGAAGGGTGACGAGAAGGGGGAGACATATAGAAATATATAAACATGAAAGTGGCTGCGTTTGTGACTTAATAATTCTTGAACCACTCGACTGGTCTCGATCAAATTTTCAACATATATGGGGTTTGATCGTGGGATGGTTTTTATTTCACTTTGACGGTGACCGTATGAAATTCTAACAAAATCGAATAATATTTATAAAAGTATGAAATAATATCTGAGTTTTTACGTCCCTCGATTATGTCTTGTAGGTTAAAGGAGATGTAGATCATCAGGATGAAGGAAATGATGGAATGAAGAAAGTGGGAGGTAACGGGAATACGCCGAGAAAGCCCACGCACACGATATTTTGTATATTATTATTATTATTATTATTATTATTATTATTATTATTATTATTATTATTATTATTATTATTATTATTATTATTATTATTATTATTTGTAATACGGAATTGCATATTAAGAGACTCATTGGGTAAATTTTAAGGAAAAGTTTCATTACGCAAGGTTTTTGCCAAGCGAGATTTTGGTCCGAAAGGTTTTTGGACGGCGAGATTTTGGCCCACGAGGTTTTGACCACGCGATGTTTTTACCCGGCGAGATTTTTTTCCCACGATGTTTTGGGTGGCGAGATTTTGGCCAGGTGAGGTTTTGTCCCGGTGAGATTGTGTCCCGCGAGGCGTTCGGTGGCGAGGTTTTGGCCACGCAAGATTTTGGGTGGCGAAGTTTCGGCCGCAAGATTTTGTCCGTATCCCACAGGAATATAATTTGTTGTATATCCAGTAAATGCCGAATTCAGTGCATCTGATGTTTCTCAGGGACTCCTAGACAGCGCTATGAACAGTTATTGAGGTTCTGTCCTACTACCACTTTCGAAATCTTAAACGGTGTTTATCTCCATGAATTCCAGATTATTCAAACATTGGTGAGTTTGCCTTTAGTGTTTGGGATATAGTTTTTATTCAGCACCTATGCAACATATTTACTGTATACTAAATAAGTCAATATGATGATTTCAATGTGTTTCTCATTTGGTAACTGCACTTTGGGGTGTCGTGTGTAAAAAAAATGGCATTTTTCTATGTGCGGAAATCAGTGTTTCTTTCAGACAAAATGTTCCGGGGGGCCCACACCAAGCATTCCGGGGGGCACTGCTGGTACTCTTCTATTTATTATTATATTATGAATGTATGATTTCGGTGTTTTCGGGAGGGTACTCTCAGAGCTCCGGGGAAGCAGTGCCCCCCTAAAAAAACGTCTGGAAGAAACTCTGGCGGAAAGGCTTGGATCCTTAGATTCAGGATATTGGACAATCTCAGACCGCTGCTAGAGATTTGATGTATTCTATTCTTATCGCGTTCCGATAGTGCAATGGTGACATCCAGTATCTTCTTTTAGGATTTCTAGCACAAATCAACAATCACATAAATTTGGATACACAGACGTTAATAAGACTGAAGTTTAAATAATTTATTTAGAAACACAGTTACTCAATCATAACACCACTTAATTGCATTCGTCTGTCAATAAAATGTATACCATTTGTTGAGTTACTATGTTGGTTTACTATATTACATTTTCCTCTGGATTGTGGAGCAGACCGAAATGGCGTAAAGAGCATTACTTAATTTTTGTAAGATTCATCAACAACGGCAAAGATTTTACTTAATTCATTTCTATTGGTGCTTAGAACGCTTCATAATTATACAATTAATTCATCACAATCATAAAAAATGTTATCTTCTTCTTCTAAGATGCATACACTACCAAATTATGCATATTTTTAGTATACTTGGAGGCACGGTAGCTCAGTGGTAGAGCGTTCACCTCTGGTGCGTGGGGTCACGGGTTCGATCCCATCTCGCGCCAAGTGAGGTTTGTGCTGGAGAAACACCGTGTGCATAGTTTTTATCGGGATTCTTCTGTCTCCTCCCACTTTATTCATTCCACCATCTTCATTCATTTCTCATCATCACAGTCTCCTTTAGCCTAGCCAGCATAACCGTGGGACGTAAAACTAAAATATTTCATTTTAATTTCAGTATATTTCTTCAAAGAATGTATGTTTTTTAATATTTTCTTTTCTGTTATATATTTTTCAAATATGTTCCGAAAAATCATAAAAATCTAAAGTCTTGTTCCCATTTGTGAACGTTAACTCTTGCGCATTATGTACTAGATAATCCTGCTTTACACAGAAGTAAAGCTGATTGCATAAGAAAAGGTTAATCTCAATCTTTAAAATCAAACAAGAGATCCAACTTTAAATGTATAAAGGGTGTTTCAAAGCAACACATACAACGTTTGCGAGGTGATTGCTCACACCAAGATACGCCAACCTGAGTGGACAGATGCTTCCTTTCGAAGTTATAATCTGCCGAAAATATGGAAAACTGAAATTTAAAGGTCCATAGCTGCAAAACTATGTGACCTACCTTAGTCGGGTCAAGACTTCCTTAGGAACTAGCATGTGCTCTATCCAAAAATACATGTTTCAGAATCCTGCAATACTCATGCAATAATTTTTATAGAAGTATTTGGCTAAGGGCATATAATTTGAAGTACTCACCAACTACCTCTATAAAAATTGTTACGAAAGTAACGCAGGATTTTGAAACATGGATACATGGATAGGGCGCATATTAGTTCCTAAGTGAAGTCTTGGAGCTATGGAACCCATAGTATTGAAGTCCCATAGTATTGGAGCTATGGACCTTTAAAGTTCAGATTTTCATGTTTTCGGCAGCCTATAACTCCGAAAGGAAGCATTTGTGCACCCAGGTTGATCTATACTTTTTGTCTCATTTTGGTATCAGGAATCATCTCCCAAACATTGTCGGTGTTGTTTTGAAACACTCTGTATAATAATATATAGAAATACATAAAAGTAACGATCGAATACTGTAGTGTCATCCAATTTATGTCGCTGTGCAAAACGTCATCATTGCATGACGTCAGAAAGTTAGTTAAATAAAGATTACAAGATTTGAAGATACAATTGAACCATTGTTAGTTAAAGAAAAACATGTAGAACTTATCATTATATTATCTACACTATCGCCCATTCATTCAATGTGTGATATATATATATATTGATTTTCAGAACGTTTAAGGGAAGTTTCTCATTGTAAACGTTTGAGCGAAAACCTGTCATTTTCAGGCCCAAAGGTATCTTTTCACTTGGTAAGCTTACTCCCAGCTCACAAATGATAATCCTATTGTTTCCGCTGAATGAAACACACAGATCCCTTTTACAATGCTAATAGTTTAGTTACGAGAATGTGTAGGATGTACCACTTGTTGACCTTTGTTTTCATTCTGCTTTAAAACAATACAACATTGCATGTTCGTTAACAATAAATAACAAAACACACCTGCACGCCTATAGATAGTTTTTCAAAGCATGATTAAAACAGAAAGAATGAAACATTCGTTATTTCACAACTGAAGCATATTTTCCCAGGTTTTAATATTGTTAATTATCTCTGTTGTACTAGCTCTATTTCATTTTACTTGTACAACTGTTCATTATTGTTTATCAGTAAGATGTTTACAAATTGCTTTCAGGAAGATAGCCTATTTGCAGTGAAAGAAGGTAACTTTAAAGTAAGAAATACATAATTTCAAGAACTGTTGTGTGTCAAATAACTCTTCATTCGTATGTGAACCATGCACAGAATTCTAATTTAAAATTCTAGAAGAAACAAAAAAAAAAAAAAAAATGGAAATACAGGATGATTCAAAAATCTGTAAGCAATCGCGCCGCTGAGAGATTAAACAATAAAGCGGCTCGGGAAAAGACAGTGATAAGAACCGCTTACGAATAAATTGAGCTATTAGGTGGGAAGAGTTGAGATCGGCCCATAGAAGAGTATGTAGGTAATTTAAGTTCGGAATTGTAACTGCATACGACAGAGGAATCTTGTTTAGTATGTCTCATTGCATTGTCCCTTTACTCCAAAGTTAGAAAATGGCACCGCTCATATGTATAGGTCCTACACACGCACACACACACACATATATAATATGACAACCGAACTCAAAAGCTCCCGGCGTGCAAAGTTGTGAGTGAGTCGAGACAACCAGATCCTATCCCTGACCGAGGTAGGCCACCAAGTATAACGGTTCTTTATGCTTTACATGATGGGGTGCCCACCAAATTAGGTTCAGATTCTTCCAGTAGTTACCACATACAGGACAAGCCAAGCTTGTTCCTAACAGAGATCGATCTTCATTCCTTACACGATCCATTACTGGCTCACCAAATTTGATTTAGAGCCGGCCAGTAGTTTCCGAGAAATAAAGTACCACACATACACATCTGGAGTGAAACTTTAAGGTCCTGTATCCTTACGCCAGTAGTTAATAACATAAATGTAATATTTGTTGAAATTACAGCTAATTAGGATATAAAAAACTATCGGTCAGAAAAAGAGATTTTCCTATGAAATCATTTATTCCATTTCCTAAACTATGATGAAATTCTATATTTTGTTTTATTACTTGAAGTTAATGACAATTCTGATATTCCTGTACATAAGGCTTTACTGTATGCTTGCAAGATCAATTTCGTAAACTGCACATATAATGACTTTTTTTCAAGATAACAAACATAGTATGTAGTTTCTTTATAGCTTATCGCTATCTAAGTATAAATAAAACAATATTTATTGAAAATTTAAACTTCTAACAAAGAATTCTTATACTTTCTTTCCTTTCATTACAGGTAATACAAAACAGTCTACCTCCATTTAGAATTAATTGCTGGTGTTAAGTGGTAAGTTTCATTATGCAATAACTACTAAAAAATTTTTTAGTTTCCTAAATTAACTTTATAAGTATATGCTAACTTTAAAATCTACATTTTTTAAAATCTGTTATTATAGTTAATTAATAGTATACAAACAAGTATTGACCAGATTCTGTGAATCCAGAACCCAACACATTTAGTTGTTGTGAAATAGTTCTGCGTAACACATGGACACCTTAAACCAGCGTTTCCCAACCTTTTTCAACTTGCGGCACACTATGGATTTAACTTGAAATCTCGCGGCATACTCATAAATTTTATTATTTTTAAATATAAAATACTATGGTATCTTTTTCTGTGATTACTGATCTCTTCACAGAGAAGAAAGCTCGATCACTGATTTTCCACCATGGTAAATCATTATGCTTATTTTTCATTCTAATTTAAAAATAGAAAACTATTGCAATAAAATATTGGACTTAGGTTTTTAAAAATACGCTTTCTTTTTCAAAAAATGCATCCAAACTTTCACTAACAAGCAAGATCACTAAATAACGAAGGAACAAACAAATCTATTTTACTTTTACAACACAAATGTAGGTAATTCGCATGTTTGTTTTGTCGAAAGGATTGAACATTTTAAAATTTGAAGTTACGAAATAGTCTGCAACATAAAGAACCAATAATGGTCATAACGTCATAACAGTGATAACAAATGCCTTTTTCAATATTAAAAATGTACAGAAAAGTAACGCCGTATGAAACTTAAAATTGTAGATTCATATTAGAGGTTCATATTAATGTGAAATACAAATATACATTTTTCCCTATATCCTACAATTTAATTGCTATAGAATTAATAATTTTGTTTCGATTTACTCGCGGCACACCAGCGGCCCATTCACGGCGCACCAGTGTGCCGCGGCACGCCGGTTGGGAAACGCTGCCCTAAACACTAGCAAACTGAGGTGGCGGATCGATTTCTTCTTGACAATTGGCCTTTGTTTCGATTCTGTCAAACTGTTGTACACCTAGTGCAGTCAAATTACCAAAAAGTAAGGAACAAATCAGTAACAAGCTGAAACTTGGTACAGAGATTGGGAATGATGTTCTAAACAACATACTAAAAGTTCTCTGAAATCTCAATTGACCTTCGCCGCCATATTGGAAAATGGCCGCCGGAAGTGCCAAATGAACAACACCCAGATAAAAATAGCAATATCTTCACTACGGTTTAACATAAAGAGATAAACTTAGTGTCGTTTTATAGAACATAGATAACACAATATCTTTATAGAGAAACAATTTTTCATAAAACGTATACTTTTAGAAATATTGAGCTCTAAATTCTAAAATTTCGAAATTTACCGTCAAACTGATTAACAATTTTATTGAACTTAGGAAGTAATTATTAACAAGTTAAAATTTGACATAGATGTTGGTAAAGATTATTTAAATGACATACTAAAATCCCACAACTTCTTCGTTCGCCATATTGGAAAATGTCAAAATATTCGAAGTAATTGAAAGATAATATTTTGTCAATTGAAATACAAAATCTAGACCAGGCTAAATATTTGAGAAACTGCTAATGCAGCCGATCCGAGGTCAATTGCGATGAATGCTGGTGGGAGGGGGAAACATGAGGTTGTCGTCCGCCATCTTGGTAGTCACCATCTTGGAATCAACTTCTTTATTTTAAATAGCAACATGGTCGTGTGAATATTATCAACATCCTCGTTCGAAAAGAAACTCAACGGTAAGGTTATTTTTACGAAACCTGCAACAGTTTTGAAGTTGTGAATAGATTTAGGATATATGTGTGAAATGCTGTGAAGTGTACTGTGTGGTTTCGAATTAAAGGATAATGTGAAAACAAGCTTCGAAACATCTCGCATTACGTATTCTTTAATAACCAGGGAAAGAGAGAGCTAACACACAAAAGACAAATACAATCACATGACATGTTCAGCATGCCCAGCGTTCTGTTCTATGCATATCCTTAACCGTGAGACCAGTGTTTGTGCACTCTGCGAATCATAGTTGGTGATATATGTCCATAGGCCGTAATGATTCTCCTTTTCAGGTAGCCAATATCATTAATTTTATTGATAATAGTTTTAGAGTGCCCCAAAGATAGAAATCCAACTGAGTTAGATCGGGGGATCTTGCTGGCCACTCAAATGGTCCATGCCGACCTATCCAGTACTATACTTTAGGCTACATCTCATTAACATTACTATACTTTTAGACTATATTTCATTAAGATTTCTATAAATGTCATCTTGCTACTGCCATAACGGAGAGCTAAATGAAAGTATGTTTCATTGTCAAGTTTCATTACAATAAGTGGCATAATTCTCCTACAGTATCAGGTATAATGTTTACAAAGAAATTAGTTTTCCTCCATTTTCTGCAGTTCTACGATTGGTGTTTAACACTCATTATTTTATTCTGTTCAGCTCGATGAGAGATGATTCGATTTTTAAATGTCTCGTCTTTGGATTTTTTTTTTTCGTTAAACACCAATAATATTGTAAAAGTTTAATTTTTAGTATTAAAAAATAAGAACTTAAACGAAAACAGGAAACAAAGAGTGAGAAAAAGAAGTAAATAAAAGAAAAGGAAAATTTTGGAAGAAATAAGACAAGAACACTTAATAGTACATTACATTCAACACATATCATATAGGCTCTATACATTATTCTAAATGCATTTGAATTTTCTTTCCCATATGAGTTGGCTTCTCTCCGCTTAAAAGCAATCCTGCGACGAAGGCCACCAAATTTATATAACAGGATGAAATCCCACAGGTCCTCACAGTTCATATATATTTATATAGCTACAAGGCTACGAAAAACAATTTACACACTGCATCTACGTAGATATTACCCAAGGTGACCAGACGTCCCGTTTTAGCCGGGACAGTCCCTTTTTTCCAACCGTTGTCCTGTTTTTTTCTGATTCTCGAACGGGACGCCTAAATGTCCCGTTTTTAACTAAAAATGACCTAGGTATCCCGTAATTATTATTCAAAATATAAATCATCAATGGAAATTCTACTCTCTTCCGTACCGACACTCGTTGCCAAGGTTCAGCCGTGTCTAGAGCTTCTGAATTTTAAAATGGGAGTAGTATGTATACCTAACTTCTAGCGCATTTCCCCTCCACCCCCTAACTAACAAAAACTATGAAGCTGCCACTGTGCACTTTAACACAGAGGGATAACCCAAAGTGAGATTGAATATGCTTTTATGACATTTAAAATCATAAAAACTTACATCTAAAACTACAACTACATTATTCTACGCATTTACAAATATAATCATATCCATAATTTTCACATCTACTACATCTTCCAAAGCTACAGAAGTCACTTGTACATTCTTTTTTAGTTTGCGTTGCAATTGATTTACATGTTGTACAATAATATCGAAAATAGTCTAATTTTATTATGTTTTGTTTAGGCATTTATTATATAAATGAATTGTATATATATATATTTCATTTTTCTTCTAACTTATAATGGCCCCATGGTAGGGTATTGACCCCATCCTTTAAAACACATCTCTTATCATCCACACAACTTAAAGCTAACTTATTTACTTCTATACTGTACAAATCGTGCTTATAACTTCTAATCAAATTCATCTTCTTATAATATTTTCTTTGGCTAATCAAACAGTCTTTATATTCGTTAAATGTAAGTTCTTTATACACGACACTCTTCTTAACACCTTTAGCTTTCTTACAACACTTTTCTTTATCAAACTTACCTTTAAAGTCTTTATCTGTTAAATCTATTTGAGGTGCTTTTATACTGTACATCTTACTTCTTAAACCTACAAACTCTTCTATGATTGTACCTTTAATCTCATCCTTCATCTTACCAAGTATTTTCTTATTGATTTGTGGTATGTTGTATCTATTGTTTTGAGGGTAATCACTTGTATCGAAGTAATCAATATAATCTTTCATATCTTTGTACGCATCTTTTGTTTGAATGTGGTAAATGTAACTATCTGTGTCTGTGTAACATATTTCTATCTTGTCTTGATACTTTGGCTTCATCACATTATAATGAAAGTCATACATTAAATACTTTGAAAGATCTAATATACTCATTCCAACATATATCGGTTTGTTAAAGGTTAGTTTGGTTTTATTTAATACTATCGCACATAAGTTCTCTGTGTAAATAGTTCTACTTTTAAAGTTTGGTTGGGCAATTAGTTTTTCTACTCTAGCTGGATCACATTCTACTTTTATAGGCTTACATCTCTTTCTAATATTTTCCATTGTCTTCCCGAATACACTGTTGTTCATCAGCTTATAGAAGTCTTTCTCAAAGTCATTTGTTGCTTTTGTTCTCATTTGTGTGTTTAAATCTATATAGTTCTTTAACCAATCTGATTGCTCAAACTCTATTACTCGATGTATCTTCTTAAGTTTTAATCCAAGTGATAGACACTGTTTTAAGTTTCGATAGTGAATCACATATTTCTCTTTATCATATAGAGTTGTTAATAGCTTTGATTGTTTTGAACCAGGTGGGCATATATTTTGAGGAGCTAATGGGTCGTCTTTATGATAGTCATGTAACTCTTTTGGATATTCAAGATCAACTTCTAGTATGTAACCAGTAGTATAATTATCAGGTATGCTTGCGAAATTGGTTTCATTTATCTCTTCCTCACTTAACCATCTAAATTCCTTATACGGTAGATACTGATTCATAGCCCATCCATATAGATTGTTTGCGTCTAAGTACATTAGGTAAGAATCATTTTTGTTCTCATTATATTCTTCCATGTATTTATTATTTGCTTTTACATATCTTTTGGAACATTGACTAATACCACCTCTTATACCTTTCTCTATCATCAATACCATATCATAATCAGTTAGTAACTCTAGTTTTATATTTGTCATCTTTAACATTGCATCCCAAGCTAAACCTGGTGCTGTCATATACCATGCTGGATCAAGATCATAAGCCTTAAGACATGTCTCTCTAAAGTTTTCAAACACATCTGCTAATAACAGGACATCAGTTTTTAGATATAGATCATGGTATTGTCCGAGGTTATTAATTTTAAATGTCTCCCATACTTTCTTTGCATGCTCATAATCCTCATCACTAATATGTGTGTTAGTTAACTTGTTGAAGAATGCTTCCTTTGATGGCAACTTTCTCTGTCTAAACTTATTCCAGTCACTAACATAATCATACGGGTAAACACCTTTTCTTATTACAAGTCTGAATTGTTCTTCACTAGTGTAGAAGTGTTGTGTATGAATCATTTGTTCTCTTGTTAGGTTTGACGATAGTTTATTTAAACTGTAAGCCATAAATCTAAATGAGTCTATGAATTTTAATTTGATGGTTCCAACATTTTACTGAATGATATATATCGTTCTTCGTTATTAGGAATTAAATCTATTTGCTCTTTATTACATCCTAGCTCTTTAATAAACAAATGGGAATCATATCCTGTTAGATTATGTATAATCACTGGTACAAACTTAGGTACTTTCACTTTTAGATTACAATTATTACATAATGCAGCTACAAACTTTCCAGTTATGTGATCGTGATGTTTAACTTTATGATTATTTGTAGTATACACTACTTTACAGTAAGAACAGTGTGTAGACTTATTGAATTCTTTTCTCTCCTTACTTGTTAAAGGTACTTCGTTATTCTGTTTATATATATTCGATATCTTTTTGGCTTCTTTCTTTAACATACTTATGAACTTCTTAGCTGCATCTTTACCTCTATACACAACAGGATTTGTTTTAGTTCCATCGCTCTTTACAATATAGTAACAGAATCCAGATGGTTTATGTTCTTGATATTTCTTAGTATATGATTTATTTTGTGGATAGCATTCATTACAACCCATAACCTTGTGTAGTAGACACTCAAAGTCAGCATAAATCACAAATGGCATCTTCATCGTATATTGGTAGTTCTTAAATTCAACGTATGTATTTTTGGTGGCATTTCTATTTTAACAGCTTCATGACTAGAACAATCTTTCTCATGTCTATCTAATGCACCTTGTGAGTAGAAATATAACAAACATCTATCACATAAATATTTTCGGGCTCTCCACTTAGTCATTTGACTGCTAACTAACCTACTCAAGTCTTTTATCCAACAGTAGTGTGTTTTATTTTCTTCTTTTACATATAATAAATTAACATGTGTTTCTTTTTTTTTTTAAGTGTGATATAAAATTTAGACCATGTATTGCTCGTTGTAGGTATAAACGTTAATGGATATATCAAGTATTCTTTCAATTTTTGGAATATCACTTAGTTTTACTGGAAAATGAATATCTTTTAGTTTAGATTCTAAATCTATGAACACGTGCTTATATTTTGATGGTCTTTGGGGGTCTTTCTCAACAGGACGTAATGCAGAAGAAATCGCATATAAGAAACATTTTTTATCCGTGTTCTTTAGATTGATTACAGCTTTTTTCGTTTTAATTGTATCTGGTAGTTCTATGTATGATGATCCTTTATATGGTGTGTATTTATTAAGTGCTAATTCTAAAAAGTTAATATTGATAAGAGCCCAACCAGAACCTCTAGCTTGGAACTCATCCATTCTTGTTCTTAATATTTGTTTTGCAGTAGTTATAAATTCTTTTAAGTTGGTTGATTGATGCACTTCTCTATTATTGGTGTTGAAATAGAAGGTCTGTATTTCTTTTCCTTTCTTATATTCACAGTTTATCAAAAGATTAACTTTCAATGAATTATGTTTCTCTAAGCTGATGTTCAATCTATTTATTAAAGCCTTTGATGTTGAATTGATATATTGTTCTAGAGGATCATGTTCCTTATAAGTTGTTATAAATCTCCATATTTCTAATCTTGATTTGAATGCTGTGCTTTTAAGTTTTACATCGATTGGTTGTGATTCAACTTTGATTCTTGGTTCTTCAATTACTTCTTGTTTAAATGGGAATATATCTCTAATCTGTCTCCTGCTTTGTTCATCGTCATATTGTTTAAGAAGGTCTATCAGTTCTGCTTTTCTTAATCGGGAATATCTTCTGATTCCCCTCTCTTTACATTGGCGTCTTAACTCTACTACAGTAAATTTACTATAATTACTCATCTTATTTATTATATAGAAAATCTTCAATTTTTATCTTCACCGGATTATTTCAGTTCATTTTCATTTGTCCTAGTACAACGCTTAACATTGTACACCCCTGCCATTGTCTACATATTACGCGTTGTATTAGAACACGGCTTTTATGGGATTAACCCATCAAAGTCACATATACACATATTAAAATTAAATCATTTTTGTAAACTTACTCATCATCATCATCATCATCATAATCATCACTACCATATTTATATTCATCGTCACTACTCAAATCAGATGTTTTTTGTTGCATTATTAATAATTCTTTTTCCTTCAACAGTATTTGCTTCTCTAGTAGTGCTGCTAAAAGTTTAAGATCTTCATGAATAAGGTTAAGTCTATCATGTAATAAATCAAATTCTTTCTCCATATTTATTATATACAAAACCAACAAAAATGAAATAAATTTTAAAAATCTAAGAATAAAAAACAAACATGACTAGTGCTAAGGAAATATTATCTTACAAACCTATATTTGATTGTGTATGTAGATATTTAGATATTCGTGGCTATAATGACGAAGATAAAATAAATTTTAGCGTGTCCATAGGTATGTTAGAATATTTGTTCAAGAAAGCCACTAAAGAAAACAACTCATTTCTTACACAAAACATTCTCTATGCGAACGTTATGAATTTGTCTGATGAGATATTAGATTCACTGACTGATGAACAATGGTTATCTATAGGTTATGATGATTATGAGGAGGAATATAACTATGATCACATTACAGAAGACTTCATACGCAAATATCTGCATAAAGTTAATTTGAGCGAAATATGTTTATGGAAAAATTTGTCGGAAGAGTTTATAAGAGAATTAGCTGATAAAGTTGATTGGGAGATTATTTCAGGAAGCCAAGACTTATCAGAAGACTTTATAAGAGAATTTGCAGATAGAGTTGATTGGAAAGAAGTATCGTATAATCAAAAGCTATCTGAAGAATTTATTAATGAGTTTATAGATAAAGTTGATTTTCATGCTATATCTTATAAAAACAAACTCTCTGAAGCCTTTATATGAAAACATGCAGATAGAGTTCATTGGTGGTGCTTATCTGGAACTCATCAATTATCAGAAAACCTTATAAGAGATTACGCTGACAAAGTAGATTGGGAAATGATTTCAATGTCTCAAAATTTAACAGAAGAATTTATTGCAGAGTTCAAAGACAGAGTTCATTGGCATAACATTTCAATTTATCAAGACCTCTCTGTAGATTTTATATATATATTTAGACATTACGTAGATTGGAGAGCCATAATAAGAAAATATCATAATAATCCTGATTTAGGTGGTATATTGAATTTAGCATTCGATGTTACAACAGATGGTTTGTTTCACGCTTGAAATTGTACTTTGATGGATTAAACCATAAAAGTCGTAACCTTAATTATCAGATAATAACCTATCATACAAGCGATCTATATGTTAATCAATTCTTCTTCTGATAGGGGTGTCCAAAACTCATACCCCTTACCTTTACGAATCTTTTATACTCAAAAACAAATCAACAACAAACTCGTCGTCTTCTTCTTCAATATCCACATGACAACCATACGAAACAACACAGCTGTATTTTTCTTTAACTTTGTTTAGGAGGTTGACTGAGTTTGGATCTTTGGTTTCTGATAACACTGACATTCTTGGATACTTTTCTCTGAGACACTGAAGTCTCTCTTTGACGTTGCGCTGCTGAACCCTTCCAACCCAATATTTGTATGACTCGTAACGCCTAACCTGATCGTGTTTGTCTGTGTCGTACTTGTCTACTATGTCTTGAAGCTGACTATCTGTGAGGTTCTTTTTAACAATAACTAGTTTGTGTACTTTCCCTGGATCTTCTGTATGTTCAGCTGCTATATCTCTAAGTCTTGTGTTTTCTATTCTTAAATCGTTCATTTGTTGTTCTATCTCTTCTACTCTTCTTTGCAACTCTTCTTGATCTTCTTGAATCTGTTTAAAATTAGAAACGAAATAGTCTTAGATGATCACAGAACATTTTTCGTAAAAGTCATGTGATATCCAAAAAGCAATAGCTAGGAAAATTCTTTTGTACACATATGTTCCTGAGATGATTGATGTTGTTTCTTTATCCCCTCCTTTTATTAGATGTGTAGAGCAACAGAGCAAAAGTGCTCCATTGCTTTTTTCCGTTTTATTATTAATTTTTTCATTATAGTATTGTATTAGTTCTTTTGATTCTTTATTTCTCAACCAATCTTTAAACGGCTTACCACCATCTTGGCACAGTTTAGTAGCATTAAAGTAACCAGTCTTCTTATCTATAATCAGTCTAAAGTCACCAAACAAACCGTACCAATAATCATCTTTAATCTGCTCGTAACAAATATCATTTAAACTAAGAGAACTATCCATAGTACCCATATTTATTATATAGAATATCTTTATTTTTAACTTCATTTTCGTTACCTGCTAATTTTACTGTGTAAGACGAGTTTCTGAAGTTCCTAGCTTCGGGGGGAATTTTAAAGTGGTCTATATCTATCTAGACCGCTTATCTTTTCTGAAATGAACTTGTCTTCTGATGTTTTGTTTTGTGTCATGATGGTGTATTTTGCAACCGGAAAATCTTCCGTTCGGGGGGTTTGTTTGTTCTAATACAACGCTTCGACTTTGATGGGCTAACCCATAAAAGCAATGGTATATTTAGTTTCTCGTATTTTTTATACTTAAATGTCTCTTAACTGAATAAACCTGTCAACAAGATCTATATCACTTAAATCTGTGTTCATATGCGAACCGTGCCAAGTTATCTTAACATCATAGCGTTCTTTAGCTCTGTTGTATAAGTTGATAGAGTTTGGATCGTCGACGTTAAGCAGAATACTCATACTTGGATACTTAAGTTTGAGTTGTTTAATCCTACTTTCGTAATTGCATGTTTGTACTCTTCCAACCCAATACTTATATCGTTCTATTCATTCTTTTTGATCTCGTTCTTCTTCGTCATAGTAAAAAAGTATATTTTCAAGTTGTTCTTTAGTAAGGTTTTTCTTGATAATGAATAGCCTATGTATCTTTCCTGGATCTTCTGTATATGGTGCTGCAACTGTTTTAAGATAATCAACTTTGCTTTCTAGTTCTTGATTGCACAATCGTAATTGCACCATTTGTTGTTCTATCTCTTCTACTCTTGATTGTAACTCTTCTTGGTCTTCTTGAATCTGTTTAAAATTAGAAACGAAATAGTCTTCGATGATCACAGAACATTCTTCGTAAAAGTCATGTGATATCCAAAAAGCAATAGCTAGGAAAATTCTTTTGTACACATATGTGCCAGAAATTAATAAATCTTTCTCGTTTGTACCTTTTGGTTCTATATAATACGTTAAATTTAGCCTCCTACAATTATAGGAAGCTAATTTTTTATTGTAGTATTCCAATAATTCTTTAGAATCTTTATTTTTCAGCCAGTTGTCAAACCTCTTACCACCACTCTGACACATCTTAGTAGCATTAAAGTATCCTGTATTCTTATCTATAATCAACTTGAAGTCACCAAACAGACCATACCAATAGTTGTCCTTGATCTGTTCATAGCAGATATTGTTTAAACTAAGTGAACTATCCATAGTACTCATATTTATTATATAGAAAATCTTTATTTTTAACTTCATTTTCGTTACCAGCTAGTTTTACTGTGTAAGATGAGTTTCTGAAGTGGACGGATTTGTAAAATGGGTTTTGCAGCTCCCCAGCAAACTGGGAAGCTAGGTTCCTCTTATAATAATCCAATAAATCTTTTGAGTGTTTGTTTTCTAACCAATGATCAAACCTCTTACCACCTTTTACTAGATACTTAGAGCGACTCCTATGATTAGAGGAGTCGGTTATTTTTTGATCTTCAGAGTAGATTTGAAGACCTGGAAACTACAAGTGTCCAAAACGCGGACACATTATTATCGACTGTCATTCCATATTTCTCCTTTACCACCTGCTACTTTTTTGATAATTTCATCTCCTATAATACTAGCGCTGGAAATATATGTTATGGGGGTATCGTTTCGTTACCCCCTTATCTCATTTAAACCAACCTTTTATGGCATAATAACCATAAAAGACAAACATTTATATTTACACTACAACATTACTCTTATCTATCCAACTATTATGTGAATCATCAAACCCTAGCCATTTGACATATACTTTATCACCTTTCTTTCTCAACACCTTTTCTACCAAGTATTCATCCTTATGTTTCGTCTTTAATAGTTCTGGTTCGTAAAATCTGCCTTGCACATCCTCTTCTTCTAAATCTTTAATTCTATATGTAGGCGGATTGGATGGAATAACTTCACTAATAACAAATACTTCTGTTGACCAATTAGGTGTATATCCTTTCTCAAATAACCCTTTCGATTTACTTATACGAACATAATCACCTAACTTGTATTTGGGCTTAACACGCTTATATTCTTTTTGATACACTTTCTCCAATATTGTTCACTCATTCTTCATATTAACTTCTATAGGTTTTAAACCAATTGTTCTATGAATTTGATGATTATACTTTTTAACTAGTGTTGGTAATATCTCTATCCATTTATAATTCCCTTGTGTTGTGAATCTTTTCCACATGTTCTGCTTAAGTGTTCGATTAAATCTCTCAACAACAGAAGCTTTCTTACCACTATAGGTTGAGTAGTGATTAATCTTATTTTCATCCATCAACTTCTTAAACTCTTTATTGTAAAACTCTTTACCTTGATCTGTTTGTAAGTTACTAGGTTTTCTCGTTCTTAATATGGATTCGAATGCTTCTGTAACATTCTTACCACTCTTATCTTTAACAGGAACAGCAAACTCATATTTCGAGAACACATCTATAATCGTTAGCAGATACTTATAACCTTTATTGATTTTGGAAACACCTTTTAATACTCCACTATCCATTTCTACAAGATCAGCTTGCCAAAGATCATCGATACCTTTTATAACTACACTTAATCTGTCAAAGTTTTTACTAGATGGTTTGTGAATTTCTTCTATAATGTCTTCTCTAACACCTTTACCTTCTTCTAGTCAATCAGGCTTTTTAACGAATTGAGTTTTAGTAATACCACATACAGAACAAATACCTTTCTTTAGATATCTTCCATTCTTTGTTTGTCCAATTCTAATGGTATCTTTCTTCGTATCTGTCAATTTCTTACACTTAACACAATACATCCTGTTTATTATATAGAAAATCAATAACTACCGCTGTTTAATATTATGCTATCAACATTCTCACCATCATCATCACTATCTTCGTCTTCTCTTTCTACATGCATATTAAGCAATAATAATTTGCCATGTTTCAGATCAGAATCTTTAGATGGTCTAACTGTTAATTTATCATTTGTATTAAAGTGCAATGGAAAAGTTTCAACTAGAGAATCATTTAAATATATATCTATATAATACGTATTGTAAGATGACTCTATATGCATTATCCTACCTTTATAAAGAAATCTGTATGCGATAGATAGATTATGTATTAAAAAGAACGAAGTTTCAACATTTTCTGATATCAATCGACTATGAAGCTCTATAACATAACTCCGTTTGATGAAGTTAAGCTCTTCTTTCAACATAGCAATATCTTTTCTCACAACTGTATTATCTAACTCTGATGTCATTTTAACATTACCAAAGATATCCATATTTATTATATAGCAAACGTCTTTAGGAAAGCTCTCTTTCTATGTACATTACAACAAACAATAATTGTCCTTCTTCCATAGCAGAATTTTTATTTGGTTTAATCGTAATTATATCGTTCTTCTTAAAGTCAAAAGGTATCTCTTTAATCAAAGTATCACCCAAATATATATCTAGAAAGTATTTATCCAAACTTAATTCCATGTGCATTATTTTCCCATTATAGAGAAATTTGTAACTATTAGAGAGATTAAATATTCTAAAGATTGGCTCCTTAACGTTTTTAGCTCTTAATCGATATAGTAGAGGCATGGTTTCTTTCTGCATAACCAATTTAGTAGTATCCATCCTAATCTTTTCAATATCTTCTTTCTTGACGTATGTGTCTTGTAACGTTTCTAATGCATCTTCAAATCGTTTTCTATCGTTCTCTAATTGAGCTTCTATTGACCTAAGTTGACTTACGCTAACAACATCATTTAAGTTCTCCAATAATTTTAATTTTTCTTCACTAATATCAACATCACCTTTTCTATCTTTAACATTACCAAATACATCCATACTCATTTATTATACTGAAAATGTCCATCCTAGTTTTTCAAAACATTTCTTTAACATCTTTATTTGTTTAGGTGAGTGTTTAAAATCAATATCAAAATGAACATCATGTTTTTTCAACAGATAGTACAATACACATTTTAGGTTAATAAACAATGCTCTTTCCGGATACAGCTCCCTAAAGACCTCGTGTAAGTTTTCGAACTCATTTATAAGTGTTTCCTCCATATGTTGTAATTTTAATGGTTTTTGATCGGTAAGGTGATAGTGTATTAAATAGACATCATCATAATATTTTGTGTATTTGTTTTTCTTTAGTACTTCTAGAACATCTTTTGTTGATATTAAATCTCTTGGTATATCTCTAAGTTCATCATTTAACACCTTGAGCACCTCTTCGGGAATAATTCTATCCTGTAAAGCTTGCAAACGAGATAGCTGTAACTTAAATCTTTTTATAGTATCATACCATGGTTTTCTTATACAAGCAGCTTTCGTTTCTTCACAACTACTGTAAACCCAACCACTCTCTACAGAGCAATCATCACAAATGTATCTACTCATACCTTTTGTTAATGACTTACTACCACAATTACTACACTCTAATGGTCTAGAGCTATAATTTGACAACAAGTCCTTTAAGGTAATTATTGGGCGTAACTTTTCCAACTCTTCTTCCGTGTACAAAAATTTTGGTATTAACATTTTCCATAGATGAATAACATTATATACGTTGTTTTTATCTTTTAAGTCTATCTCGCTAACATCCTGAAAATACTGATAAAAATTATATCTATCTAGTGCATCTAGTTCATCCTCATACTTCTCAAAATAATCTAAAAACCTATTGTGTATAGCTTCCATATTTATCTTAAAGCAAAACTTTTATGGATATCCTTATCTCGTAAAGACGTCGCCACAATTTTAGAGTATTCACGACCAAGAGATGCTATTCAAGATCATGTAGACGAAGAAGATAAGAAAAAAATTTCAGAAGTTAAGTGCGGCAATTTACCGCCCTTACCAAAAACACATCCAAAACATACAAACAAATCAAGGTCCCGTTTTCCAGGACATTTGTCAAGTGTACATCCTCATACAATCTTCATCAACGAGTCTGGTCTGTATTCCTTAGTGTTATCATCAAAGAAGCCCAAAGCCAAAGAGTTTAAGAGATGGATAAAACTTTTATGGATACAAACCATAAAAGCGCTTAATCATTTTTAATCATATACATAACGTCGCTAAAAGAATACCCTTGATTTAGAAGATTTAAAACCTTAACACAAAGATGACCACATATAACTGAGTTAAAGTCTTGTATTCGTTCGTCATTGTAGAATAAGTTTTCAGTACCAAGATATTGTACTAGTTGTTTAGGAGGCACACCACCATAAGAATCGAACACATACTTTATGTTGTTATCTTTCCAATAGCATATCCAATGAGTACCAATGTTTTCTGATTTATCAAGGTTAACTACACCACACTCATTTACATAAGGTTTTTGTGGAAGTTCATCACTCATAAATACACCTCTAAATCGTTTTATCTTTAATTCTTTAGCCAACCTCTCTATATTGAAGTTGGTCAATGGTTTTAGTTTTTTGACTTCTTTGGTTTACCTGCCCCCTGCTTTTCTTCCATAGCCATATTGTGTCTTTTTTGTTCTTCAAGTTCTTGTTTATTCTTCTTAGCATCCAGTACAGTTTTAGTAATTGCTGCTGCACCACCTGCTAATGAGCCAACTGCTCCTAAAGCTGCTAGAATGGCTGGAATTGTAAAGATAAAACCGCCCATATGCTCTTTCTTAATCTTTTTCATTTGTGCAGTAGTTAAAGTTAAATCCATTCATTTACCTTCTTTAATTTTCTTAGATTTATCGTTAAGTTGTTTCTTTGTTAATACATGATCAATATTTAAATCCTTTAGTTCGTTATAAGGAACACTAAACATACAACCTTTAATGGAGCACATCTTCTCTATTTATTTAAGAGAAAATCTTGGTTTGTAAAAGTACAGTTGTTGTTGCTCCACCAAAATCAATTAAGGAATCATTCTCATCTGTTATCCTTATCTCAAAATTATCAACCTTGTCTTTGGATATAGGGAAAAATAATGGATAAGTAGGCTCGTAAATAATACTATGTTTGAACTCAGCATCTGTTTTGAATGATGCTATAATTCCTGTTTCTCTATGTGTGTATTCTGTATCTTTAACAAACATGCCATCTGCCATATTACAGTGGACATTTATAGTATCAAACGGATGAAACTTTGGCAACTTACTTCCAATATGTGTTTTGTTCTTTTCTAAAACTTCAAAAACATTAAACCCGAGTACAGTGCCTATACTCCCAATTGTAACATCATTACTATCAGTTTCAATTTTAACTCTATTTCTTAAATGATGTTCTGATAATGTTATGTTGATGGATTGAGATTTTAAATATTCATTAAGACTGTTTAAGCTGTATTGCCCTTCTGGTATAAAAACTTGTCTATCACCATATGAGAAACTGTTTTTTTGTGTTGTTATGTTTGGTGTCAGATATGTACTGTAAAACCCAACTAGTCCTATACTTAAATAGTTGTTCCTGTTTTCTAATTCGTAATGGAGTTTCTTCTTTAAAACAGAAGTATCACTCGTTAGCTTAAATACCTTAGCCATTTATTATATAATAAATGAATGAGTTTGATTTACCTAGAGATATTCCAAGAGAGAAAGTAATCAAGTTAATAGAAGATGTCATTCAAAAGTTAGAATACAGTTTAAAGAAGAAAAAGAGAAAACTACAAATTGTTAAATATGCATACTACACTTTGATCACGTTGTCGGTTATATTTTCTGCAACAACTGGGTTTATTAATATTTTTATACCTGTAACAATTTACTCGATATTAACAACGTCTCTTGCCACTGGAAGTGCTATAATAACAGGTTTGTCTTCGAAGATAAACATAAGCAAAGAAAAGACGAATATAAAACCATTGTCACTTGTATTAACTCATTTAAAGAACAGTTAGAGATGATAATAACATTAAATGGTGAAATGGATAGCGAATATATAAAAGATACGTTGCTTAAGATTAGAGAACAACTTAAAGATATAAGATAGGCTATGTAAATACAAGTCAAGTCTTTAAAGACAGCGTAACACCTGGAGACTACAAATGGTGTCCGCATTACGGACACCCTTCCAAATGAACAACCTCACACAACTTTCATCAACGAACCGGGTCTGTACCAGTACTATGAGCAGAAAATTAATCATCGGATTTTTAAATGTGAGCAAAACGCTCACCCCCTGATTTTCTTTATAATAAATGAGTAAGAAAACTATTAATTGGGATGTAAAAGAGATGATAAAAGAAACAACAACTAAGAAAAGAAATGGAGAACTTATACCTGATGATGTTCGATGCCTTATCGTGGGTCCGTCGGCGTGTGGTAAAACTTTTTTGCTATTTAACTTCTTATTACAGCCAGGTTGGTTAAACAATAATTACTTCTACATATATTCTAAAAGCATGAATCAACCAAAGTATGAGCAGTTAAAAGATCGATTTGAAAAGGCAGAACTAAAGTTCAATAAACAAATAGCAACGTTCTTAAGCGGTAATGATTCTATTGTACCTATTGATGAATGTGAAAAATACTCTGTTGTTGTGTTTGACGATTACATTTTGGAAAATCAAGATACTGTTAGAAATTACTTTACAAGAGGTAGACATAGACATTCAGACTGTTTCTATCTTGCACAAACATATTCAAAAGTACCTAAACAGCTTATAAGAGATAACGTTAACTTTCTATGTATATTCAGACAAGATGATACTAATCTTAAACATGTGTATAATGAATTTGTTGGAGGAGATATGTCTTATGATAAATTTAAAGAGATATGTTCAAAATGTTGGCAAGAAGATTATGGTTTTATAGTAATTGATATGACAAGGAAGGTAAACAATGGTAAGTATAGGAACAAGATAAAACACTTTATAGACGTTTGACGTTTTTTGATGTTTGACGTTTTAACGTTTGACGTTCTTTGACGTTTATTGACGTTTGTTCGTTTGCTATACAATAAATGGATGAGAAAGAAATTGATAAGAATATTAAGTTGAAGGAGTTCTTGATAAAGGGCTTCAAATCTTGGAAGAAAGAAAGAGCAGGTATATACGATAAATTTAAAACACAAGAGCAACCTGTAATTGATGCTATTCAAAACTTGGGAAGTGAGATCAAAGAAGTAGCAGAACAAAATAAAAATTTAATAACTGAACTTGTTCCAGTTGCACATAAAACGGCTTCAATAGATCCTAGTCTACTAGAAACACCTAAAAAGATAGCTTATGATAGTTCCCCAAGTAGTAGTGATACGCCTATAACGGGAGAAATAAAACAAATGAGAAAACAAATTAAAGACAAAGTGGAAGGAGTAGAACCTTTAACAACAGCACAGTCATTTGGTAAGTTCGCAACGAAATATTATAGTAAAAGAAATGACAGTGTATTTGGAATAAGAACTGTAGAAGAAGATGGAAAAATAATAAATAAGATAGGAAATTTGGAAGTTAAAGTGAATGGTGATGATTTGATAATTAATGGTAAAACTTATAAAGGAACAGAAGGTCTATGGGAATTGTTAACGGTGAATACTAATAAAACCATCGAAGATTATGACGATGATGATTTTGAACAGTACAAGGAAATAATAATAGAATCAGATGCTGTCTTCCAAAAATATAATCGAGATAAAAAGGTAGCATCTAGTAGAGGTTCTAAGTACATTAATATTATCAAGCCTATTTGGGATAATTATATTAAACCATCTTTACCTCCAACACCACCAAGAAAGAAAACACCAAAGTCTGGGGAAGGAATTAAACAATATACCGAGATACCTAAAGAATATGTATGGATGGATGACGTGAGAAAGCTTATAGATAGGCTAATTGTCATAGATGGAGAAGAAAAGGCTGGCAATAATAACTTTTACAATGAAAAAGTAGATATAGTGAGTATGATTAATAATAAGCTTTCACAGTTTATTCCTAATGATCCAAAAGGTATAGGTTATTTGATTAAGATCTTAAATACATTACCACCACGATTCTGGAATGATGAGAAGCTTGGGAAAGGGTTAGTAAATGATTTGATTAATAAACTTCCAGTTGAATTACATATTCCAGGTTTTAGATTTTGCGGGCCTGGGACTAAGCTTCAAGAAAGGTTAGAGAGAGGTGATGAAGGTATTAACCCATTAGATGAGGCTTGTAAAGAACACGATATATACTACAGAGACAATAAAGATACAGAGTCAAGACATATTGCAGATAAGGAACTAGAAACTAAAGCATGGAAAAGAGCATTTAGTAGTGATGCGTCAATTGGTGAACGATTAGCTGCTTTTGGGGTTGGTACTGCTATGAATGCTAAGGTTAAGTTGGGATGGGGATTATAAGTTTTAAATGTTATTATGTATGATTCTTTTATGGGTATGTCCCATAAAAGCGTTGTTACCGCAACGGGTTCATGAACGCAACTAAACTTTGTAAAGATAGGGGAAAGGATCTATTTAACTGGAAAAAATTACAAGATGCGAAGGAAACAGTTGAAACGTTTACAAGACTTTCAGGCCCTTCACATGTGAAGGGCCAAGGATTAGAGTTTTTTAACAAATCAAAAGGCACAAACATGTATATTTTTTGGTAGCACCGATCGGAGCTCCCTATCTGTTAAGTATTTCAGAGCGTTGTTTCAAGATTTTCTTTATAATAAATTGATAGTGTTGAGAGTTACGAGTTACAGAGTTTTAAAGCTAACACAAGAACATTTAATAATTTGAATGAAGCTAACAAAGATATTGAGTTTGATTTCAATGTGGGCGATGGCTTTATACATCCACACAAAGCAGATTGTCATATGACTTTTGAAGTTGTTGGTGCATCAGTTGGAGGAACATTTGGTGCAAATGATACTATAAAACTTGTAGATAACTTCTTCCCATTCTTCTTTTCTCAAATTGAGGTTAGAAAGCATGGAGTTGTTATAGATAAGATTGAACTACCAGGGATAACATCTACAGCTGTTGGAACATTAAAGATTTCCAAGCCAGAAGTTGAATATTTAAAACAAGCAGGATTTGAAACGGATGATAAACTTGGTCTAAGAAAGGACTTTAGTGTTTTGTATCCATTAAGATTAATTCCAGGCTTCTTAAGTGATTATAAAGAGGTTATGTGGAAAGGTGGATTGAGAATAACATTTACAAAAGCTAACAACAATAACGATGTTTTGTACAAATGGACTGGATCGGGAGCAGCTCCTCATGATGGAAAAATAACAATAAAAAGTATGGAGATAAGAATGCCTATTGTTGAATACGAATCTAATTATGAAAACAAGTTAAAGTTGAATATT
Organism: Thermobia domestica; assembly: GCF_964235325.1. NCBI lineage: Eukaryota > Metazoa > Arthropoda > Insecta > Zygentoma > Lepismatidae > Thermobia > Thermobia domestica. The sequence continues at coordinate 69,148,290 of NC_137458.1, forward strand.
CTTAAAGAACCAAAAATCATGTTTTCATTCCATACTTATCAATGTGTTCAGAAGACTGTTGTAGGTTCTTTCTTGGAGTTTGATGTTACTACTCAATTTAATTCTAGACAATTTGATATGCCTGATTTCGTAGTTGTAATGTTCCAAACTGATAGAAGTGGTAAACAAACGGCTGATGCAAGTAAGTTTGATCATTATAAGGTAAAGAATATCTATCTTAAGAATGGGAGGAATGAGGTATTTCCAAAAGAAACAAGAAACTTAGATATTGCTAACAAGGATTATTTTAAGATGTATGAAGATTATACTGCATTTAAGAGAATAACATGTGGCAACACCGAAATGTACTATGACCCTAAAGAGTTTATAGATAACAGACCAATGTATGTGATTAATTGTAGTAAGAGGAAGAATGTATCGGTAAATGAGAGAACAAACATAAAGATTGTTGTAGACTTTGCAGAAGCTGTGGCTGCTGATACTATATGCTATGCGATTTTAATTGGACGAAAGAACTTTACATATGATCCTAAGAATGAGAAAGTAGTAGAAGAGTTTTAGATAGTTAACAAAATATCAACGGACATATATAGATTTTAAGGGTGAGCGTTTTGCTCACCCTACGGTTCAAGAATCTAAGGTTCCCCAGCGCTGGACCTTTATCAGTTAGCCATAGGCGACTTTAAAGGGTATCGAAAAGATACCCTTGCATCCTCAAACTGTTTTCATTAACGATTGTTTTATGGAAGTTTTTCCATAAAACGAAATTGATAAAAATTGAAGAGTGTTCATTGATTTTCTATATAATAAATACGATGGCAAAACACGTTGATTTTTTAAACAAGCTTGGAAGTCTTAAACAAAAACAGGTTATTGGATTAAGAGAATTAGAATTAAATACGGAATATAAGATTGTGAAAATGGAAAAGATTAAAACTAAGTTTGGAAAGAGCATTTTGGTCGAGTGTGAGGAGTTTAAGGTTTTTCTTCCACCTAGATTTACAAAACACTTAACAGATAAAATGATTGATGAGATCGTTAAAGATGGAATAAAAATCAAATACACTGGTTTAAAAGATAATTATCCAACTGTTGAGTTCTGTATGTAAATCCAAAAAATGAACAAAAATGAACAAAAATATGTTGTCAGAAGTAAAAAATAGAGCGATTAAAATGGATCCTCAAAAAAGTTCATTCTTACTAATAACTTCAATGTAATTGTGAAAAATGTGCAAACCGAAGTTCAAGTAGTTTTTGATATTAACGGTTGTCTATGCAGCTTGAATTATGATCAGTGGACAGAGTTTAAGAAGTCATTGTTTCCCATAGAGAACGAGGTTAGCAGAAGATCCCATTATCAATATCCGAACTTGTAATTTTAAGTATGTTCTAAGTGTTTTATGGTTATAAAGCCATAAAACTGAGATCTTTAAACATACACAATGCATAAGGAGAAGCAGTACTTTTGAATGTCATTCGAATTTTAAAGATACATGTATAAATAAGAGATTTATTTGAGTTTTTTAATTATATCCTTAGAGTTATGCAATTTATGACATTCGATAGATAGGAAATTTATTTGTCTATTGATTACCGTTTGAATTTTGAAAATCGGTTAATAAACAACGGATATAAAACAAATTTAGAATAGTATCCTTAGAGGTATGCAACCCACATTCAGAAGATGGCAAATTTATTTCTCTGTCGAATGTCGTTTGAATTTTGAAAATCGGTTAATTAGGGGCCGAGGTATTAAATAATAACGTTATTTGGGGGTAAAACTATCAGTGTTGCCAACTCATTTTTAACAATTATCATATTTATTAGTAATGGGGTGAATTCATCCCTATATGTTTTAAAGCGATATCTTGAAAAATTAAAATCCTGGAACGTTCCGAAAAAAAATATTGAGTTGGAGACACTGCATGGTAAAAAGATCTAGTGAGAACAGCATGTACAATTTGCGAGTTGTGAATTTCTTTCTTTTATTTGAGGAAATGATGTTGAGGAAATCATGTTGAGCTATATGTAAGTCATTCTCTCTCTTACTGAAGGTGGAAGGATATAATGACGTGTATCAACGAACATCATAGTTATTACGTAGTCCCATCCCGTGGGATTATGTCATAGTTATTGCGTAGTCCCATCTCATAAGATTATGTCATAGTTATTGCGTAGTCCCATGCGGTGGGATTACGTCATAACAGCGCCATCTAGTATCTACTGCAACTAGAAGTTCTGTTGGCGTGAGGAGGCTAATGTGTATATATGTATGTTGATGTGAGGAGAGGAAGGAAAGAGAGAGATTGCATGCTCTTTGCTTCTCTGAACTGAAACTGGTTTGAAAGCTGTATGCGCGTCTGGTGTAGCCAGCGAATCAACATACTTAACTTTAACTTATTATCATTCAGCTATCTGTGAACCGATTTCGATCAAACAAAAACTATTTTTTCAATCAAAAACAGCGCTATAAGTTATAAGTTTTAGATGTAAGTTTTTATGATTTTAAATGTCATAAAAGCATATTCAATCTCACTTGGGTTATCCCTCTGTGTTAAAGTGCACAGTGGCAGCTTCATAGTTTTTTTGTTAGTTAGGGGGTGGAGGGGAAATGCGCTAGAAGTTAGGTATACATACTACTAATGGGAATTGAGTGTTCGTGATTCAAGTGGGAATTGAGTGGGAATTCTGAGTGTTCAACTAGTTAAAAGAATTGTTGTGTAAAACTTGCAATCGGGAACCATTATTTGTTGTGTAGTACACGTAAAGTTAAAAACGGTGTGTTATCACTCTTTCTTGTGTATTTTGTAAATTGAGAACACTGCTGAGTCCCAAAATGCAATCTGGAAGTCAGATACCCCCCCCTTCCCGTAGCCGATTCGTATGCGTCCCGTTTTTGCAAGTGAAAATTCTGGTCACCTTGATATTACCGTTTATTTTTGCACGTAACAATTTAAACAAATACACTTCTGGAAAATTGTGCATGTAGCTTACACAAGATGGATCAGCAATTTTGATATATTTATTTCTTGTTGCTATGACAACTAGAAAAGAAATTACATCTATAATTTTTTTTTCTTCATAATCTTCTTCTTCCTTTCTTGAGCAGCTTCTGCATAATTTAAAAGTACTTCTGCCCACAAATACAAATAAAGATATAATAAAGAGTGATGAAATATTGTACAAGTATCGTTATACGCTCCGAGATTCCTGGAACAGTTAGTGATTGTTGATTCTGAGTATTAATTGGTTATATTGATTCAGTTGCAGAATACACATAAACACAGTAATACGCATTAATACTGTAATGTGAATAACAATCAAATTGACTTCATTTACTCTTGTACAACTTTTGTGATCTGTTGGAGTTTCACACTGATTAAAATTTAGTTATTTTTTCAGTTTTTATTTTTTCAGTTTCAGTTATTTTTTCAGTGCACTGTATGTATTAATTACACATAGTGTTTATACACACAGTATACAGTATAATATAATAATATGCACACAACACTTAGTAATATACAGTGGCGTAAGTTCAAATAGCTAAAAAGAATCACATTTAACGTTTCTGTATTGTTATAATCCCATTAAGCGTAGCCTACTTTTAGACTATATCTCATTAAGCCTACTATATACAGGTAAGTATAGGATGCTCTACACTGAGAAAAACCCGTTCTCCGGACAGCGGTATATTGCACAAATATACGGAATCCTCTTGCTTACTAAATAAATTAGTATGGAGTATACGTTATCCATATGCTACATACGCACTACCCTTAGATGTTACATCATGCCGTTGCAGGATGTCTGACATCTAACAGTTTTCCGTATATCACATGCATATACTTATGTTACATTCCTCAGCTATATGTTATATACGTCCATTTATATGTGAGATCCTGACCGCCTACATTGTTTCATACGGAAAGTACGTACAGATGGAACACTTATACGGAAAATATTATAAAAAGATGCATTTTCAGTTATACGTCTTCTGTACATTAAGTCCAAAAACTACAGGAATTACGCATGTAACCTATCTTTTTAAGTAGGCCACCTACAATGTTTTTTTCTCAGTGTACTAATAAGGATTTCTTTAAATTCTGTTTACTTTTCTTGTTATTTTTTAAGTTTCCTAATGTGTTATTGTTGCAACTTTATGTAGGCAGGTGAGTTCTTACGCAAATATTGCATAAAACACCACATGCCATGCTGTGTCAGTCGCGAGCAAGATATTCTGCGTAAACAAATTAACAACGATGATTTATATAAAATCCAAAGAAAAATATTTAGTTTAAACCGAAGTTGATGGTGAGCTAATAGTACCAGCGTGTTGTGTAGTAAACTGCAATAAAGGGCCTAAGATTATCAAGAAAGTGTATGTCTATAGATTTCAACTAGATCAGAAAATGTCCCTACAATTAGATCCCAACAACCTTGACCACTTCTCAAATAGATGCGGATAAGGAGAAACAAGATTAAACAATTGCTCGATTCACTCAGCTAAGTAAATAGTAATTTTGCTAAATAATACCTACGTCCCCAGGTCGCAGCACCATATTAAAGAATTGATATTACTATTGTTTTTGACTTAACTTTAGAGGTACCCCACCAGTTACAAACCTTCAGAAAAGCACTTAAGACATTAAAAATTGTTAGGTTAGGTTAGGTTAAGCTTAACAAAGAAATATCAAATCCAATACAACGATTCAATCCAATGAAATATCATTCTATACGTCTACCATGTTCTCAAGCATCCAAATCTTCTTCTTCCTTTCTTGAGCAGCTTCTGCATAATTTAAAAGTACTTCTGCCCACAAATACAAATAAAGATATAATAAAGAGTGATGAAATATTGTACAAGTATCGTTATACGCTCCGAGATTCCTGGAACAGTTAGTGATTGTTGATTCTGAGTATTAATTGGTTATATTGATTCAGTTGCAGAATACACATAAACACAGTAATACGCATTAATACTGTAATGTGAATAACAATCAAATTGACTTCATTTACTCTTGTACAACTTTTGTGATCTGTTGGAGTTTCACACTGATTAAAATTTAGTTATTTTTTCAGTTTTTATTTTTTCAGTTTCAGTTATTTTTTCAGTGCACTGTATGTATTAATTACACATAGTGTTTATACACACAGTATACAGTATAATATAATAATATGCACACAACACTTAGTAATATACAGTGGCGTAAGTTCAAATAGCTAAAAAGAATCACATTTAACGTTTCTGTATTGTTATAATCCCATTAAGCGTAGCCTACTTTTAGACTATATCTCATTAAGCCTACTATATACAGGTAAGTATAGGATGCTCTACACTGAGAAAAACCCGTTCTCCGGACAGCGGTATATTGCACAAATATACGGAATCCTCTTGCTTACTAAATAAATTAGTATGGAGTATACGTTATCCATATGCTACATACGCACTACCCTTAGATGTTACATCATGCCGTTGCAGGATGTCTGACATCTAACAGTTTTCCGTATATCACATGCATATACTTATGTTACATTCCTCAGCTATATGTTATATACGTCCATTTATATGTGAGATCCTGACCGCCTACATTGTTTCATACGGAAAGTACGTACAGATGGAACACTTATACGGAAAATATTATAAAAAGATGCATTTTCAGTTATACGTCTTCTGTACATTAAGTCCAAAAACTACAGGAATTACGCATGTAACCTATCTTTTTAAGTAGGCCACCTACAATGTTTTTTTCTCAGTGTACTAATAAGGATTTCTTTAAATTCTGTTTACTTTTCTTGTTATTTTTTAAGTTTCCTAATGTGTTATTGTTGCAACTTTATGTAGGCAGGTGAGTTCTTACGCAAATATTGCATAAAACACCACATGCCATGCTGTGTCAGTCGCGAGCAAGATATTCTGCGTAAACAAATTAACAACGATGATTTATATAAAATCCAAAGAAAAATATTTAGTTTAAACCGAAGTTGATGGTGAGCTAATAGTACCAGCGTGTTGTGTAGTAAACTGCAATAAAGGGCCTAAGATTATCAAGAAAGTGTATGTCTATAGATTTCAACTAGATCAGAAAATGTCCCTACAATTAGATCCCAACAACCTTGACCACTTCTCAAATAGATGCGGATAAGGAGAAACAAGATTAAACAATTGCTCGATTCACTCAGCTAAGTAAATAGTAATTTTGCTAAATAATACCTACGTCCCCAGGTCGCAGCACCATATTAAAGAATTGATATTACTATTGTTTTTGACTTAACTTTAGAGGTACCCCACCAGTTACAAACCTTCAGAAAAGCACTTAAGACATTAAAAATTGTTAGGTTAGGTTAGGTTAAGCTTAACAAAGAAATATCAAATCCAATACAACGATTCAATCCAATGAAATATCATTCTATACGTCTACCATGTTCTCAAGCATCCAAATCTTCCACGAAAGCTTCTGCGTCTTTCAAATAGTACCAAATTTTGTATATATATACTTATATTAAACATAACTTTACTCCCAATCTTAAATACAAAAAGATCTTAATTTCTTACCTCCTTTCTCCTGTAAATTTTTGAAATATTTAATATAAACAGAGGGGGACCACTAATGTTAACCCATGTTTTCTTATATACACATTGTTTCTAGAGAAAGACTGCAATTGTTAAACTTGTATTTTTTTTTGTTAATGTTTTCTTACAAATTTTATTAACATATTGAATGCACATGCTATCTTTGTTTTTCCTCTTTATTTTAAATGAGAAATCTAAATACCAAGTTTCATGTCTTCTAAGCTTCAGAGATTCCGATATATGGACACTAATTCAATAGCTGTCACCCCTATTTCTTCCCCTTCCTTGTCGAATTTCTCAAAAAAATCTTTCCTTTGTAGCACCATACGTCACATTGTGTCTACTGTCCAAATTCAGAATGTCTAGTTTAAACGGTTTGGCCTGGGCGTTGATCAGTCAGACTTACTTAGTCACTCAGAACGACCTTTTTATTGTACATATAGAGCTATATAGAGAGATTATTTTTCCAGTTTTCTTTGAAATGGAATTAATTTTAATAGTTTCTTGTTCTTCATATCTACGTAACTACTAAGTGTCATTTTCTACGTGGAAATTAAAATTGTTATGTATAATGCAAATTTCTTTTGAGAAAGGAAGAAAAATTTAACCAGTCTTCAAGAAGAAATCACTAACCTATTAATACTTCAGCTAATTTCAAACGAAACAGAAAAATATTTTTTCATCTAAAGCCAATGGGCTAAAGTCAAGGATGTTACAAAATAGAGGATCTACCCATATGTATCTTCATTCTATTAAGGGAGACCCGGGTTCAATTCCCGGCGGGAGCTCAAGTGGTTCGGATTCCACGTTAATCAGTAGGTCCACGTCTCATATAGCTTCGCTGCTGAAAGGGACGCTAAACTAAAATCAACTCAACTCATTCTATTAACTCACTGAAACCGGAGAAAGAAAAAAAAACAACCGAGCATCTGCACGTCTGATGGGCTACTCTCGTTTCCGCCATGAATGTTGGCTCAAAACACGGCGATCTTAGTGGGCGGAGTGAACAGAGTGGGAGTGGCGAAATTGTGACGTATGGCTTCACTTTTTTTTATTGTATAGGCAGATCCTCTATTTTATAACATCCTTGGCTAAAACCCAAAGATGACTTTTAAAAAGGGTAAAAATAGTTACTTAAAAAAGGAAAGATCGCAATGGCATGTCAGATACATACATATTTAATGTAATTCATTAAGCCTTTGCATTATCTATATTTTGATCTCTTTCTTTGGACCTGTTTGTATCTTTGCACCTAAGATTAAATTTTTGTCTTATTAATAAATTTAGTAATAGCCTACAAGTTTATTTAGGTTACATAAATTATTTGAATCTTATATCATTGCATTTGTATTTCTTTCAAGTTTTTTTTTCTTTTTGTAGTCGCTAACGCTCTCGCCTTTGGTACGAGTGGTCCCGAGTTCGATTTCCGGAGGTACTCATTCGAAAAAGTGTAACAGTTATTTCAGGCTAGCCATTCTGAGTGAGGTTTTTGCTGAGTTTTCTTCATTCACATCAGCCAAATGCCGGGATGGTATCTAACATAAAAATCCCAGGCATCTTCTTTCCTTTTCCATTCGTTTCTTCGTGTACAATTCCCCGAATAGTGTGATTGCCGAGGAAAGTCAACCCTCATCTGTGACTTTTCTAAAACTAACATGGCCATAGATACCGAAAGACCAGAAATATAATTACTAATCCCCTAATCTTTCTTTCTTTCTTTCTTTTGTTTTCTTTTTTCTGCTTATTATTATAATAATATTTGCTTATACTAGTACACAAGACTGTTTGTAGCATTCTATGTAATTTGAGGTGTGCATTTGAGGTTTCACAGAACGTCAAGAAACACAATTTTATTCAGTGCCATCATGAAGCAACTTGAGAAGAATCTCACATAGAAAAAGAGCAAGAATGTGGACCTTAAAATCTAAACATGGAGTTCAAACTCGAGTGATTTCGCATGGATTTAACCGAAGTCTCGGTTCAGATATGAGATTGCTAAAGATATTAACATGACACTAAATAATGATTCTACACTGTTAAAAATAATTTCTTAAATTTGAGAAACCGTTTCTTATCTGTGCACCGAAACAATGTTTTCTTAGAAATGAAATTTGATAATTCTCATTCATAGGGAAAGTAACAGTAAATTTTCTCGTTCCGCTTTATACAACCTCATCTACTTTTCATTTCTCATTAATGACAGTTTCAAACTCTTGTTTCTAAGAAAAGTTATTCTTGGTGCACATATAAGAAACGGTTTCTCAGATTTAAGGAAGTATTTTTAACAGTATAATAAAGTACAGTGAAGAAAATTGTCAACAGAACATTTATTTAGGAATGAAGGAGAAGTAGAAATGTAGTATTAATTAGGCCAAAACACAATTGAGGGAGTTGGAGAATAACGTTTTTCTTAAAATTGTTATTACAAAAAATGGAAATAGCTTTTTCACACTGAATGCAAATTTGATATGAGTTGATATCAGGTGACATCTTGCTTCGCTTCGTATTAAAACAGAGTAATATTCGCAATGAGAGATACTAGAAAAATGTAAAACAGTTCAAGACAATCAAATCTGATCTGTCTTGTGATACGAGTGCGAAAAAAGACACGTGATAGCACTACAGAGAGAACTGTAGTCACTACTTTTGAGTTGCAAGTAAAAATATGTTTCTTCATACATCACTATTAAGGGGGTGACTGATCAACGCCCAAGCCAAAGTGTTTAAGCTAGAAACTTAAAATTTTGAGTGTCTAGGATTTGTGATGAGCGGTACCTCTAAGGAAGGATTTTTGGAAATTCGACGGGGGAGAGGTGGCAATTATTATATTTAAAAAGTTCATATCTCCAAAGACTACAATTTGGTATATTAACTTCCCATTGTAAATAGTTAGGCACATGTTTCACTGTTTTTAGATAGTTTCCTTAGAGAGAAAGAGAAAAAATGGGAAGAAAAAGAGGGTTACAATTCTAATAACAAGATCATACCTCAAAATTCTTTAAGATTAGACATAAAATTTGATATTTAGGTTTTCTCATTTCAAATAATTAAAGACACGTTTCAGCAGTCTTTTTGATATTTCCCCTTCAAGGGAAGACAAAACGTCTAGTAGAGAAAAAGAGTAGGGATTGCAGTTGTTAAAATAAGATGACCATATCTCGAAATCCCTTAAGGTTAGAGACACGAAATTTGGTATTACACTTTCCAAAAGCTGAAATAAGAGGTGTGAAGACGTAGGCTAAGCAGATGCGAGGGCTAGGGAGCGAAACCTCCAGCTAGCCAAAATCTAGTTCTAATATATTGATTTTAATATGATGACTTTATTAGTTATCAGGCTCCTTTAGACTACAAAATAAAACTCTGAGGCGTAATCACTAACTTTGATTTTGTCATTTCATTTCAAACTTACATTTTTTTTTTTAAATATTGATGTTCATTATTTCAGTCCTTTGGTTTTAGAGTTTAAAGTTCCATTGCAGCAAATAAAATAGTGCTAATAACTCTGCTATGTGTAATATTTAAATGTCTATAAATGAATGACATATTTGTTTTATACTATTTACACAAAGGAAAACAAACATAGTGCATGTAATTAGGGCTCAAATAATGAATGAAGAATAATTCAGTTTTAGAATAGTGAGTGAGCTTTGCTAAATGATCCCAAACAAATCAAATAGTCCGACCAAGACTGGAACTCATGGGTCTGCACTTCTAAAGATGATAATGAAGTCATCGTGACCTCAAGTTTTATTTATTACTAGCTGAACTTGCTCTCTCTACAAAGCACATCATTCACATATGAGCATGAATCTCCTTGTCATACATATGTCCCTTTACAGACACAAATGAAGATCATTTTGATAAAAATCGGCAAGGGATACCGTAAAGGGGAGATTTTTTCGATTATGTTTTTCAATATCTCGCACCGTTTGCAAGATTTGAGCCTACTTCCGGTTCGAGTTTCTACTTCATGTATGGTCAGTGCTTCCTTTGTTCTTGCATGCAGTGTAATAAGCAAATATATTACATACACAATTAATTATAATGTCAGTGATATGTGGTGTTTATTGGGTAAAACACGCGAAACAATAAGCAGCCCATACACGTAAACACATGCCTGAAGAAACAGCCCGACTTGTATGAAAAATGATAAAACCACAGGCAAGTTGATCGTGTATGGCCTCGTTCATTCATGTTAAAAGTTTTCAAAATCTTCTGAAAACATGTTTGATGTTTTTGCCGTTCTGCGTGCATGTTTACCGTGTATGGGCTCGTTCATGCAAGGTGGCTGTTTTATATTTAGGTCCGCCAATCACGACAGCGGAAGAAATCACGTGAGTCTCTCCTCCGTCGCATGCCAAGGTCGTGCAGTTGCAGAAAGAAAAAGCACGCGTTTCCTCGTCCTCCACATTTCTCAAACTACTTTCAGTATGTTGGACAGCACGTTGGTACGTGTGTGGGCAAAAAATTCTTTCAAGATGCAGGATGAAAGAAACCTTTCATACATGTTGGTAATGCAAGTGCGTGCGTCTATGGCGCGCTATAGAGAGATATTAGACTACAGAAACGGTATCCTTCGTTTCTCATGATTTGGCCATGAAACAAACGCCCGAGAGATATACAACCCCTGTATACAATTATGTGATGGAATGTATAATTCTTAGGATATAATGCTTTACTTTTTTAAATTTCAGTACTTCCATTATACCCCTAAATATGCAATAAAGAAATAACGGCCATATCTTTTTAAATATTCAATTAGAACTGGACAATCTACACAAAATTTGGAATCAACCAGTGAAAACGGCACGTTTCTAGGACTTGTGGTTTTCGAAATCTCATTGTCGAAAAAATTGAAGTAAAACATATAAACCTGCATTTTAAATAATTAACATTTTTTGACCAGAGTATGCATTTCTTTATTAAAAATAAAGTATTTTGTAACAATTTCCATAACGTAACGTTATCTTTTCTCAGACAGAAACTGTTACGAAATACTTTATGTTTAATAAAGAAATGCATACTATGGTCAGAAGCGTATTAATTATTAAAATAATAATTCCAGAGTCAACATGGAGGAAGTTACTAGCATTTTAATATATAGATGGTTGTTGATCTTCAGTTTTTAAATTTCAAGAACAATGTAAATCAAATGAAAACATTGAAAGTGTAAATGCAATTTACTACTATTTATTTTCAAGCACTAATTCATCATTTGTTGTTTGTTCAATTACGTATATACTTATTTTGTTTTTCACATCAACGTTAATTACTTGTTTGTATGTGCTTAACTGATTACTCAGTTTACAGTGTAACATCTTAGTGAAGAGATCCCGAGAGCTTGTGTTGCGTGTTTTCTTAATCTAGCTAAAGGTATTTTGATTCCTCAGAGGTTTCATGACCATCACTCTTACATACTCTACACTTTATATATTTCCCATGCGAGCAAAGAGGATCTATCCTTATTTGTGACAAAATTAATGTACAATTGTGCTCCAAAATATAGCTGGCCATTATATCTCTCGGGAAATGTTCTGTGTCCTTATACATTGACAAAATTAAGTCGAAAAAAATGATAATCGTCGTTGATCAATTGAAATCTACATTTTAGCCCAAAATATTACAATTTCGTACGGTGTTTGCTTTTAAATGAGAAAACCATCACTAGCTTTTTCTAAATAAGACTGTGAAATATGTTTATTTGTTTACTAAAAGAAATAGATGTATACTGACCTAATGGGTATATGCGAACAATGTGCAATCTCGTCTTGCTATTGGTTGTTCGGGAAAAAAATCTTGCGTTCCAAACCATTGGAGATTAACATTTTCAATCCTGACATGGTATGAATAGGAGTTGGCAGTACCTTATTAAAGCAACAACGGTAAGGACCCAGGCCCGTAGCCAACCCAAAAATTTAGGGGGGCGGTAGAAGTTAGGGGGGCCCGACCCAATCATATTATACTTCATCACCATATTAGACCCCTATAGTTCATTTGCAAGCCTACCGTGAAATTTTATAGGGGGCCAGCCAAAGTTTAGGGGGGGCCGGCTCTCTTGCCCCCCGTGGATACGGGTCTGTAAGGAACACGAATCTAACAAGAAAATAATGGCTTTCAGTTACTGGTTATGAATGGTGGTCGGTTGTTTGTTGTGTAGGAAACATTCGGAAACCACTCAGAGGTGAGGTAAACTGGAAAGAAGAAAAATATATATAGTCAGCGACAAAAGTTCTTTCCATTTGGTGAAATTAGTATCTTAAATAACCTTGAGATGGAAGGACAATGTGAGTACAGTTTTCAGTAAATAAAAAGGAATGTAATTTTCTATATGTTCCAGCGTTAAAACTCGGTGAAATTGTGTACTTCCCACCATAGTTATTCCCAAAATAAATTTTACCAAATGGAAAAAACTTTTGCTGCTGATTGTACAAGGACTATGGACAATGACTTCAAACTATACAGTAACATAAAAAACCGAATCACACGTAATAACTACGTTTCTCTTGTTGTTGTTTCAAATATTTTTTTTCATGTAAGTGAAAACAATTTACTCGTATTTCATGCAATCTTGTAGCAATTTCATCCATCAATATCGACAATATCCAGTTTTTGTCCTCTTTACGCTTTACGTTTCTGTTGTATTTAAGAAAAATGGAACAGAAAGAGCATTTGTTTGAAGCAATGTTGTTGGAATAATGCCAATGATACTAATAAATGTACTCATTTTCAAATTGAAAATTAAAGGTTTATTTAGCATGAATTTCGAATTTCTGCCTCATAAACTAGAGGAAGGCCAGCTCTTCAAAGAACATTGCTCCCCTCCCCCCTTATAACACAGTTGAACCTCAGGGTGAAAATATGGTCATTGCAGTAATAAGAGGCCATAAGCCCCCAAGCAAATAATTGTAGTTGTGCCAATGATTTGCCTCCTCTTTACGGCCTGATGCTCATATCTTAAAAATGCCAGGGGACTGAAATTTAGATAGCTAAATCAGGATCAAAAGTGATATGTAAAAATTACTTGTCATTTCAGTAGTTACAACAATTGGTTCTCTTGTAATGTTACGGCCATGCGCTCTTTTGGAATTTTGTGTTCCTCGCTTTGAATCAAGCGAATTAGCTGCTTGCTATTTGCTAAGGCATACCGCACACCGAGGGGTGCAGAAGCAAGTGTTGCAACTCAGTTTTGTCCGGAGCTATTTAGCTCTTTGCTCTCTCAGTGTGCGCGATAACTTCACATTACAGAGTATATTTTTGACCCAAAAGAAATAAATTATTATTACGTCACTTTTAGTGTTCGTAGTGAGTATATGTTTTAAATATGTGATCTCGAACTGAAAATGCGCCCCACGAAATGCTTCCACAATTTTGCCGTGCAACAAAACAGTTTTCAATACAGCTGAAAGTGGGGAACCGATATATGAAGTCACATCAAAACACTTGTTTCTGTTGCCTTGAAGTAAGCAGTGCGTTTTTGCATTATTTGAAACTTTGTGTCCGTAATAATAAGATTTTTTTTCTGAGATGTTTGGTATGTGTTATATTCAGTGGCGTATCTACGATTTTGTTTCGGCGGGTCTTTGCTAACTTTCGGGGGGGGGGGGGGCTTTGCCTGGAAATGTGAAAATTCTGCAATATATTTCATTTACTTTACTAAAGTAAGTAACATTTCGGGAGGGCTTAAGCCCGGAAGATCCCCCTAAATACGTCACAGGCTATATTAAAGACTAGTTCTACACGATGGTATCATTTAATTACAATTTTTGGTTTGAAAGGAAATACCCATTCCAAGTTTTCGCCTTGTTTGTGCGGCGGCGTCCCAAAAACAGCTTTCATCCCGACCGCGTAATACCCATAGTAAGGCATGAAGAAGGTATCATTACTGTTTGGGGATGCTTTATAGAGTATCAAGTCAATAATTTAGTTAGAATTAATGAAATAATAGACAAAAACATGTTTGGTAACGTTTAACTGACCCAAACATTCCTCCGAGCTATGTGGTAATTATGTGCAATTCAAAGAAGACGCTTATATGAACAACAAATGGAATACAGAATTGTTCCGTAGTTGCCATAGTCATCAAGATTTGTTTCCCATCGAATTATTAAAAAATAAACACACTGCTGAACAAGACTGCACTTATTTAATGTAAAAACACATTTACACGTGACGTTTCGATCTTCTAGCCAAGATCCTCATCAGACGTACACTTGATAAGGATCTTGGCTAGAAGATCGAAAGTCACGTTGTAACGAAAAACACCCTTAATCCCCCCTCTTTTTCAGAATGACCACCCCGGGCCAAAATCCATACTTGAATAGAATGAAAAAGAATAACACACATCTAATCATTCAAATACAGACCCGCCCACCGGGGAAGATAATCCTGAAAAAAAAGCGAGGAGAGCTTTCGCCGGTACTGTATTAAAAGGCCGCTTAGCGCACCCAGAATATGTATAGGTATAACTCTCACCTTTAATTTACGAAAAATGCAAGCAAAAATTCTCAGTTGTTTCAAGGAAGTTAATTAGCAATGACAAAACCTACTATTTCAATTTTAACAAGGATAAACAATTTATTATAACAAAAAGAAAAAAAAGAATAAAAAATAAAAAAAACAAATAGT
Source organism: Thermobia domestica (assembly GCF_964235325.1). Lineage (NCBI taxonomy): Eukaryota > Metazoa > Arthropoda > Insecta > Zygentoma > Lepismatidae > Thermobia > Thermobia domestica. The sequence goes on from NC_137458.1 coordinate 69,163,486, forward strand.
ACACAAAATATTAACAATTCGATATTAATAGTAATAAGAAGAACAAACAATCTTACTGTTTTCTGATGGAAAAACAGCCTAGCACACATTAAAAAAAAAAAGTCGCCATTCCAACATGGCTTACATCAACTACTATGTTTCGTCTTTTCAATAATCTAACTTTTCAATCAGCAATATTTTACACTTGCTCGAGACTAAATATGACAATTCAGAAATTTTTATCATTTTTCAAAATACCTTTATGAGTATACTCACGAAATTTCTGATGATACATTTACACCAATTTTCACAAAAAAAAACAATAATTTAATTTAACAGATTTGAAAAAGAAACACTACGTACCTCGAAGAGTGACCAACTGACGATCTACGTCAGTTGATCCATGGCTTCCATTCCGGGTTCAAAACCAACCAATCACAATCCGGATTTTACATCACGAGGACCTCGTCATATTACCTTACCAGCTGGTACCAGATCTTCATATATATTTTCTTACTACAACACAAACCTGATTTTGAGACCAAAAAGGTAGGATAGAAAAGGGTGAAGGGAGAATAAGGTCGCAAGTCTCCATATTAATAAAAGATGGCGCCATCTACTTCTAAATAAATCCATAATAACAAGTGACCCACATATTCGTGACGATCCACGTCGTCACACATCCCCCTCCATAGATGAAAAATTTTACCCAAAGAAATTTTTCATTACTGACCAATTTTCAATAAAATGAACAAATTAAATCATCTTAACCAAATTTGAGGAGTACCTTACACATTTTTCAATGAAGATGAAATGAAATGATGATGGAAAAAAGTGTTAGTAGATGATTGATTGATTATGAACAATAACAACAAAATATACACACAAAACCGGTACCCTCAATTCTCATTATCCCTTTCAATTATCACTGATGTTATTAACATTTCTATGTTCTCTATATAATTTTGCTAAACTTGTATGGGTAACAACCGTCTTACCATCTTCAGTCTTACATTGAAGTGTGTTGGCAGTAGGTTTAGATACGACTGTCATTGGCCCCCACCACTGTGGCATCAATGACTTTGTTACGTTATCTTTCAAGGAAGATTTTAACTGAGACTTCACCAACACCCTGTCTCCGACAGCAAACGTGACTGGAAGCATCCGCTTATTATACAACCGACGCCTTGCTTCCCATGCTTTATCCATATTAACGAAAGCTTGCTCCCATATTTGGGCATTATTAGGACCCTCCAAATCCTCAGGTGTAATACTCCACTTTACCATCAACGTATCCACCGGTTCTCTCCCAAAGAACAGACGAAATGGACTAAACTTAAGCTCCGCATGTTCCGCAGCATTAAGACAAAATTGGAGCTCATTCAGGAAACGCACCCATTTCCCCTGCTTACCATCCAGATATGCCCGAAGGCTCGTTTTAACCAGTCTCACATATTTTTCAACTGCGTTCCCTCCTGGAAAATACGGAGAACAGCGTATGTGCTTTATCCCATTACCAAACAAAAATTGTTTGAAGTAGGCCGATGAAAAACAAGGGCCCCGATCCGTGGAAATAGCTCTAATAAATCCATATTTACAGAAAATATCATATAGCGCCTTAACTACTAACTTACTAGTAGCATTGCGTAAGGGAACTAAATGTAGATAACGACTCGCATTATCTAAGCACAGAAGGACATACTGATACCCGAAACTAGACGGCAACGGCCCCGCTAAATCTGCGTAATAGTGGGCGTTAACTTCCTTACAATATTCCGAAATTAGTTGTCCTTGCGGAAGAGTATTTCGTGCCTTTACTAATTGACACTCATGGCACGAGCGAACGAAGTCCCGCACTTCGTTAAATATATTTGGCCAAGAAAAATATCTACAAATCTTTTTGTATACCTTCAACAAACCTAAGTGCCCGCCATTGGGCAATAAAGTATGATAATAGCTTAGTAGTAGAGGTCTCAAAATACGTGGGACGAGTATTTTATAAGGCGACACCCTGGCCTTGGTTTTTATGTATAAAGTATCTCTCATTAACTTATATTGTTCATACTCTCCGCCATGGCTCTTTACCATCTCATAAATATCCTTAGTATCTGCCTCTGATTGCTGATACTGTTTAATGTCCTCATGTGCTAGCGGTAAATTCCACAGACTATACATATATCCCTCTGAGTCATTAAAAGGACAAGGATCAACATCAATATCATTCGGATTTATCTCATAAATCCTTGAAAGAAAATCTACCTGATAGTTCTTATAAGACGAGACATGCACTATTTTAAATCTGAACTCAAATAAGTTCTGTACAATATTGGCATATCTTCCTAAGTTCTTAGGGTTTCGCAGCATATTAACCAAGGCACTATTATCCGTGAAAATAATAAACTCCGAACATAAAAACGGGCGAAATCTCATTACCGCATTATATATAGCAAGAAGTTCAAGTTGAAAAATAGTGCGATTAAAATCGGCTGGTTTCAAAGTTTTACTGTAGAACCATACAGGACGCAATAAACCTTGCTCATCCTTTTGTGACAAAATAGCCGCTTGGCAACGTAAAGTTGCATCGGTATGTAAGTAAAAGCGCTTACTCATGTCTGGAATTCGCAAAATAATTTTTTCAGAAAAAGCCTCTTTTATTTGTGCAAGACTCTCATCCTGTAACGGACCCCACTCAAACTTCACCTTCGGAGATCTTAATCGATTCATCGGTTCTACGATACCTGCATAATTATCGCAGAATTTAGCGTAAAAATTTAAAAATCCTAACATTTTACACAACCCCCGGCGATTTACAGGCGGACGGAGATCCTGTATAGCTTGCAACCTATCTGGCAACATAGATATCTCACCATCTTTAATAAGAAACCCCAAAAATTCTATACTACTTCTCAAAAGTAAGCATTTATCTGGTGAGATGGTTAAGCCCCTTTTCGCAAAACGCGATAAGACTTCTTCTAATAACCGATTATGTTCTTGGATTGTAGAACCAAAGATCACAATGTCATCTGCATAGTATTCTACCCCGCGCCCACGTAGGTCTCCCAGGATATCATCCAAGGCCCTCATAAGTGCTTGTACTCCGACACAAATACCCATGGGGATTCGCAAATATTCATATAATTTATCCTGTACGGCGAATGCTGTGAGCTTACGGCTATCGGGAGTCAACTGTAACTGGAAAAAAGCTTTTTTTCCATCTATCTTGCTTACATATTTAGCTTTAGCGAGCGAACTAATACATTCCTCTATATTAGGACATGGCAAGCCGTCCCCACAAATGAGCCGATTCAGTTTAGAGTAGTTGACTACTAATCGAGGTGACCCATCTTTATTACGCACTAGGAAGCACGGAGATCTATATTCAGACTTAGAAGGTTGTATCACACCATTTTCTAATAATTGTTCAATTAAGTTCGATAACTCTTGTTGCTGACTTTTCGAAAAAGGATATTGGCGCTCCCGAACTACTTCATCGGACTTTAATTGAATAGTGTATTCAAAGTCACTGATAGTACCAATTCGGTGGGTAATGACATTCGCATATTTATCTAATAAATATTCTACATACTGAACCAAAGTAGGATCTTGTTTCACCATATCCTCATCAATACCATTCAAAATCTTAACCTTTTCATCTGTACTAATTTCCCACTTATCGCTTTTACATTTGTTAAATGCCAATAGTAACGGATCCCCTTCCTGACCCAAAACATCAGAAGAATTATAATCTTCATTACTATAATAAGACGTTACATCATTATTAACACACTGTTTTTCTCCCTCTATTGACATAGAACTAACAGAGCCACCTACATCCGCGACACTTTTTCGATTAGAATTAAAGCTGGAATTCTCTTTTATTTTCGCAACCGAATGTTTATTGTTTCTCCGACCATTTACTGTTTTATGTTGTTTCTTCTGGAATGAATGCTTTTTGTCAAACCTGTTCTTTTCCTCTCCATTACCAAACATCCTTGGACCACCAGACGAAGTTCCAGTGTCGCTCTCCCTATCAGCAGTAGTTTCAGGAAAACTCGAGCGAGCGAAGATCAATTGCCTATTTACTCCACGTTTGTTCTTTCTTTTGCTCCAGGGCGTACCATCGGGACTAGAGAGATCTCCCAAAAATAGCCTAGCGGATGACCCTCCGTCGCCAGGACCCCTGGAATGACAAGAAGCCGCAGAAGAATTCGTTTGGAAAGATGAGGGGGAGGGGAAGTCAACAAGAGGGGTTGTAACATTTCCTTTGCTAAAAACAACCTTAGATTCATTGAAATCCACTAAAACTCCTTCCTGACGAAAACAGTCTAGTCCCATCAAAATGGGAAATTCCAATTCTTTAAACAAAAACAGTTTGCATTTAAAGGTGTAATCATTCACCGTAAATGGAATCAAAACTGAAGGTCTCAACACCATAGATTCGTTATTTATAGTCTTTCCTTTAAAACACTCTTTATAATTTACTTGCACATCACTAGAGTTTTTAATTTTATTGAAAAGCTCCAAATTCAAAAGATTAGTCACACACCCACTATCTAAACAACTATTCACTGCAGTTCCACATACTTTAACTTCAATATACGCTGCATCATCTTTTTTATTTAAACGATTTAAGTTCCTATTAATCTTATTTGAAAAAGAAGAAAATGTTTTCGAACTTTTGTTTTCTGGGCATAGTCTCACTGGATGTGGACCCTGACACTTGTAACAGCTTATAGTTCTACGAGAATTCTTAAAGTCACTCCTTACCGGAGCATCCGGCAACCCTGTTTGGGACGTCGTTTTATAACTAAACTGCTTCATATAAAGTTCATGATATCTGTATTCACTAACTAGTTTATTAAGTTCATCTATTGTCTGGGGTTTTCTTTGGTAAAACAACCGCTCCCTTATGTTCGGAAGAACGCCACTGGTAATAAAACTAATCAGCTTTTCGTCCCCACAACGCAACTTCAAAAGTTTATCAACAGTGGTTACACGCTTTACAAAAGCTTTTAAATCCTCGTTATTTTCTTGATGGCGATACATATATTCTACTATTATTCTCTGAATAGCACATTCTGATAATAAATTATGAAAAACAAAGTCACGTGCAAGATCCCAGCTTTTACATGTATGTGGCAGCTCGTTCAGAATTTCCTGCAGTGGACCCGTAACTTTCCCACGCAATGAATACAAAACCGCAGAAAAAGGAAAACGCTCAATATTACAAAACTCATCAATCTTTTGAATAAATTGATACAATTTTAAGGGATCCGTACCATCACAATTCTCTAATGATTCCATGAATGAACGTAAAACCAAAAACGCTGATGATTGTTCCATCTTATTAAAACAACTATTTTGTGTCAATCCAGATAGAGTTTCAGCTCTAGCTTCTTCGTTCACCGAGCTAAAAGGTAAATGACCAGGCTGACTGCCAGCTGTTTGCACACACACACTACCATCCGGCTGTGTGGTTGTGTTATCAGTGCCTCTACCTTGACCTACTACAACACCCGAACCAACAGGTGCAGACTTGCTGTTAGCAGTTGTTATGGACAACAGCAGTTTCTTAGCATCACTTTCATTCATAGAAAATATTTTCGATTGCTTTTCTTCTATAGTCATATTCAAAAATGCATTAACATCCACAGGAATTTCGTCTATAAACTCTTCATCAAAAAAGAAACTAGAATCCCCACCTACAGCCATTGTTTTTATTTTTGGATACGATTCTATACTTATATACCAGATAGTATGGGTTCGATCCCCGGAACCAATTCCTTGAATTGCCGTACAAAGACTTCCTACAAGGTACCCAATTAATATATACGAGCAAGTAATTACATGCACAGCACTGACTTTATATGCCATTAACATGAAAGTAAACAACTGAATTTAAATTTAAATTTAATAAGTGAGAGTATTTTAACCGAGTTGGTCACTCTTCTGTAACGAAAAACACCCTTAATCCCCCCTCTTTTTCAGAATGACCACCCCGGGCCAAAATCCATACTTGAATAGAATGAAAAAGAATAACACACATCTAATCATTCAAATACAGACCCGCCCACCGGGGAAGATAATCCTGAAAAAAAAGCGAGGAGAGCTTTCGCCGGTACTGTATTAAAAGGCCGCTTAGCGCACCCAGAATATGTATAGGTATAACTCTCACCTTTAATTTACGAAAAATGCAAGCAAAAATTCTCAGTTGTTTCAAGGAAGTTAATTAGCAATGACAAAACCTACTATTTCAATTTTAACAAGGATAAACAATTTATTATAACAAAAAGAAAAAAAATAATAAAAAATAAAAAAAACAAATAGTACACAAAATATTAACAATTCGATATTAATAGTAATAAGAAGAACAAACAATCTTACTGTTTTCTGATGGAAAAACAGCCTAGCACACATTAAAAAAAAAAAAGTCGCCATTCCAACATGGCTTACATCAACTACTATGTTTCGTCTTTTCAATAATCTAACTTTTCAATCAGCAATATTTTACACTTGCTCGAGACTAAATATGACAATTCAGAAATTTTTATCATTTTTCAAAATACCTTTATGAGTATACTCACGAAATTTCTGATGATACATTTACACCAATTTTCACAAAAAAAAAACAATAATTTAATTTAACAGATTTGAAAAAGAAACACTACGTACCTCGAAGAGTGACCAACTGACGATCTACGTCAGTTGATCCATGGCTTCCATTCCGGGTTCAAAACCAACCAATCACAATCCGGATTTTACATCACGAGGACCTCGTCATATTACCTTACCAGCTGGTACCAGATCTTCATATATATTTTCTTACTACAACACAAACCTGATTTTGAGACCAAAAAGGTAGGATAGAAATGGGTGAAGGGAGAATAAGGTCGCAAGTCTCCATATTAATAAAAGATGGCGCCATCTACTTCTAAATAAATCCATAATAACAAGTGACCCACATATTCGTGACGATCCACGTCGTCACAACGTGTAAATGTGTTTTTATATTAAATAAGTGCAGTCTTGTTCAGCAGTGTGTTTATTTTTTTTGATTTTATTCGCAAGACGTATGACTATGATTGTGTGCCATCGAATTCTTGTAAGATGAACTTGATAGGCCAGCTCATGAATGGATTCTGACGAATTCTGAAGGTCTTTGGAAAACTCTTCCGAGCTATTGGAGTCGCATAACTTTACAAAAAGTTGGATAAATTAATTAAACAAATGCCTGAAATTTGTAATGCTCTTATCAGGGCTAAGGATCGGCATTTCTTTAAAACCAAACATACTCAATAAATTGGTCTCAGTGGAAACAGGGCCGAATGTAATACTTTATATGAGCAATGATGTTTATTTTACAGAACAAGCCCAACAAACTGAGTTTTATGTGGAAACATATCCCTTTTAGAAAATTCTGAAAAATCAGTAGTATGCTTAGACTTTTGACAATGATTGTGTATATATAATATACCTGTCGAGGAATCTACAGGCGTTAAGGTTTGTTCAGTGGTTTCCCATACGTATGCATAGCTTAGTTCGAAAGTCTAAAATTACGTTTTCACTCCTAAAAGTGATGTCAATGTATATAATATTCCAGAAAACTGTGATCAAAACGTGAACTATTTTAAAATACTATTCATGCATATCGCATGTAAAGAAAAAGAAAGACCCTGAAGAGAAGCATCTAAGAAAACTAACTTCTTATGCAGTTGACTTGAGTTTCTTATTTGCCCTCTTCAACGGAACTACTTGTTGGAAAAATTTCGCCTTAGAAACAGGAAAACTTTAACTGAAACTTTTGCTCATATCGTAAAGAAGTCTTTTTGAGAAGAACAACTTTAAAATTGAAGTTTTTGACTTTTATATCTTGCCACTGAATACGACAGAAGATCTCTCGAATATTCAAAGCATACCACAGCAGAAGAGCTCTGAATATCCACACAAATGATTGTACAAGTAGAAATGAAGCCTCCATCACTTGCAAAAACACGTTATTACATCATTTTGTTCTCTTGCTTCAAGACTAGTAACATCTTCCGTTTGTATTTGTTCCATTTTGAAGATGTGTTTATTAGAGGTATACATGTACTCCAGTTTTCGATACAATTTATCAATTTTAATCACATATAACTTATCGGTCCTAAAAACAATTCTTAGAAAGACGATGGCAGATGTTTTTCACAGGAGTTCGATACTTACCTATATACTGGGTGTTCCAAAAGTCCGGGACCATAGGTCAACTCCATTATACGTATAGGTACAAAAGGAAAGAAAACTGGAAAGACAGGGAAGTTGGAAATATATGGCTTTCAATCTAAAATGACTACTGAATTTTTCGAATTGCACCAGTCGTTTAGACTCCATACAGGTAAGGCACCCTTCGTTAAATGAAGAAGCAACATTGTCAGTTCAGAGGGAAGCAGAGTGGCTCAGTGGTAGAGAGCTTACCTCTGGTGCATGGGGTCCTGGTTCAATTCCCGGTCAAGTAAGTTTGTGGTGGACAACATCGTGTCCGTGGGTTTTCTCGGGGGTATATATTCCCATTTCACCAATTGTTCCATCATCATTCACTTGCCTTAATTTCCCTTAGCCTAAAGGACATAATCGTGGCCTGTAAAACTGAAAGAGTTAATATCGTTTCAACATTGTCAGTTCGACAAGTTCTTAAAATACCAAACATATAGTACTGTTCCGAAGTGGATTTGAGGTGTCTTAGGTTTCCTCACATAACAATATGGACGACCCATCCGAAATCCTTCTTCTCATCCTGAATTCAACTCCTGGTGAAGTAGTTGGCTGCCTGTCTCAATCAGTATGGTGACTACTACACTGAGAAAAATCCGTTCTCCGGACAGCGGTATATTGTACGAATATACGGAATCCTCTTGCTTACTACAGAAATCAGTAAAGAGCACATGTTATCCATATGCTACATACGCACTGTCCTTAGATGTTACACCATGCGGTTGCAGGATGCCTGACATCAAACAATTTTCCGTATATCACATGCATATACTTATGTTACATTCTTCAGCTACAGTATATGTTATATACGTCTATTTGTATGTGAGATCCTGACCGCCTATATTGTTTCATACGGAAAGTACGTACATATGGAATAGTTATATAGAAAGTATTATAAAATACGCGTTTTCAGTTATACGTCTGCTGTACGTTTAGTCCAAAAACTACAGGAATAACACATGTAACCTATTTTTTAAGTACGCCACTTACATTTTTTTCTCAGTGTAACCTCCAATATCTGTTACACTTTTTATCTTTAGGTATTGTGCTTCCTTTATCCTATTTATCGTGCTATTCTTGTTGACCTGTATTTACGTTTTTCCATCACGGACAGATTTCATTTGAACATGCCTTGTATTATCGCTATCAGAACCTTATTTCTAGAATCAATGTCCTCTTCGTACTAGTAAATCTGTTGCTCTATTCTATTTCATATTTCTTACTGTTAGTTGCTAAGTTGATTAAATCCGGAGTTTTTGAATGTCTTTAGTTTAAATTTGAGTCTTTCTATCCTCGAAATTGTAAAAGTTTCATAACTGATATTATGTTAAAAGATTTCTTTATTATTTTAATAGCAAATACTTAGATGGTATTTAACAGTACTTAACTATCCGTTTCATTTTAAGTCACATTTTCTTCTTTCTATGTGCCTCTTTCTCTGTGATACTTTTTGAAAATTTTATTCATAATAAACAGTCCGTTCACTCTCAATAGCTACAAATTTATCCTCACTGCGATTTATTTCACCAAAGGTAAAATTCTCACTATACTCTTACTGTTCATCTTTGTTTCTACAGAGACAAGAATTGCCCTGTTCGTCTCCTCGATTCAATTCTGGTCTGGCAAACTAAACGAAACTTGCCATGTTTTCTATTCTCTTCTCAAATTTGAAATTGTACTTGTCGTTTCGAGTCTCGTTTACGGGATGAGAAACAAGACTAACAATGCATTTTGCAACCCGAGACGAGAAATTTCTCGAATCTTGTAAGAAACACCATTTTACGTAAGTCGTAGATCTCGAACGTTGTTTTAATGTTACACGATTCGTAGTATATAAACCATAAAGTGATAAAATGATTGTATGAACACATTAAAGAGCATTTATCAACGTTTAAACATATGCAAGTCATTTCACAACATACTTCAATGAGAAACATGGTTTAAGTGTTGTTAATATCTTTTCTTGAACTTCTTGTGATGCGGAAGGATTCTGATAATTTGTAAATGAAATTAAGAAGATTTTATCAGAGTATAAATTGTGTACATAAATTTACAAAACAAGGCCGGATATTTTCTAGACGAGACGAGAAAATCTTTCCAACAATCACGACGAAACGACAAAAGTTCTTAGAGAATCACGACGAAACGAGAGAAATTCTTGGAGAATCAAAACGAAACTAGAAGAATTCTTGGAGAATAAAACGAAATGAGAAGAATTCTTGGAGAATTGCGACAAATAGAGGAGACTACTTGCAGAATCGCGACGAAACTAGAAGAATTCTTCGAGAATCAAGATGAAATGAGAAGAATTCTTCGAAATTCAAAATGAAACGATAATAATTCTTCGAGAATCAATACGAAACGAGAATAATTCTTGGAGATTCAAGATGAAACGAGAAGAATTCTTGGAGATTCAAGATGAAACGAGAAGAATTCTTGGAAAATTAAGATGAAATTTAAATAATTCTTGGAGAATCAAGATGAAACGTGAAGAATTCGTGGAGAATCAAGATGAGACTAGAAGAATTCTTGGAGATTCAAGATGAAACGAGAAGAATTTGAGATTCAAGATGAAACGAGAAGAATTCTTGGAAAATTAAGATGAAATAAAAATAATTCTTGGAGAATCAAGATGAAACGTAAAGAATTCTTGGAGAATCAATATGAAACGAGAATAATTCTTGGAGATTCAAGATGAAACGAGAAGAATTCTTGGAAAATTAAGATGAAATAAAAAGAATTCTTGGAGAATCAAGATGAAACGTGAAGAATTCTTGGAGAATCAATACGAAACGATAATAATTCTTGGAGATTCAAGATGAAACGAGAAGAATTCTTGGAGATTCAAGATGAAACGAGAAGAATTCTTGGAAAATGAAGATGAAATAAAAAGAATTCTTGGAGAATCAAGATGAAATGTGAAGAATTCTTGGAAAATCAAGATGAGACGAGAAGAATTCTTGGAGATTCAAGATGAAACGAGAAGAATTCTTGGAGAATCAAGACGAAAAGAAAAGAAATTCTTGGAGAATCAAGACGAAACGAGAAGAATTCTTGTAGAATCAAGAGGAAACGAGAATTTGATAACAATTTTAGGAGACGAAACGAGAAAACATTATTTCTCATCTCGTCTCGTCTGATCGGCAACGGTAGTTATTCCTATTTTAAAATGTAATTTACTTTTATAGAGAAGCTTCAGTACTGCCTTATATACTTCCTTGATTTACTTGTCCATGTGTGATTATAGTAAAACTTGTTAATGTTCACACTCTCTCTCTTTTATCTTAATTACTAATTGAATGGCCTTGTCAGAAATTCCTCTATTTCTAATTCGCAACATAAAATATTTTATTTATAATGAAACTTAAGTCTAACGTTCGTCCATTTTCTGTTTCTTGATAGCAGAATGTGTTTCCTGATTCATTTTTCTTCCTCATTTTTAGACAACTCTGTGATGTTCCAATTAATTTTCGTGCGTACGTGTATCATTAACTCTAATCTCGTATCTTCACGAGGAAATACTGACAGTTCGGTTTAGTGACAAATGTTCCATTTCATTCTAAAGTTCATTACGGATTTAGCCTTTCAGGTAGACTAACCTCATAGTCCAGGCATTTGGACGCTCTCACTCCCAGCTCAACTCAGCAATTCCATTTGTCAGTTGTAATCCTGAAAATGGAAAAGAGAAAAGCAGTATTAGGAACGATTATAAAGAGAACATTATTTGACAAAAACAAATTGTTACTGCATGCACAAGAAAATGGTTGTCATGGGTTAACAAAATTATGTGTTTTCACTAAGCTTCTTCTATCAGGGAGCGCAGTTGAAACAAAAAAATCGTGAATTTCAACCACTTCCGGTTTGAATAGAGGGTTAAGGGAGGAGATAGAACCTATTCTTGGGACGCTGAATCGATTAAAAAATGCTTCTCGATATTGTTCATAGTTTTTGCACTATGATAATCAGTATTGAAACTAGAAGTACTAGTAAATTCAACTACTTCCGGTTTCAATAATAGTATTGCTCGTTGTGATCGTATGTTCTCTTGAGACCCTGAATCGATTGCCGAAAACTGTTTATCGCTATCTATTACCATTTTTGTTCTAAGGCAATAAATGTTTAAATCGGGAATGGTTACTTTGAACCACTTCTGGTTTGAATATAAGGTTAACGGTGGAGACGGAAAATAATGTTCCTGAGAAGTTGAATCGATTGCAAGAAGCTGCATCTCGACATCTTTGTTAGGGCAGAACCTGCTATAGTTTTGGTGCACATGCCTTCTTTTAAGCCGGCTGAGCTACATGAATAGATTCCAATGTTTGTAGCCTAAATGAATCAGCATAATAATCAAGGTCACCTTAGCATGGTGGATGTCAAAGTGATGTTCTGTAGCGTATAGGATGTGGTGAGTGTTTCTTGTATCGCTTTATGCGAGGTGATTGAATGAGAGTCCTGTATTGCCTGGCGTGGTGGATAGAGTCCTGTATCGCTTGAGGCATGGTGGAGAGTCCTGTATTGCCTGGCGTGGTGGATAGAGTCCTGTACCGCTTGAGGCATGGTGGAGAGTCCTGTATTGCCTGGCGTGGTGGATAGAGTCTTGTATCGCTTGAGGCATAGTGGAGAGTCCTGTATTGCCTGGTGTGGTGGATAGAGTCCTGTATCGCTTAGGCATAGTGGAGAGTTCTGTATTGCCCGGCGTGGTGGATAGAGTTCTGTATCGCTTGAGGCATGGTGGAGAATTTATGCACCCTTTTAGTAGAAAAGATTCTGCCCTAACCATCTCTTTTATCATTTTTGCTCTATGGAAATCAGTATTGGAACCGCAAGAAGTAGTAATTTTCAACCACTTCTGGTTTCAGTAAAGTGTTCGGAATAGTTACGGTATATTACCTTCAGACGCTGAGTCTTTTGTAGAAAACAGCTTCTCGCTATCTGTTACCGATTTCGTTTCATGACGATAAATGTTGAAACCGGAAGTGACTAATTTGAACCGCTTCCGGTGTGAATAGAAAGTTAACAGAGAAAATAGAACCTATCTTTGTGACACTGAATCTATTGCAAAAAACCATATCTCAATATTTCTTACCGTTTTTGCTCTGATGTCTGTCGACGGACGGACAAAGCCGTTCTTGTAAGACTTCCGACACTTATGCATAGCATAGTTTGGAAGTTTAATAACAATAATTTATGAAAACTATAGTGAAGACAGCTAAGGGCAAGTATTTCCTTGTATGCATATTTTGATACAAATTCTGGAGAAATATTATAATGAAAAAATACTGTAAAAAAAGACTCTCTATTCATATCCAAAGGATTAACATAAAATTAACATATAGTTTGGTTTTATGATAAAATCAACATCGATGTTGATTCTACGAACTTAGTACTAATCTAATAATTTTAAATTCCATGGATAATCCTGTTTTCACTTTATTGGAAGTTTCAACACCCCCCTCGCGTTCCATAAATAATACATTAAAAAGGTAGGAGAACGTAATGCCGTCTTTTGTGAATTATAACTTCTACGCATTACCCTTAAGCTACGACAAAGAATTGGAATTTTAGAGCTACTTAACCTTTTTTCCCTTCCTTTAAAATTAACAGTACATCAGACTCAGACTTTTACTTTGCACTACTTTCGTTATTGATTTGAATATCTTCATCCATTGCTTGTCGAAACTTTAATTTTGTTGGAATTCCTCATTTCTTTTTTCGGCACAAACTTAATGAAATCGATAGGAAACAAAGATAGAAGTAATTCTTCTAATTAATAGCCTATCATTGCCTCTGCCCTCTGTCGGTTGGGATATTTCTTACCTTTCTGACTATTTTCAAATTGTTATTTGAATTCCTGTGGAGGCTAGCCTTTTTTCCTCGTGTCTCTAACCTGATTTCGGCCGCAGACATTCCTGACTATTCACCACAGCTATTCATTCCGTTGTCGCTATAGCAACGAAAACTGAGAATCCGGAGTGTTGCTATAAGCGGCGAAGAGGAGACCAAATACCTTTGTTATGGTCCAAAGTTAATTGGTAATAGGGCCCCATTCCTGTATGAATTGCTCTTCAAATGTTTCACACAATATTACAACCAAAGTTTTGGCTTTTTGAATGCAAAATGAGGTTAACTTTAGTAAAAGCTTATTTAAATGATCATACCAGTTGGAATTCGCATTGCAATTTCAAGTATATTGGAATTTTATCGAAAGAATAAAATCGATTTTTGCTGTTTTGTTTCTAAGTATCCAGAGATAAAGTTATGAAGGTTATCTAAGATTAGCGCCGGCTCACGTTTTTCAGATCCTTTTATGTGGTTGATCCGTGGCGGTCATCTTATTAGTTTTACCTGTACAGAATGGCGGTAATGATTCCTTTATGGCGAACACTTTCATAACACAACCAAGATATGAAATGAAAATTTTGTTTACAGCAACCAAACAACAATGCTGTCCTACTTCTCATCTTTGGGAGGGTTACCAAACGTCCTCCTATTTTTTTCTCCCTGGAAAATGCGTCTTGGCGGCTTTCTAAAATATAGAAATAAGTCCGGGTTTTTAAAGAAAAGTAATCAGAACAAGGTTATTTGCCACAAGTAATCTAAATTAGCTTGCGCAAGTGCTGAAGAGAAAAAATGAAATCTAAGTTTTACGTCCCACGAATATGCCGGTTAGGCTAAAGGAGAGATGATGAGAGATGAGTGAAATGATGGAATGAAGAAAGTGGGAGGAGGAAACGGGAGAATCCCGAGAAAACCCACGAACACGGTGTTTGTCCACCACAAAGTCCACACGGCGCGATCTGGGATCGAACCAGGGACCCCAAGCACCGGAAGTGAACGCTCTAGCACTGAGCCACCGCGCCCCCAAGTGCTGAACAGAATCATCTGCTAGTTTAATCGACTAGTGCTCCTGTTGTGTTTTGGGGTTGGCACTGCTAATGACGTCATGCAATTGTGTTTGTTTTTCATCTTTTAATTCGTCATTGTTTGTACTGAATTTAACGTTGCCATGATAAGAAATAATGACAATTTTTTCGTTGAGACAAATTGAGGAATTACATAACAAACCATTATCCCCAAAGATCGTTCTCTAGTAGCAAGAATGCTATCGGCTAGTTGGCCCGTGCTTAGCTTTTGGCTTTCTACGCTTGCAACTTGAAACGCATGCTTTCATACATTTTGCTTTTGTTGTACTTGCAAGCAACGCTTTCGACCATTCGCAGAGCGTCATAGTATCACTGGCTATTGACTTGACTTGACTTGTAAAACGCTTGAGTCAAGCTTGAATGGAACACTGAATGCAAGGTTGACCCCATGAAATCCAACTTGCGACATGCTTGACGTTTTCCAATCAAGCTGGATGCAAGCTTGGCTGACTTGCAATTCAAACTTACAACAAGCGGTTTGCAAGTTGCTTCTGCTACTACTGTTGATTTTTCCTTAACAGCCGTCTTCGTAAAGGAGTAAGATTTGTCTTATTGTCTTTGTCCGCCATTTTCAGAATGATTCAAAACGAGAATTGAAGAGAATAAATAACTTGAATCTACTGAAGAAAATTAGATTAACTAACAAATACTCTTGGTTATTACCAAGAGCAGCTGGTGCATCAAAGGATGAAATCTAAGTTAGTATTTTTTTTTTTTTTTTTGGTATAGGTATACATTTATTCCATTAGCTAGTAAATTTGTATTCACAGTGATGTATGATATTTAAAGCTTATATAAGTTTTTTTCTTAGAGAGATTTGTTTCAACTGCCAGCACTTGAAGTGAGTTGTCTTGTGTTTAGTTCTATGAAATTTTGTTACCTTCCGATCGACAGTAATGCCTCCACCGTAATTCCCCAATTTTCTTTTAAATTATATCCCGGGAATAACGTTTTCCAGGAAGCTAATAGTGTGTTAATACTTTGAGTGAGTTAATATTTTGTCATGAGAGGAAAGTTATATTTTTAACATAGCGAAATTCAAATATAGCTTTGAACAATGATCGTAAAACTGTCCACTTGACTGACATATAACAGTTAGTTAAACACTGTGCCACATTAATTACGGGAATCCATGCAGCAATTTGAGCTTTGTGCATAAAATACTTTTGAGCTTTGTGCATAAAATACTTTACGTTTGATATCTTGGCATCGTTGATAAGGTCTTGACACCGATAACATCGGTGATATATCTTGACACCTTCAGCATTTTATTTAGTTATGAATGAATTAGGTACAGAGTTTGTTAAGATAAACCGAATGTGGGAAGTGAGAACCCGAAAAATGTTAGTGTATTCGACATAGTAAAACACAATAATATTTCATGTTCCACGCAGCAAGCAGTGTATGAAGCACATAAACCTTGACAGGAGAGAGGGGAAATGCGTAGAAGAGGGAAAGAACTGTGAAGAAAAAACAGCCTATGTCAAGGGCGGCTCTGTAATATAGTCACAAAGCCATATGCATTCCCTATTAATACGAAAAATAATATTTAATAAAAAATAATTATGGACATTTATTCATGTATAGGAATGAGGAGCGACCGAACAAAATTTAGAGTTGTTTTAATATGAAGTCCGTAGTATTGACTGATGGCCATAAGAGATTTGGCAACATAGCGTTAGTTGAGATGTACGATGTTACCCTCTGTTCGCGTGCTCTGACTTGGTTCTTTCTCTCCTTACCTTGCCTCAGAAAACAGCTCTTTAAACGCCTGTCCTTACGTATAAGGTAATCACACTTTTGCTTGACGAAAAAAAAAGTGCTTTCTAACTACCTTCTAGCGGCCAGTGGGCGAGAGAGGAGAGAAGTTAGACGGGAGGGTGGGGACATTCAGCTCTGTGCTAGTTTTGTGCGCTCCACACGTAAAATACAGCTTTTGTACAATTTGCAGAAATACTCTGCAGGCGGGAAAATAATTTACGCAATACAGTCCTCTTTCGTGTGCATTCACCTACTTTGTCATATAACACTTGTAATGCTTTCAGACTACACTTGTATCTCTTTTCTGTTAGGAAGCTGAAAATTGGAAAATAATGTTTTTATTTAAAATAAATGGTCACGTGGCTAGGCGTTTTCTGAAATTTCACTTCTGAAGG
This sequence comes from Thermobia domestica, assembly GCF_964235325.1. Classification (NCBI taxonomy): domain Eukaryota; kingdom Metazoa; phylum Arthropoda; class Insecta; order Zygentoma; family Lepismatidae; genus Thermobia; species Thermobia domestica. Next base: position 69,180,791 of record NC_137458.1, read on the forward strand.
AGGTTAGGGAGAATTTTCTAAGATTTTTTAATTTTTCATTTTGTATTCGTAAAATATCCGAATTGCGTAAACGTTTCAACCGTTTAAAATGCATTTTTGAACGTAATTAGTACTTGGGTCAAGCTGAGTTTTCTTCTCATTTATTTCATTTTGATATTTGAATTTAGCGTTCCTTTCAGCAGCGAGGCTATATGACAAGTATTCCTATAGCTTAACATGAGATCTGAATGACAAACTCCCACCGGAATCGAACCCGGGTTTCCCATGCCAAGGGCACATACGCTAACCGCTTAGCCAGGATGGAGCTCTTTATTTCACTTTTAATTCAAGTATATATCATAAGATTAGGAAGAATATTCAAGTATACCCTTCAAATGTTATCCATAAATATATTCCTCTCATACGAAGAATCGGCATTTCGGCTAGTATAAGAATAACAAATTGACATTGAATAGTAATTTGATACTATCAATACTGTTACTGTCATGAGTTTACACCATGACATAATAAACTTTGTTTTGGCTGATATTGACATTATGCACTCTCACATTTTACCCAATATACTTATTCTGTCTCTGAATGGAGTGGACAATATAATACCCTTTCTACCTGATCCATCTGACATTTCTTTTCCCTTTTTACCATTGACAAAGAACGTAGTTCATACACGAATTGAGGAGACGCTTTTTACAGCCAATATTTGCTTACTTCGTAGATCAAACACAAAAGGGCAAAGAGATGACAGAAGTAGAAAAAAAAGTCAAGTCTTGCAAACAAGGTTCCGCCCTTTCTTGTGTGTTATTTTCTCAACGTCGTCCTTCTGGTTGGGGTATAGTCTGTGTCAATTCACGGTTAAGCTAACAAGTAAGTCTTCTTTGTCTTGTCTTCTGACTGTGTGTGTGTGTGTGTGTGCTTCGAATTATGAAGCATAGTGAAAGGAGATATATATTGAAAATCAAGAGGATAACTGATGGAAGCAAGTACATGAGATATTGGAAGATAATTTCGCGTACTGAGGAAACAAAATGACAGATGAAGGAAATAAATGTTGAAAATGTCAAAGCTTAAAATTTGACAAACATTATCAGAATTGCAAACATTTTATTGTACTTTAAAGTTTGTGAATCAATTAAATTGCTTTTTATGATCAATTTATCAAGAAGGGATATATAGTCTTCTAAGAGAATGGTACTCGTTCAAGCAATTTGTGATTTTTGAGGGTCAAGAGTAATGAAAAAAGTTTCTTTTTTCCAAACAAAAATCCACAATATTCTAGAAAATTCAACCATTCGAATAAGATAGTTATTTTGATTCATAAATTCGTTAGCTGAGCACGTATTTACCTTGAGTTATTTACTAAAATTTTCTGATTAACTTACTTTATTAGCTCAAATCTACTGACTCGGTTAAGCTTATCTCATATATCAAAGCATGTATCCCATTAATTTAATTAATGGTATTTAACTTGATTTACTTGTCATTTGGCCTAATTACCATTTTACCTAACACTTTATCAGCTGTCAATCACAAATAACAATCACATCCACCATTTTAGGTGGAAAGCCATTTCTCATTTGGCATAATTCCCATTATGCCTAATGATCTTATCAGGAAGGAAGTGCTCCCTGGTAAGTTTCTGTTACTTATTTATGTGTAAGTACGGATACTCTGTTAGATCTTCTATATATTGGAAGTTTTCTTCCTGATAAGATATTATGCGTAATGGGAATTATGTCAAATGGGAATTGGCATTTCACCTAAAATGGCGGTGATTTTTATCTGTGATTGACTGCTGATAAAGTATTAGGCAAAATGGAATTGGGATTCAAAGTGGGAAGACACCATTTACCTTACCTTGATTTAGCAGATCAATTGAGTCAACATTAGATGTTTGAACTGTTATCTGACAATGAAATGAACTCTTTTAGTTTAACGTCCCACGATTATGCCCTTTAAGCTAAGGGAAATAGATTATAAATGCAAGTGAATGAATGTGAAATACTTGGTGAAATGGGAATGTGGAAGGAAACTTGAGCACGTCGAGGAAACCAGTAGATGCAATATTGTCCACCACAAACTTACACGACCTGAGATACAACAAGAGATCTCTTGCACCAATGGTGAACATGTGTCATCTGATCTACAGACACTATGACATCATCCAAAGCAATCGTGAGATATTCTAGTACAGTGGTATATTGAGTTACAAATGTTCATTTATGAGGAAATATCATATACACCAAAAGATCCTCCAACTTGCTAGTGAATGTTCAACTAACGAGGATAAAAAAGTATGCGGAAAGTATGTACGTAAAGTCACTCAACGTTAAACAATATTAACAAACAGTCAAAAACAAGATTGGATATGAATTGTTTTCCCGCTTCATTTTCACAAGGAGGAGGAAGACTTAATCCTCTTTCACTATCAGTGTATGGTGTGGCAACAACAGCAATTAGCTTAGGATTAGGATTTAGATTTCTGGGCTTTCTGCACCTACGCCCATTCTCTACTCTTCCATTCTCTCTCTCTCTCTCTCTCTCTCTCTGAAGATTGCCACGGTGTTGCTCGCTACTAGAAGAAGCAATTGAGTTGAGTTGATTTTGAGTTTATCGTCCCGTTCAGCAGCGAGGCTATATGAGACGTGGACCTACTGATTAACGTGGAATCCGAACCACATGAGCTCCCGCCGGGTAGAAGAAGCAATAGCAGTATCTTAATGTACATCGGATGAACGATTTTGCTTAAAAATCATTTAGTTCCAATTAGTAAGTTGAGTTCTGAACCTTATACTAGCCCGCTACTCTTAACAGCGCTGCAGGTAGTCTATCAAGAACGAATAATATCCATAATTATTCTTATTAGAACACATGTGAAACCGATTTTCGTTTGTCTATATGTTAGGATATCAATTGGATGGATCATTTTCATCAACAAAATTGATTACTAAACTTTTGAATATCTACATTTTTGCTGAAATTGATTCTGATCCGTGAAGTAGTTCTTGAGATGTGTCTCCTGGGTAGACACAACGAACAGAGCATGCATATATGTTTCAAAACAACACAGACAACGTTTGGTTGGTGATTCCTGACACCAAGAAGTATAGACAGTGCTCGGTGCACAAATGCTTCCTTTCGGAGTTATAGGCTGCCAAAAACATGAAAAAATGAACTCTAAAGGCCCATAGCTCTAAAACTATGGGAACTACCGTAGTCGGGTCAAGACTTCGCTTAGGAACTAGTATGTACCCTATCCAAAAATACATGTTTCAGAATCCTGCGGTACTTCCACAACAATTTTTATAGAGGCAGTTGTAGAGTACTTCAAATTATATAACAGTAGCCAAACTCCCTCTATAAAAATTGCTTCATGAGTATCTTAGGGTTCTGAAACAGGAGGTCGGGATCGGGAGGTCTATAACTGACATCCACGAACTACAGGGCACTATTTTGCAAGTGAAAATAAGGCAAAAATATATATAATTGTATACTTTTAGGATCCACGTCTAGATACGCGAATTGCGTGGTGTGGCTACGTCAGAGATAAAGATCCATAGAGTAGATCTACCAATTCATCAAATAGTTACATTAACTCTTTCCAGATGGCAGTTAAAGTCGATAGATGTTGACATTATACCTTAGCCGGTGAATGATGATTTCTGACGGCTTTGCACAAGGCCACGGCGAACGAGCAGAAGACAGCAGGTCAACCAACCTTAGGCTCGGAACCTGTCGCGTCTTCATGGTAATCATCGCACATTGCCAAAATTTCACTCATCCCCCCTCACCTTCAACGAGGAAGCAGACGATTCTCCCCTTGAGCGAGAAGCACATGGCAACACCACACTCCTCAGTCGTCCTCGCGAGCTGAGCTGTCAGAAATCATCGTTCGCCGGCCAGGGTATAGCAAGCACGTATTAGCATAACAATTGATGTAATTTCTTGAAGGATTCGTAGTGGAATGCTAATGGTTCCAAGTTTATCTATGACATTGCCACATAGTGCATTTTTTAAAATTCCCTATTGCGCCTGAAGGAGGCCCCGAAGAATGTACCATTATATGACATTTTTGCTTTGTTTTGAGCTGAAGTATAGTGCTCTGCTGTCCATTGGCGCCATTTTTACAGCACCTGGATACATATATATTGACTCAGCTTCGGAGGGCCTAGATAAAGTAGAAACTAAATGCCTTAAATATTAGTTTGGAACATATATTCTGGTATTTGGAAAGATATCTCAGTGTACAAATTTCTGTATATATTGACCCATTCTTCTACAGAGCTATCAGGTAATAGTTTATCTGATCGAAACTAAATTCAACTATATTCATTTCTTCATACTAGCTATACCGTAAGTCATCTACTGGATCGCTTAAAATTCTCAGAAAGAATCTAACCCATTGCAAAATGGAGAGAGTTCTTGACATTTGTAGTTCTCTGTTTTTTTTTTTTTTTTTTTTAAAAAAAGTTATATTCTACATTTCTTTTCGGGGGGAGGAGACGATTTCGATTTCCCTTTTTTATTCTTCTCTTTTAACAAATATATTAAGATTTGTAGCCGAGAGTTTGGAGCCAGGAACTCACGGGAATGGAGCTCGAGACATATTCTACGTGATTTGTGTTTGGATTCAGCTATCTTAGTTTAACTTCCGGCTGTGCTTGTTTCGCTCTCCGGGAGACGCCACGTGTTCACATCAATTTCTACTGTTTCCTGAGCTCTTGTACAGCTTCCTTCTCCACCAGTTCGTTTGCTGTCTTCAAGATTACCTTCACTTCTCTAAGTTAAAAGTTTCTTCGTTTTTTTTTTCTTGTTCTGTTTCCTTTTTCTTTTTTTTTCGATACTAACGTCTGCTCAGTGACGTAAGAGATTTGATGAACAGTATTTCTGATGAGATTATTGCTTCGTTTCTCCAAATAATAATAAAAAAAAGAATATAGCTTTTAGAAACGTATTATATTTTGCTTCATTTGTCAAGTGGAACTAACGAAATTATCGATGTTACAGTAGAACTTCACAAACTCAATAGCCACTTGTACTGTACAGTCACTAGCGAAAATTGTTTTATGAAAAAAGAATGCCCTTTAGGTTAAAGGAGACGGAGGATCAACTAAAGTGAAATAATTAGTGGAATGAAAATGTAGAAGGAAATATGGGAGAAAGGCCGAGAAAACTCACAAACACGATGTTGTCCACCACAAAATTATATTTTCCAGCCCTGAAAGTTTGTGGTGGACAACATCGTGTAGATAGGTTTTTCTCTGAGTACTCCCGCTTCTTCCCACATTTTCATTCCACGGATTCTTGTATCATCATTTATTTGTCTTGATCATCCGTCTCCCTCAGCCAACAATGCATAATTGTGGAACGTTAAACTGAATGATTTTTCATTTCAGTTTTCATTTCACAAACTTGTATGATCTGGAATTGAATCAGGGATCCCTCATATCAGAGGTGAGCACTCCACTACAATGTCACCGTGTCCCTCTGAAAATGGGTATATGTTAGGTCAGAAATATTCCTTTTTAAGTTCTTATTTGTAAATGCTCAATAAGACAATGTCCCATACTAAAAGCATGTTGATGAACAAATATGAACAGGAAGTCCCCTATGTCATACCTGCTCCTAAATTGTATCAATGTAGTTTCCCCCTAAAAACAATTTTGCATGGTTCTGTCGCCATGTGGCTGTTAAATACATTGCAGTGTGTTTGGACGATGTACCAAATGGTGTCATTGTGCAAGCTTTAGTTTGTTCGCAATGCATTTAGATGTTTTCTCTGTTTTTGATCTTATTTCCTATAAGGAAACCTAAGACCCTACACAACATAAGGTTTGTGTAAGTACTATATTATGTATAGTTAAAGATATCCTACTTAGTTTGTTAGTAATGTAGCATGCTTGTTATCAAAAACCAGATATTCTACATTTATTAAAATGAAGGAGAAAAACAAAATGGTAATGTCTCTCTAATTGTACCAATATGTTTCTCTTAAATTGTATCTGTACAATTTAGACTCAAAATTTTAGACAAAAATGGCTCCACACAAAGTGCGTAGGTGTACTCAACAAACAGAAGGTTGTCTACTGGGATGAATGTGTTTTACGTTGCTGGCTATAGACGGTATAGATCCAATGATTAACTTAAAGGATGTAGTCATGATAGTTGTATATTTCTTATTTCTTTTTAAATTTTCAAATGTTTTCTCTTCTTTTTACATTTACATTTTTACATCCTATACTATATGGCTATTTAACATAGGTGCTTAAACATATGTTGTTTCATTCGTTTTACTGATAATTACATTGTCAGTTTTCGATGTCGAACTGAAAGTTCTGTTTCGTATTTTACAACGGTATTTTTTTTCTTTTTTATTCGAAAAGTTTGATTATTTATAATCGTAGGTTCATTCTCCGTAAATACGAATATACTTTTCGTGAATGTTTGTATTTGTCCTCATATAAACACTTTGACAAGGCTAATAAATTGAAAGGAAAATATTTGCTACACATATTAAATTGTATCTAGGTTCTTCTGCTCCAAAACAATTACAAAGATTTATCATTCGTACCTGGATTTGGTTATAATTAAATGTAATTTCATTAACAACAATCAATAACACATTTGACTTCTTTATCAAAATGTACGTACTACTTTACATACTTCTTTATTTCAATAAATGTTTTGACTATTATACTGTAAGTAGTACTTCTTTTCCAACAATTTCGTACACTACCTAAGACAGATAATGATGTGGATACTTATTAAAAAAGATAAGTCCATTATACTTAGGAAATATAAGATATTTTCTAAAAATGATACAGTATAGGACACTTTCCTCTCTCTATATATACTACAGCTTTGAGTTGAGTTGATTTTAACGTCCCGTTCAGTACCGAGACTATATGAGACATGGACCTAGTGATTAACGTGGAATCCGAACCACATGAGCTCCCGCCGGGAATCGAACCCGGATCTCTCACGCCAACGGCACGTACGCTAACCGCTTAGCCGCGATGGAGCTCCATATATACTTCTGCTTTAAAGGGTTTACAAATTATACTTTATGTAAAATAAATAAATGAAACTATTTCATTTCTAATGTATCTTATGTTATTCTCTTAAGTTCTCCAAATGACACGTTACATTGGTGTCATAGCTGTAACAGAGCTCAGTGTTAAGAGCGCTTACCTCTGATACGCGTTGTTCCTAGTTCGATATCCGGCCAAGTAAGTTTGTGGTGAACAACATTATGTCTGTGGGTTTTCTCGGGTTACTCCCGTTTCCTTCCACTTTTTCATCCACAAATTATTCCATTATCATTCCCTTGCCTTAACCCTTGAATTGTCAAGCATTGATAGCATTACCATTAAAATATTTAGTTTTGTTGTTATGCTTAACCCTTTTGTTTCTGATCATAATTGCGTAATTTTAAAAATATTTTTGTACTTTGGTTACAAAATACAGGATGTTTATTTCAAACCAATATTGCCATAAAATAGGTCTTGTGTGTTGCTACTGAGCAGCATTGCCCTATTATGGTCAAATATCATAAGAATATTTTCAGTAATTAGCAGCAGTTTCGTTGAAATATGTTCCTACAGAGCACTAGCGGATCCAGAAGGATCGTTTGGGGGGGGGGGGCGGTTTGCTTCCTGAAAGATGATCGTACCCTCATGGTGATCAGAATTTTTCTTTTGCAAGAATCGGACGCTTATGAATGCGGGACTGGAGGGAGGGTGCAAACTTGATTCCCAGTTTCCATTTTGGTACCCGAATTTGTAAGTTTTTTTAAATGAAAGTATATTCTGTCTCTAGATTTAAATTAAATACGCACTTTCGTTTCGGAAGCATGGCGGTGTCATGATTCACTAGTCACCGAACTGTATCAATGCGCTGTCTTGCACAGTACATGCACAAAAGAAAATACTGTATTGACGATGGCATTCATTTTAACGAAAGAGTGTACAATTTGCTCTAATCATTTATATTTTGAATAACAATTGTGGGACAACAGATGAAAAAAAAACAGACTCGGTCTGCACAAATATAGATAACAAAAATATACATGAATAAAGAATAATACAAAATGTCAACAAATAACAAAAGACATGATGATATTTCTATGTAAATTTCTTGGTATAATAAAATACTACAATAATTAATTATAATGTGATGTTTAAAAGTATATGGCACACATTGTTCCAACTGGGCCAAAATATAGGGGAGCAATCTTTACATATTGCTTTCATTTATGTTTATGTCAGATATAATTCAGCAAATTAAAAATTGAAAAAAAAAAAATCAAACTGAACTCCAAGGATGCTTAGTGGATCCGTGATTATTACCCATGGTAGTGATTGCCGAAACATGAATTTCGTGTCTTTCTCCGGAAATAAGAATGTTATGGGTTTTGCCTTAAAAGAACTAGCCTGCATACTTAAGGGCACAAATCGAGTACAGGAGAATGAAATGGATACACTTCCTAATACATAATACTAATCCTCACTGCATTTAAACCTTGTACTGTACTACTAACAGTAACCCAGAGCGACGGTTTGAAGTTAAACTACAGCAGTAACATATAATGAAATTAATTTTGGATATAATCCTATATAAATGTAATATATTGCAGGTACTCCTTAACCATATAAATCACTACGAAGGCAAATGCACAATTTATTCAATAAAATATTGCAAATAATGTAATAACAAGAATATCAATGCTAAACTTTCTCTTACACAAACTCAACAGAAATTTTGTCAGATCATCTAGCACGAAATGTGTATAAATTTTACATGAATTAAAATAGGAATTACAATTATATAGAATCACAATATAAGCCATTATAATGATAAATAGTAAAAAACAAAATGAACGAAACAAGATCTGAAATGTAAAACCAAAGTGATGTTTTCGTTCATTACTGCACACAAACTACGAGTATATTTCCTTTAACATTCCGACTGGCGATATTATTTGACAATATCACATGTTTGAAAAAATTCAAATTCAAATTTAATTTTGAAAAATTCTCACCTTTAAACAAAATCATTAATGGAGAATAAAGTACAAAAACAAACTTGTTTTTCTTTAATCTCTGATATAATAAGGTTTGATCTAATGGCTAACATGCTTGCCTTTGGTGCGAGTGATCCCGGGTTCGATTCCCCGGTGAGGGTACAGTTGAACGAAAAAAGTGGTTCGGATTCCACTATAATCAGTAGGTCCACGTCTCCTTTAGCCGTCCTGGCACAACCGTGGGACGTTAAACAAACAAATATCATATGTATTGTTTATTAAAAATATAATATAGTCTATATACCGGTACACATTTTTTACGATTGTTGTTGTGCCCTTTTGTTTCAGTTAAATATTTAAAAAAAATACAATTTCAAAAACTTTTTCGAGTTCGTTCATCTTTCTTGCTTTTGTTTGCGATTCAAATACATAGAAGGAGGTCAACGTTATAGATTCATACTCATGATTTTTGGGGAATACCCACGAATTGAAAATAATTACGGGCCAAAACCACGACGGGTCGAAACCACACCACGGCCTTAGTCACCTTGCAGTCCATCTCTGTGAAAGTTACAACACAAGCTCAAATCTACGTCCTTTCTTGTTCCTGGCAAATCTGTCGATGACACGAACGTAATCTACGTTTGTCTCGGTGCGTATAAAGTAGTGCCAGGCCACTAAGTCGATCTGCATCCATCCGGGATCGTAGCCATGTCTTTAATCTTTTTAGTGTTGAAAATGTTCTTTCGGATGATGCTCTGTATACGGTATTTTGTCCGAATACACCACTATTGCAGTGGTATAATTGAGTATGTAAAGGAAAAAAGCATTAGACCAGGCTAGGACTAGGAAATTTGCTCTATTAGATAATTTCTTAAATGCAGTTCTTAGAAACATAGTATAATTATAGCTATGCTTACAACAACAATAAAATTATATTATACTAACCTTCGCCTAGGTAGAGCTTCGCTCACAGATAATTTGCTCTACATACGGCCTCGCACGATATGTATAGCAAATGCCCCTGCGTGCTATTGTGACACAATATTGCGTTGTTCCTTTCGTCTCATTTAGAATATAGAATTGAGCTATCATATAGATTATAGAATTCAGCTATCATTTCAATCATGTAGAATTGGATTGAGCTAAAACTCTCTTATGAAATCCAAACACCTCGAAAGGCATTTTAGTGAATCACCCGCACCTCTTTTTCTTCCCTTCTACGTTAAGTGGCAAAAACCCTCAAATACATGTTTAATTATTTTAAATAAAAAATTAAACTACCTACTTTCATGTCTCTAACTGTAAGGGATCACGAGATATGGGCATTTAATAATAATAATAATAATAATAATAATAATAATAATAATAATAATAATAATAATAATAATAATAATAATAATAATAATAATAATAATAATTTTCATCCCTTTTCTTTCCTTCTAGGTAAAATATCAAAAACGCTGAAATACGTATTGGATTATTTTGAGTGAGAAGTCCATACACCTAATTTCATGTTTCTAACTTTTAAAGATTCTTAGATATTGATATATTATTATAATAATTGCAATCCCCGTAACCTTTTCTTTTCACCTCTTTTTCTCCAATTTTACTAAAGTATTAAAAAAACGTTGAAACGGGTGTCAGATTATTTAAATTGTGAAATCCAAATACCAAATTAAAAGTCTCCATCCTTAAGGGATTCGGAGAGATGGCCACTCCCTTCCTTTCTTCGAATTTCCAAGAAATCCTTCCTTAGTAATACTCTACATCACAAATCTTATCTACTGTCCGAATTCCAAGTTTCTAGCTTGAGCGGTTTGGCTTGTACGATCAGTTATTCATTCAGGACTTCGTCTTTTATATAACAGTTTTTGTTATTTCCCAAGGAAAGAAGAAATGCCATTAAAAGTCACAATAAATCCCTGGTTCCTTCCGAATGTTTTCGTGTTGAACCTCAAAATTCACGTCTCTCTTTGTTGATCTAGTAGCTAGCGAACGTATCTTTGATCTTTGATGCATGAGGTTGTGTGGTTTGATTCCCAGAGAGTAAGCATCGAATGTACTACAGTGGTTAAGATCCAACTTTAAACTCTAGTTCTCGTTCTGTAAAGCATCGCATTTGACAAACAACGTAAATACATATCAATAAATCAACCAACCGAAAAGTCTCAGATTCAGAGAGCTTTTCGGTAAGGAGCGCTGAAGATTCTATATTTCTCTTTATTCAAGGTAAAGATACTTGAAGTTTCAGGGCCCGAATTCCATTTACATATCCTTTTTCTAGAATACAATTTTAAAATATAGCTTTTTAGTTCAAAGAGTGAGCCGTCACCGTCTTTCCTAGTGCTGTTCGTCCAATGAATGAATCATATTCTCGCTCCTTTGGGGTTTATACTGACCACCTCAAGGAACTAGGGACAGAATTATTAACACTTCAAATACCACACATTTTGATGAGACTCTGCTAGGCTTGTCACACAGATTGCATCTGTCGGGAAAAGACCATATTTGTATTTTACAACGATAAATGCTGGAATAAAAAACAGACCTTTGGGGGGGCGGTCGCCCCCTTCGCCCCCCCTTGGATCCGCCAGTGCTACAGAGCAAGAAACCACAAATAAAAAATAAAAAAAGAACTTTCGCGGAACGTAGGAGATAAAGCTCCTACAATACTAAACTTGACTGTCACCTGTTGACGAGGATTAGGATTAACTAAAGAAGCGACCCGCAAATCATATATATGAATATTGTATGAAAGCAATAATGCCAATTAAATTATCACTGAAGTTATAATTTATGCGGATAACACAATAGAACGCAATGTTGTTTGTAAGCAACACTGCCAAATAAAGGGTTAATAATCCGTCTCCCTAAGCCTAATGAACACAATCGTGGAACGATAAATTAAATATTTCATTTGATTCCATTTCATAGCTGTACCACCTGTATAAAAAACCCAGAATTTGTATTTGACTTGTTTTCCTAACACAAGGTGTAAAACCATTGTCACAAAACGATGTAGAAATTCATAGATAGTCTCATTAATTTAGAACATTAATATTGTTTAAACAAGATGTCCAAAAGTGAGACTTATAATAATCGATAGATCTCATCGAACTGAACAAAATTATATGGGTGAGTGTAAATCCAGATGTGTAATTTTTGAGGAAATCGGCATGAACGAGTGAATGTAAATCCTGGTGTGTAATTTTTTAAGAAATCGACATAAATGAGTGAGTTCTAATCCTGATGTGTAGGTTTTTTTTTTTTTTTTTTTTTTTTTTTTTAGGAAATCGACATAAACGAGTGAATGTAAATCCTGGTGTGCAATTTTTGAGGAAATCGACATAAATAAGTGAATGTGAATCCTGATGTGTAGTTTTTGAGGAAATCGACATAAACGAGTGAGTTTAAATCCTGATGTGTAGCTTTTGAGGAAATCAGCATGAACGATGAGTGTAAATCCAGTGGTGTAGTTATCGACAAAAAAACTAGTGAGCGGAAATCCTGATGTGTAGTTTTTGAGGAAAACGGCATTAACGAGTGAATGTAAATCCTGATGTGTAGTTTTTGAGGAAAACGGCATTAACGAGTGAATGTAAATCCTGGTGTGTAGCTTTTGAGGAAATCGACATAAACGAGTGAGCGGAAATCCTGATGTGTAGGTTTTTTTTTTTTTTAGGAAATCGACATAAACGAGTGAATGTAAATCCTGGTGTGCAATTTTTGAGGAAATCGACATAAATAAGTGAATATGAATCCTGATGTGTAGTTTTTGAGGAAATCGACATAAACGAGTGAGTGTAAATCCTAATGTCTAGCTTTTGAAGAAATCGGCATGAACGAGTGAGTGTAGATCCTGATGTGTAGTTTTTGAGGAAATTGACATAAACGAGTGAGTAAATCCTGATGTGTAGTTTTCGAGGAAATCGACATAAATGAGTGAGTGAAAATTCTGATGTGTAGTTTTTTAACAAATCGATATAAATGAGTGAGTGTTAATCCTGATTTGTAGTTTTCGAGGAAATCAACATAAACGAGTGAATGTAAATCCTGGTGTGTAGTTTTTGAGGAAATCGACATAAAAGAGTGAGTGTAAATCCTTATGTGTAGTTTTTGAGGAAATCGACAGAAACGAATCTTTTTGTAAACTAATTATTCATGTTGTACGATAACTACGCCATCTATTCAGATGAAACTTGATGCTAAAATACACTTTCATCAAACCTTTTATTATCACATTAACAAGAGAACAGTTCATAAATTATGTAGTTAAATGAGGTATAGCCCAAAATCTTAAAACTTTGTTTTATTTTGCTACAATGTTGTCCAAACATGTAAAATACATCAATCGGTAAATCATATTTAGCGAACAAAATTATATTATTGAGTGTAAATTCTCATGCGTACTTTTCGAGAAAAATGAAATTTTGTGGCTTGAAAAGGCAGATCGTTTGTTGTCAATAATAATTGATTTTTTTACTCTGGTGGAGCAGACTATTTAATTATATATTGTACAGTATATGTAAAATATATATGGTTAAGATTGCTGTTTATCTTGATCCCCCACCAAAATCCCAACTTTTCTGTAAATTTAGTCTAATTTCAGAGATGATTATATATATATATATATATATATATATATATATATATATATATATATATATATATATATATATATATCATTGAAAGTGACTATGTTTGTAACTTAGTAACTCTTGAACCACCCGACCGATATCAATCAAATTTTCAACGTTGATGTGTTTTCAGACCTGGGATGATTCTTATCACTTCACTTTGAAGGCGCAAATTTGGGGAAGGGGAGGAGAGCGAAAGATATATATATATATAAATGATCAAAAATGACGACATTATTGTCGAATGCATAGTTTTCGGGGTTGATGAGATGAACAGTGACCCCCGATGCCTTTAAAATCCAACTTCGAGAAGGTGAGGTGATGCATATATATATATTAATCCAGCAGCTAGGAAAGTCCTGTTGGGAGTTTGAGAGCCAGAAGGTTTGTTTGTTTTACCGAGTTCTACTATCTTTAGTGTTCTAAAAAAAATTGGTCACATGTTCTGAATCATGGTCATTATTGCGCAATGGCCGCCATCTTGAATATTCCTTTCGTATTCACTACATTTTTCTTAAATACATCTAGCTCAAGCTGTAATTGTCGCAAAGTTATCAGTTATACCTCGTTTGATTTGCAATAGTATAGGCTTTTAGGTGACGTTATTCACTTGTCACTAATACACACAAGAGGGAAGTAAAGGAGGGAAATTTTGAAAATTTCCCTCAAAATTTTCCCTTTTACCGATTTTTTGCTATTGTTATATGGCAACGCTGGGTTCTAGGCGAGAAAGAAAAATTACATATATTTCCTGTAATGTGGTAAATATATGCTGAAAGTTTTGTCTTGATTGATTCACTAGTAGAGGAGCAATAAAATATTTTCTATTTTATGATTTTGGTCGCTCTAACAATCTTTGGATTTAATGAAAGTACTTTTGTCACACCTCCAGCTCAGACTGTAATTGCCGCAGAGATACAAATAATATCAAGATCTACTTTTAATGATATAGGCCTTTAGGTGGCTTGCCAGAAGTGTGTATGGGGAGGATCAAAAAAGTGGAAAATACGCTTAAAAGTTTCTATTTTTCTCTGTAGCATAGTAAATACAAGAGGAAATTTCTTGGTGCGTAGATTGGCAGCACTGTTGGAGTCTTGACTATGACCAAAAGTCGAGGTTAACGTCGAAGCCTTCAGTAAAGCGAAGATTAATGATTTAAAGGTAAGTGATTCCAGATTTTCTTCCTTATAAAGTACTGGTTGTTACCCTTAATCTATAGAATATAACACATTGACCGAAGTCCAAAATTTACGAAAGATAGCTTAAATACGGTTTATATCTCAAAGTGATGTACTACCCAGTTATGATGATGTACTACGTCGAGATCAAATGCTAGCAAACAGGACTATTATTAGGGCTAAAGGACACCGTGTTCCCATACCTCCATCAATAAAACCCAACATTCCTGTTCGAGGTGCTATGGACAATTTCCACAGAGAAGAGGCTACATTTTCAGGAATGCATGGAACACACGACACAGTACTTGTCTTGTTTCAAGACCATCATCTGAGTGATAAGCTTAACGTCTCGTTAGAAGAACCTGATAGTCCAGAGAGATACCTGAGAACGTTTGGGATTGATGTCACTTCATGAACTCTCACTAAAGATATAGATGCCCAAAAACTATTGTACTACACAAAGCCAAAAACAAGGTGCAGTATCCTCAGTACTTTCGTTAATAGTAATGACCTAATTACAGCAAATGAAAAAAACAGCCAGGCAGAAATTTAGATCTCATATGGTTTCTTTCAAGATTTCTTAAAAAATTCAACGTACCTCAATTTGATTTCCCTCAGGAAGTTGAGATTCCCTCTAGAAACGCTTTTATGAGTGCACTGTCTGAACATCCATCTCACAGGACCATTACGGGATATACTCCAATACTACCTATCCTGCAACTCAGTATGACTCTATTTATACAACAATGTGTAATTTCCAAGATATCTTGCACCAGTTAAATGTCGAAGAGAGTTCACTGTGGTGTGACGAAGGCGTATATCATATAGCTTAAGAAATTCAGCTTCTTCAACCCGAAAAGTTTTCCAACATATTTCTTGGCATTGGAGGATTTCATCTTCATAAAGTCGTGCTTGCATGTATTGGTCTATACCTCAAGAGCAGTGGAGCTTTGGAAATTCTTGTTCAGACTGAAACCATGGGTCCACACACTGCTAAAAGCGCTTTAAAAGGAAACCACTATAGCAGGGGAGTTAGAGGAATAAAAATGCTTTGTGAAGTAATGGAAAAACTGGAGTGGAAGGCGTTCATGGAACAGATTAACATAACTAAATACTCCGAATTGTTCTCAATAGTAAAACACATACAGTTATCAGTGTATGAAGAACAAAGTTTATCTAAAGAAACTAAATGTGCTATCGAAAACCTGAGTGCCATCAGAATGGACTTTTTGAGAAATTTAGAGAAAGTGGAGTACAAAAAAGTGAAATGTTTGCTTATTGGGATCAGTTTGTCTCCACACTTGCTCCTCTTCTCCGAGACTTAATTCGAGCAGACAGAGAAAATAACTGGGACTTGCATGTGTTGAGCCTGAGAGAGTGTTTGCCACTTTTCTTCTCATTTGACAGAACAAATTATGCACGGTGGTGTACTCTATATTACCACGATTGCTTAAAACTAGAACAAGAACATCCTCTGATCTATAATGAGTTTAAGAACGGTCATTTCACAGCTCAACATAGTAACAATAGATTTAGCAGCGTTGCATTGGATCAAGCACTAGAGCAACACTACAATAAGCCAGCCAAGGGATCTGGACGCATAATCGGAGTAACCAGACGAAAAGAAGCCGTGACAAAACACGATCTTATCAAACATGAGAAAGAAAATATAACATACTTTTTGAGACGGTTTTGTGGCCTTAATGAAGACGATGAATATGCTCTTCATCATGAGTTTTCGAAGTTATTAACAATTCAAGAGCAGCAAAATATTTCAGAGATGATAACTCTCGTGCTTGAGAGAGGAAATCCTTTTCGAAAGTTGATAGTTGTGGAATTTCTAACATTATAAGTGGAACAAAAATTGATCATGTAATAGCTGAGTACTTACTCTCTATACAAGGAAAAGGAGATACTAGCTACAAAAACTTCGTTCAAGAAAGGCTTATTGAAAAATCCAAAGGTATTCTAGATCCCATACATAAACAATTTCCAAAGACAAAGAAACACATGTCTGCAACCGAGACGGCACTCCAAGAAACAAATAATGTTATTTGGTTCATAGAAATAGCATGTTCAAGAAATTTCGATATTGAGACAGTACTAAAATACGAGTTTACATCTACATCGTATTATCTAACAGATGATGGGTTCTTAAAGAAAGCAGATAAAGCACAACTCAGCAAAGAACTTGAAAAACATTTTAAAATAAGAATGATGTAGTTAGTCATCTACCAACGCAGGAAACGAGAGCAGCAATGGTGATTGACTTTATGGTGTACGCGCGAAAAGTCTATGTCAAACGACTTATGTGTAAGACGTTTGGAGACTACTTTGACTATTTGTGGAAAATATTTTTAAAACTCTCCGAAGGTTGTTTGCTCAATAACATAGTGTTTGACTTGTATCAAGATAAAAGTATCAAAAACTGGGAGCGACTGAGGCGACAACAAAATGTTGATCCTATTGATGTGATTCCTAGTAACCCAAATGCACCCCTTCCTGTCAACATGGATTCTTTTTGGGCTTCAAGCCAGAACAAAGCACGTTTGCAAGACCTCTTCATTGAGTGGATTGTCGATCAAGGAAATTCTATAAAATCTTTGTATTTGGGAGGAGGTCACAAACATAACCCAAAGCTATGCCTGAAATTAACCGAAGAATCTGTTAGTTTGGTGCCAGATCTTTACTGTGAATGTGAGGAAGCTGATAATAGAATCATGAAACACATCCAACACATGGTCGAAACTGATTCCATTGAAAGAGTTATGATTGCCTCAGTAGATACAGATGTTATGATTTCGGCACTATATCATTTCAAACAGAGTTATGAAAAATGTGGCCTGAAAGAACTGTGGGTTGTCAAAGACACACGACCATCTATGAGGTACATACCACTTCACAAAATGACGGAGAACATGGACGACACACTTTTATATGTTCTTCCCGCTGTTCACAGTTTAAGTGGTTGCGATACAACAAGTAAGGTTGGGACAAAACTTATGGCACTTAAAACAGCAATGACATCAGGAACCCTGTTGAACAATTTTGGGGTTGCTCCCTTGGATGAAGGAATGATACAAAATGCCGAGCTTTTTATCGCAAAAGTACTTGGTTCATCAAAAACAAACTGTGATATGGCACGATTTGAACAATACCACAAAGCAAAAGCTATCAACTTTTCTCAACTATGTCCACCATCATCAACGATAGTCTTTCATATACAACGTGCATATCTTCAGTGCTACATATGGATGACTGTGCTGGATGAAGCCCAACCACTGAATCCACTAGAGTATGGTTACATAGAAGAAGCAGGATATCCTAAGCCAATAATAACGACTGGATATTTCAGACCTCCTGAATTTGTCTCTCCTTGTATGTGCAAGACATGTGCAAAAGTTAATGTTTGTCCTTCCAGAGTGAAACAAGTACCGTTTTGTCCATTCTGTAAATGTAAAGTGAAGAATATGTGTGTAAATGTGGGTGAAAGTGTTAGTTTATCAGACATTTGTGGACTGTTATGTAAGAAGAAGAATAAATTGCTGTTTGAAAATATCACTTGTTATCAAATTTGGAACCAGCGTTGCCAGACCCACAGCTCGGAATTATTCCAAAATCTGATCGAAATTATGCTAGATTCGGTCAAATTATGCTAGATCTTCATAATTACTAATTCAGGAGTTTTAAAAGAAGAAAAAACGAAGTTGAGATACGATAACGTAACTTAAAATTCGCAGAGCGCAAGAATGCGTGGATGGAACTCAATACTTCACTCACCAAAGCTTTAACTCAATAAGCTAGTGCAGTCGTTGCCAGATTCAATGCCGTACCGTATATATCGTATAAATGAATGCAAAGTGTTTGTTTACATATTTTGAAAGAAAATTACCTCGCAGCATAAACGGAGTTGAAAATTGTCTGCTGGGGGGCAGATTTTTGGTCGGTCTCGGACCTTTCATTTCAGGAATAAACCTGGTCATGAAGTCAGAAATAAAAATGGTGTAAGTTGTCAAAAAGTTGGGAGGAGAATGACCCCCATAGCTCCGCTCATGCCTCGCAGTTAAAGGATTAGAAAACCATGGGTGGAGCCACAAAAAAAAAAAAAAATCCCAAAGCTGTTTCTAACTTACTTCGGAAAATAATACTGCCTGTATGGTTTACCGACTGTATGAATCAATGGGAGAGGATACATTCCTGCCGTTCTTTTACTTCCCAGGACCAACTTCTTTCTCATCTCCAGGTTTTGCGGCTTTTTGATAAACTTGCTGAAATTATGCTAGATTTGGGCAGGATGCTAAAAGCAAGATGCTAGATGCTAAAGGCATGCAAATTATGCTAGATCTAGCATCATTATGCTAGATCTGGCAACGCTGTTTGGAACACATTTCTTAATTACGAAACATGAAATGTTACGATTTTTAAAAAATCTGTCTTCACTTGTGAATTAAATATTGGGCATTAATGTTTAGTGAATTTCTAGTAGTTCCACTTCTATCTTTTAGTGTTTCCACATCATTAAAGGAAAATATTTCGTGTGAATTTTATATTTATTTCCCTTATACTTCCTTGTCATAAGTTATAAGGGCACGTATGTTAGATTAATCCACACCATTTATTACTCTAATCAAACAAATTATAAAACGAAATATTAATTGTACCTCTGCGGCAATTACAGTCTGAACTGGAGGTCTTTGTATGTGACAAAAGTACTTTCATTAAATCCAAAGATTGTTAGAGCGACCAAAATCATAAAATAGAAAATATTTTATTGCTCCTCTACTAGTGAATCAATCAAGACAAAACTTTCAGCATATATTTATCACATTACAGGAAATGTATGTAATTTTTCTTTCTCGCCTAGAACCCAGCGTTGCCATATAACAATAGCAAAAAATCGGTAAAAGGGAAAATTTTGAGGGAAATTTTCAAAATTTCCCTCCTTTACTTCCCTCTTGTGTGTATTACTGACAAGTGAATAACGCCATCTAAAAGCCTATACTATTGCAAATCGAACGAGGTATAACTGATAACTTTGCGACAATTACAGCTTGAGCTAGATGTATTTAAGAAATATGTAGTGAATACGAAAGGAATATTCAAGATGGCGGCCATTGCGCAATAATGACCATGATTCAGAACATGTGACCAATTTTTTTAGAACACTAAAGATAGTAGAACTCGGTAAAACAAACAAACCTTCTGGCTCTCAAACTCCCAACAGAACTCTCCTAGCTGCTAGACTAATATATCAGGTGGTTAATTTGCGCCGTATAATAGTTAAGTTAGACAACCAACCATATAGTGAAGTAAGTTGGGTTGTCTAAATCCCAGGGATAACATGCTTTCAAAAACACTCTTCGTATAAAAAAAATACATAATACATTTAAGAATTATATTGGAGGTATCATGCGAGTCACTTTCGCCGATACTAAAGGTAGCAAACTATATTCGTATAGCATAAGAGACGTGGAAGTTGTTTAGAAATTATTACTACTCCAATAAACATTGGGATTTAACGCCAATCTACATTTACGGTAAATGAAGTAAAAGAAAGTAAGAAAGACAAAAGGAAAATAACCCAAACGCCCGAGTCAAGAAAATTGTTAAGGTAGGTTACGCCTTTCAGCAATTACTCCATGACGAAAGATCTGCTGCATCAATCGTGCGTTATTGTTCATAATTAAGTCTAGCCTAAATTCTGAATAATAAACTAGCAATTAGTAATCAACGCACTGATCTAATTTCTTCAGTAATTAACCAAAAAATCTTATTGTAGACAATCTGTACTACACCTATAATTTCCAATTAGCAGACGACAGCAGGTTTCAAAACCATCAGTTAATAAGACATCTTTCATCTAAAATAAAGAAGCTCTTGCTACGTATTTAAATCTTCGATTCCAACCTATCATAAAATATTTTCTTTCATTTAACTGACTTAATCCACATTTACCAGATAATAGCATTAAAAACATCAGTATGAACATTAGGAATACAATTAAGTCATATAGAAACAATTTAATCTATTTAAAAATAAGATTGGATGATCGTAATTTGCTGAACGTTCTAAAGTAGTATGCACGCCGAAGCAAACGATAGAGAATAATAGCACACAAGCATTTAGAGAGCATACGTAGATGCTCACTTCCATTCCTTACTTCAAATTCCGTGCGTAGTTTACACCCACCAACAACTTAATTTGAATCAGTGTTCTCATAGGCAGCTGTCGAAATATCATACACAAGTGTCTAAAACTGTACGTAGTTTCGTAGGTTGAAACTTAAAAAATCTATACTATACTATGTTTTTAACCAAGTATAGTATAATCTATACTATCCTATACTATGACTTTAACACTGACTCTCCATAGCCCCTTTTAAATATGTAATGTTCCCTAGCTTCTATGCAACCTCTACAACAGACAAGAAATGTTGGTTGTCTATAATAAAAGGATATATTGAAAAGTGGCTATTAATATCACTTATTTCATACATAGTCATATAATTTTATTTGTAGGTTAAAGGGTAATATATTTTTTCGAGGCTAACATAATTTTTTGTTAAACGTCAAAAAATATTGATGACGTTAAAAACTTTACACTTGAGGTATGAGAAAGTATTTCCAGCCTACAGTATTATATTTAAACTAGGGTAACCAAATTAGAAAATTAAAAAAATGGGACATTTGGCAAACTGGCATAATTTGGTGGAATGAGAAAGTGGACGGCCCAAGGGCATATTTTGTCTACCCAAAGCTCATTAGACATGGGACTGGCCCAGGGATTCCTCACGCCAGAGGTGTACCCTCTATCAATATAATACTGTACCCTCTGTTAATTAATTCTGCTTTCGAAATTCGGAATCAAGGGTGTTAACATACAATGGATGGGCACATTACAGCTTATCCAAGTAGAAAAAAAGAGACAAACTTAAGAAACCGTTCCGTTTAGTAATTATAAGGATTAAAATACAATTTTTTGTTTAAAATTTATTACGCTAACTTAATAGGAATTTAACTGAAAACAGAATGTGGCCATATTGATGATTAATGGCGAAAAAAAAGAACAACCTAATAACCTCACGTTTCTTATCCACTTTTCACGTAAATGGTTAAAAATGCAGTGAGCAAACAAGCGTGCGTCGTACCTCAGGTTGCAACCTGTCCTCTTTAAAGGGAAACAGTTGCAACGATGCTCAAAGAAGACCACCTCACCTCTTTCTCCGTAATGAAAGGATACCAAACGTTGTCTGTGTCTTTATGAAGTAACTTTTGTGCTCTCGGCTGAAGGATACAGAAGGTAAGCCAGTTAAGCAAGAGAGAAAGTTTGCTGATAATGTTTTACTGAAGCGCTCCGCTGAGAAAGAAGTTGCTTTGATCTAAAAATTTTCGCTAGATTAGAAGTCAGCAGAGAGCACTACTAGTTCTTCTATATTTTGCAGCTCTGACTGGAATTCTTTGATCGAAAATTCAAATAAATTCACAAATTTCCTACTTTGTGTCTCTTATGCAAGATTCAGATAAATATGATTAGGTTAATTTTTACAAATTTAGGATGCATTTATATAACATTCGACTACATCCTACTAGAGCCTACTTTTCTATTTGGTTTTATTCTATTCGGCGAGTATCTATCATTAACAACAGCTGGTATTAATCCACTGCTGGTGGAAGCTTTCTGTAACTGTTCTTCTCAACCATCTAACTTGGCAATCCTTTTCTATTCGATTCCATTCGATTAATTCTGAATTACACAACTTGAATGCACTTTTTTGTAATAAGGAAGGTATTTTTTGTGGAAGGTTATTTTTCAAGGAGTATTAAAGTATCGAACTTGAAGAAATGTGTTTGTCTCGATCCACCATAACATGTATGATGGCTTAAGTTTCGTGAAAAAAAAAAAAAAAACACTCGCTAAAATATTCGTTGTAACGTTAACTTTCAAGTAAAAGCAATTCCTCTATAATGCTGTACCTAATGGGCTATAAATACTTTCTTTACGTTACTAACACCAAGGGTAGTAAATTTTATTTGAAATTCAGAGTAAATATGATGTGCATGCCTTAGTGGAAAGCCATTAGAGAATTGTACTACGTAGAATAGTAGAACAGTTTTAATTTAAAATGTGGAGACCTATTATAAGCAAGAATTCGTTGACATTCAGTTTGATCACCGAAGTAGCTCTAAACGGCAACAAATACTTGCTTCTGATTGGCCGAAACTAACTGCTTCTTGATTGTAGTTGGTCAACCATTTTTCCGTATTGAAACCTAAGTTGCTTATTTCAAATAAGGAGACATTACAGGCCTTAGATTCAGTTGTCCTTACCAGCTGCCAAAAGCTACGTACATTGAATTATTTATACTATATTATGTAATCGGATTTGTTTTATAAATATGATTAAGCATTACTTTTTAAATGCCTTTCCACTAATAAAGTACATACAAGTTTAGTTTCAATTTCAAATAGAATTTACCTTCTTGTTGGTAAAGTTATATATAAGAAAAACCTTTATTATGCTAGAGTTTTCTACTTAATGGTAATAAAATGAATAAAATGATAGAAGTAAGCCATGAGAAGGAATCTTACCGAATATGACTTGGTATGCAATAATATAGTCGCATTTGAAAGACAGCAAAGTCTAGATTTTTGATCTTACACTCATAGCACACTATACGTACTGCACCAAAGCGTACGACTCATTAGGATTATTTTCTACTGAAAAACTTATGTCATAATGAACAGTTTTGAGATTGATCTTCCACGGAAGGTTTATGCTAAAGATAGAGATTATCGGAAGTAAATTTTTTGAATATGACTATATGATTTGATTTTTTCGTAATGAATTACAGTATATATACACGTATATTCCTATTTCAGAGAATTTAATTTAAAGGGTTCTGGAATGGCATTCGAAAATCAAGGGATAGTGTGTACTTATTAATTTCCCTCAAATTTAAATATTCATTGTGCGAGAATTAGTCAGAACAGGAATTCTTGTTTTGTATAAAGATAAGATTAGATAAAAATGTGTTACAAATTGATAGAGGGTCATTAGGCAGAACAGGAAGGAACCTTTTTAGATATTATTGAGAAGAGGAGAAACTGGTTATGCATTGCCTAAGAAGAATTTGTTTCATGAGGGACGTGCTAGAGGGTATGGTGGCAAGATAGAGATGGAGGGGGCGAAAGAGGCTACAATTAATGGACGATATAAAAGCAGAAAGATCATACGTGAACACAAAGAGGTTAGTGGAGAACCGTGGAGCCTGGAAGATTCTCAGTTGCAGAAAGTGACGTGCCAATAAGGGCAGAATATCTATGATGAGGATCTAAAGAAAACTGTTGGCAACACACACTAAAATCACTTTCTTTGATCTTGCGTTCAGTTCTATCAGGCAACTATAACGCTACACTTCATGTAGATTAACCAATAATAAGATGTGTGATATAATTCGTATTTATAGCACTTTTGCACTGAAAATAAATGAAATAATGACATATAGCTTAGTCCTTAAATAAAAGGGGAAGGATATTAAAATTACAAGGATGGAAGGAAAGACAGTTAAATGGATGTAGTTACATTCTGCAATGTATTGAGTATAATGGTGCCCTACACCAGTGGTTTTCAACCTTTTTTTAACTGATGGAACACATTTAACATAACACTCACGTCGTCGCGATACACTTGTGTGTTTTGTTATTAGACATTATTATTATTATTATTATTATTATTATTATTATTATTATTATTATTATTATTATTAGCTTCTTTCTTTAAAATGATGACCCTATGTAGCCGCTAGAGATGAAAGTTGGTAGAGTCTGTCTCAAAAATGATTTTAACTAATTATTATTCATGATTTTTAAATTCTAAAATTTCGTGACACACACTATGGGACTCCCTGACACACCAATATCTCGCGAACCATAGGTTAGAAATCACTAGCCTAAACTATGCAATTCTATATGTCACTTTTCTGGAGTCATCAGTGCTAGTCACCTTCGTAGAACAAGCATCTTGAAATTACAGTGTAATAAAACAAGATTCACATAATATTTCAATGTTACAACGTAAATATTCTCCATTTCTCATGTTATTACCAAGTTATTACTGTAATGCCTTTTCAATGAAATAGTGATAGTGCTAACCAGAAATTTCAGAAACAAAAATTGTTCAGAGAGTATTTTGTCAGAATATTTTGTAGTTTTCTTGGGCCTGTTGCCTCCTCTAAGCAAACTTTTATCTTTGAATAATGACTAGATATAAAAATAAATATAAAAATAAATAAAAATAAAAATAAAGCTAATTATTTGACTAGTAAGGAATTAAGCTCTGATTTTCTTCTTGCTGTAAAAATATTCTATCACTTATAAAAAGGGTTAACATTTTTTTAGGGACAGTTTTCATTGGAAAAGAGGAAGGGAAGGAATGTTGCCTCCTTCAAAGAGAAAACTATTTATTTAACCATCATGTTAATGATAAATCACGAAGTGGCAAACCACCAATGAGAAAGGAACAATGCAGAGAAGTCGCAGCGTCACTGGAAAGATCACCAATGACGTCAACTCGCGAACGGCCCGCGGAATTTGATATACTCCGGTCAATTCTGCGCAAACATATGGAACATGAGTTAAAATCACAAACATATCGACCAAAATTTGTTCAATAATTATCTGACAACGATTTTAACAGAAAGAATGAAGCATGTAACGTACTTTTGCAAGTGTTTGACACTATCTGAAACGTGGAAAAGTGATTTTCAGTTATGAATGTGTCATATAGCGAAGCTTCCGGGCAAGAAACATTGTCTTCTTGTTAAAGGAAAATTCTTGTTTATATGAGTAGATTGTGAAGAATCCTCCACATGTCCTGACATGGGCTGTTGTGAACAGTAAACAAAATGTTCCTTTTTTTTTTTTTTTTGATGGATCTGTTATCCAACATTGATATTTTGATATGCTAAGAAATTGCTTCATTTCCATTTTCGAAACCCGATGAGTCAAGGGGACATGTTGGTTTCAGCACGATGAAACACCTCTTCATTTTTTGCCACTTCAATTCGAGAATCTCTCAATGAGGTGTTTCCAAGACGCTGAATTGGCCGCTTACTCCAGCAGTGCTGAGAAGAATGTTCCACAGAACCTGACGATGTATTGTTTCGTGTTTGGAGAACGATGAACTTATACTGATGTGTTAGACATTTAATTTAGATATTAAAGCAAGAGATGTCCATTACATTTAAAACTCAATCAATAGTCTGTAGCACCTATAGTTATAATTCAATTTTGCATAGTTTGAATATTTAGTACTTCAAGAGAGGTGACGAGACTTTGTGCTTACACTGTACATAATGGTTCTGTCTGCAAATCATGAAGTATTTCTGGTTGAAGAGATTGGGGGAGCTTCTGCAAAATTGCACCAGGGTCTTCTGGACTGAGAGAAAGCACAACTGCGTGATGTCAAAATTCGGAGAGCTACTTTTTGCTCTAAAAGAAGAAAAACTAAAAACTACTTATTTTAAAGATCCTAAATTTACGTACAAAAGTCTCTCTCTCTCTCTCTCTCTGTATACACTTAGTATATATTTTGTGCAGGGGTGTCATTTGGGAAGAAGCAATTGCCCCTTGAGTTTGAGAGAGCCATACATTTTTAATTACTTGCATACTAATATAGTAATAAAAACATGAAATTCTTATGTCGGTGGAGCATCCTGTACCCCCTCCCTTTGCAAAATCTGAAATAATGCTACCAGTTGTGTTCGCTGTTTATTCCTCGAGCTTTATCTGAATCAGACATTTTTGACCTCTGACACATTTTAGAGGCAATCCATTATTTTGTTCATATTTAGTTGATGACTTTTCTGCTTTAAAACAAGCAGTAGGATCAACTTTTATTCTGATACACACAGATGTTTTGTGAAAATCAAATCATTTAAAACAGTCTTGTATCTTGTTTGTTACGCGCGTGATTTACTGTCGAAACTGTGTTCATTGGTGTGTCATTTTTGCACGGTATTGGTATTATATAGTACTCCTTATTCTACTTGGTAATGTCATATGAGAGTCTGGTATTTTGAGAGAGAAAAAGTTTCACTGAAAAGCTGAGTGCTTTGCTAGTTAGACCGAGAGCAAGGACATCATATTTCCAATTCATGAGCGATTCGGAGCCTGGTCGTGAAGTGCTTATGGCTCTGCTATAAACACCACCTGAAACGGAAGCTCGTTCGAGCGCATGTAATGACCCAAATGCCTTTAGTCTCCCGACAGTTTACTATACGAATGGGGGAATTTTGAATTCCGACGTCAAAGATACTTGGAGAGGATATGAAGCTCTTCCCGTCCCAATATTCCCTCGTTGTATCTCGTTTATGTTCTCCATGGGAATTACGTATTACATGGAACATCATATTATTGATGGCAAGTTAAATTATGATTTATTTATGTTAAAAATTTGTAGTTAACATTAAGAAATGTACGAAGTCCATGACTAACATAAAAACAGTTTTTATGTTAAAACTTAAGCTATATGCTTAAATACTTACCTAATACGTAAGAAATTTACCCACAAATAAGAATGCTTCTAATGACACTACCGCATTACTGTTTCCTTTAATGTAATTGCGCGAGAAACATTGTATTTGCAGTGATATGCGTAGTGATTTTCCACCGTGCCACACTATTAAAGACATATTAACCAGTTACGTTAGAAATAATGCAACAGAGAAGAAATTAAATGCAATGAAATATTTCAGTATAACTTTCCACGATCATGCACTTTAAGCTAAGGGAGATGATGATTAAGGTAAGTGAATAATGAAGAAAGACTTGGTGGAATGAGAAAGTGAGAGGAAACGGGGGTGTTCTGAGATAACCCACGGGCACAATGTTGTCCACCACAAAGTTATTTGGCCGGAGACCGAACCAAGGGTCCCAAGCATCAGAGGTAAACGCTCTACTACTGAGCCACCATGCGACAGAGTAGAGTGTAGCGGGTGATTAAAAAAGTCAACATTACGTCACATTATCTTATAGTGCCTCCACTTCTTCGACGTAGTGTACTTGTGAACGTATTCTAGAAATGTACTTTGCAGAGCTTCGAAGTCCATTTCTAGTGCTACTGTTGTCATATCTGGAACACGCTCCTATTTAAAATTCGCAAATATTGCTTTGCTTGGTAGCATATAATTACATGATTTAGATGAAACCGAAAAGCCAAAAGACACACACAGTATGATTCGGAAAACTCGTTGGCCAGATTAGAAGTCCTCCTTTGTTTGTCCCTGTGGAAAATTTATGAGAAAGTAGGCATTGTCGTTGCGAATCAAATACAGTGGAACATAATCCAGTTGAAAGTATCCAAACTTCAGGATACAGAGTGGTAGATGATATTCTACATGGATCTCCATCAGATGGAATTGTTAGGGCGCTATATATCTATGATATACCTTCCTTCAAATGCAATCTCATAGCATTTTGTCACCATCTAATCCTGAAACAGACGTGAAAATGTCGTCATATATCGTTAATATTTTAAAATTACGGTACCCTGTAGTATCTAGCATAATCTTCACAATACATACCCGTCTAGTCTGCACAATATACACACGTCTATTCTTCTATCCCTATGATCCTCTGTAAATATTTTCCCATTAATTTCCGGATTATATAGTATTGCAATTTTAAATGTAAGACACAACCTTCATTTTCTTTAGGTATTAACTAATTCTATGGCCTACGGAACCCAGAGGTTCAATGCCGCTTTCACAAAAGCTCTCTAATGACTTCTGTCCTTAACCAACTGGATCCTGTTTTTACTTTATATTCTTATTTCTGCGAAAATCATCTTACTATTATCCTCCCATCTGCGCCTAGGATTCCCCAATGGATGTTTTCTGATTGGATTTCCAGTTAAAACTTTGAAAGTGTCCCTACTTTCTTCCTTTGTGGCTACATGATCTACCCACCTGAGCCTCCTAGATGTGATGACCATAACAATGTTTAGTATACTTTATAAATTATGCGGTTCCTCTTTATGAAGTTTCCGCCATTCCCCATTTCCGTTTCCGTTGGGTCCGAATATTCGTCTCGAGATTTTATTCTGAAATACTTTATCTTCGTTCTTCCCTCAGAGTAAGCGACCGTGTTTCGCAACCATATAGCACAACAGACATAATTATCGTTTTATATACGTAGTATAAGCTTCAAATAATTCGACAAAATTCGCGACGAAAGATTTTGAGCTGAATGTTATCTTGCTTTTTTTTTTTAACTATAAGTTATTTCACTCTACAGAGTCCGCCCAAAAATGTATATACTCTTTGTCATCCCTCATCAGGATACTGGCATTGACGATAATCAGTTAAAATTAAGTTGAAGTATGATTTTTCGCTCAACAGATGTCGGTACTGTTAGGCAGGACTTTTCTGCTGTAGCGTAAGCGTTCTTCCCGATCTTCTTTTGTGAATATTGCAAATCGTTCCATGCGCCTCAAACTTGTCAACAATGCGTTTCATTGTTAGGCGCGTTGGTGCTTCAGTACCACACTCCTCTCTCCACTGACGCTGCACTTCGATGACATTCCCAAACCTGATAAAAGCTGTGATACCAACCTGAAACAATATGAAATCCTCTTGAAACATACGTCAAGAGCAAAGAATCCCATTTTACGTGTGAATTTCCTACATTATACTAATTAAAAGTATGCTGTAATATTAAAAATTAAATTTATTTGTGTTAGTCACTTTTTACAATATCTAAATGAATAAGCCGTAAATTTCGATCTTCTCGAAAAATCCCATATATGCGCTTATTATCCCTTTCCGAGAAAATAAGGTCAAAAACTCCCACGATATGGGATTTTTCCCACAGGTTGGCATCACTGGATAAAACACTTCAAAACGTACTTACGCTGCTCGAACGTCAAGCATGCTGCTGTTATTTTCTTATCTCACTAACCGTGCTGACAGTACTGACATCTGTTGAGCGAAAACCCATACTACACCATAATTTTAACTGAAAACAATTTCAACATCTGTTGGGCTCAAAACCATATTACAGCATACTTAAATTTCAGAACAATAATTTCAGAATAGAATCAGTGAGTAGAAAAAGTAGAACATTTCCCAACGCGTTACTTTTGAAAAACGAAAAGTAAAACTGCTTACCGGAAATACCATTGCTTACGTAAAAATATCTGTATGGGAGATTTGTAGCGTATGTTAAGACCTTTCATTTTCCAAAATTCCAAAAACGTAATGGGATTGGATATTTAGTTATGGAGAAATTGTTATCGTGGAATGTTATCTTTTATTTTTGGAATGTTCTTTTTCTACTCACCGATTGTCAATGCAAGTATTCTGATACAGGATGACAAAAGAGTGTATACATTTTTCTGGTTGACTCTGTACTTTGGTATGTAAGTTGTACTTTTACTGTATCACAGTCATTGTGCTCATAAAATCTAGTGTTCTAGGGATTATTAAATCAAGCGTATACTCCAATAGTGATACCTGTATTCCGAATAGAGTTGAGATCCTATCTTTTACGTCCTTATCCAACATCGAAGTTATGAAAAACATGATCTACTACGTTTTTATGTTGTCTCCAAACCACGACCGGGGCTTGAATCAAGTATAGTTGGCGGGTGCACAGATCATAATGCAAGATTTATGTTCACCTCACATTAAGAGGCCCCATCACGGCGAAATTAAAATACCTCTAATTTTACACTAATTATGTGATATCTTCAAATAGATAAAAGATAATCGAAAAGTGAAACAAGAGCTCGCTAGACAATATTATTTTACACAAGAAACCGTTATCACGACTTACTTATCTGCTTTCGATTTCCAGTCATTTAGAAAATCGCCATTTATTTTCGCGTTTCTAAATGGCTGCAAACGGAAAGCTACTATAGGTGACTCGTGATAATGGTATTTCATGCAAAATAATATTGTCTAGCGCATTCTTGTTCCACATTTCGATTATCCTTTATCTATTTGAAGATATCACATAATTGCTTTAAAATTAGCGGCATTTTAATTTCGCAGTGAAAAACTGGATTTACATATTCGCGCTACCGTTCCCAGTAGAATAGAATTCCAGCGGTAATAATTAGTTTCGTGTCACGTTTAATTGTTGGTGTTGGAAAAAAAATGAAATTAAATGAAATCTTTGTGTTTAACGTCCCATGATTGCGCGCTTTAGGCTAAGGGAGACGATGATTATAGGAAGTGAATGATGATGGAAAAACTAGTGGAATGAGAACGTGGAAGTACCCCAAGAAAACCCACAGGACGATGTTGTCCACCACAAACTTACTTGGCCGGGGATAAAACCAAGGACTCCACCCACCACAGGTAAGCGCTGATATTGGAAATCAAGAGAAATGTTTTCTCTCAAATTTTTCATAGCCATATCATTGAAATGTTTATATCGTACTCTCATTACAAGATTCAAGCAGCTTATTTGTTTCTTTATTGTACAGTACATATTGTATGTGCGCTGAATTTTGTGTCCACAGTAAAGTTTAAAAAATTAAAATGAGCAAAATCATGTCGCATGACGCTTATATTGGTACTTAAAAATCTTTATTTGACACCCGTAATATTGTATGTAAGTAGTATTACCTTGAAGGCTGAAAAGAGCGCCTCCTCCTTAGAGCGTCACCGTGTACATGTTAAGAAAGCCATAAAATCACCGAAGTGTATATATGGAAGGAAGTTTTCCATTCTCCTTCATCAGATCTTTCTACTGGCCCGTAGCCAGAACTCTAAGACGCCGAGACGATTTGGGGGATTCTGACTTGGGTTTATCTTATACTTGTACACATATATCAACAAATAACTGAAAGTTTCAGGTACTTAAGGTGCTCACAGCATGACTGCTTCCCCCGTGGCCACTCCCTAGCACAGGTCTGTCTTTCAACTTATTACCACTCTTCTCTCAGGAACTAGTAGGGTTCTCTATTACGAAAAAAATACATTTACAACATAGCTAAATCAAACGTCTAATTCTTATGGCTCAACAAGAAATAACGTATAACACGTTTGTTCCATGTAATACCCTCTAGGGGCAGTTTGGAAATGTGGTATAGATACCTTGCACCGTTACTAAAAAGTATGAAGAAGTATAGTAATATCCTCTAATATTTGTCCTAAATAGCAATATTTTTCCTTCTTTTGTGAAAATTTCAGTAAGTCCAAACGCCAAATTTGATAGCACGTGACTTGGATGCCGAAGGTCTACACAAGAAAATATCTCGCAAACAAATCAAGGCTTACCGCCATGCCAAGTTTGGTCAAGACCGAATGAATTATGACGGTTGCTTATGATATAAGGCAACCCCAGGCAAATTCGTGACTCGCATAATTTCGTGATAATTACACAGTTGATGATTACGAAATTTATCCTGACTACGAGACAATGACAAACGGGTTCTTATGGAGGATAGATGTGAGTGTATTTCTTGAAGTGGAAGTCGTGAGACAATTTTTAGTGTGTTTTGACGCAACTAATTCAACAGAATACGTTAATATCACTGTAATGCGAAGAGGAATTAACAGTCTACTTTCGAGTGAATTATTTTGTGTTTTGAAGAATTTGTGAGTGGAATTAGTCTAAAAGGTGAATGAAAGGGCCATTGTTTCAATCAATATATATTTTATCAATATACTGTCATAAGTTTTGAAACAAATCCTTAAGTTGTGTGCTTGTTTTCTTGGTGTTTTCATTCAATAATCAGCATGATAAGTGACATTTGCAGTTACATCACTAAAGTGAAAAACAATGTGGGTCTATTGTTTTAGTGTGGTCTATGACTTTAACATGGAAACATAAATCTGCAGCAGAGAGGGTAAGGCTCCTTTACAAGAATGCCGCAAAGTTAAACACTACTGGGAGCTACATAAATCCACTCAAGCAATATACGTGCACAATTTAACAGGACGTTCAGCTAGCTCATAGATTCAAGTAAGAGAGGTAAAAACACGGAGATAAGGAAGCATCTCAGACATCGTGCTCGACTGTTCATTTTACTTCTTCCTGCTTTAAAGGCATCAGTGACATACGCCGAAACACTCAATATTATCGCAGTTGTTCTTGCTCTAGCCTTTATGACGACGATGAACACGGTGGAAGTTTGATTCATTATTCATAATGTGATTGGTGGTTTCACTGCTACGGCAAAGACTGACAAAACATAAATGGAACTTCATCTGCATTGGATGCAAGATGGAAGATGACTGAGTTAACTGTACAAGCTCCACTTCAATTGATGCCCTTAGGTAGACACGATAAATTGCACTGGGTTTATTTTCGCAGAAGAGGTCCAGACTTATCTTACCTTACCCTAACCTAATCCTATCCTATCTTATTTATCATAAGCTGCCTAAACCATAGTTCTACTTTCGATGTGCATACAGACAAACTTGCCGTGTCATGTAAAGAAACCCTAATGACTTAAACAGATTATAGTAAAAGATATTGTAGTTGCAAGTTAGTACTGCTGCATTCAGTGTTTAATCGTTATACAGTATGTGTAATATCACAAAATTACCCGTACTTACAGAATTAGAAAATTTATAAACTTTACCCCAACATTTATATTTCTTGCATAAATACACTGGTTTACTTCTGTGAACTCTGTACTTGATAACATATATTCCCCTTAATCCATATTGATACACAACTTATTTCTAGATTTCTTTTCTAACCAAGGTTGTCTTGCACTTTTCTTATTTTTTTATTATATTTTTTTATTAAATGAAGGACGGAAAATTGGTATGTGTACTTTGATTTACAGACCTTACGAGCGAAATAAGTGAGGCACTATTTAACGGAAACAGAAAGCATTCATACTACACTATTTCGTACGGAGATCTATAGTCTTCGTTCGAGTCATCATGGGAGACATGTATACTTCACATGATCTGATAGCCATTATTCCATTCCGATCTATGATATAGTGTTAAAATTTTTCAATCACCCTGTAGTCTCTGGAATTTTACTCCAGAAGACACATATCACTCTGTATATTGTAGAATCATCAGTATATTGATTTATTAGTTCTAGAAAGTTTTTGAGCTCACTAACCTCTTACTAGGAAGTCTTATTTGGAACTTTTAGATATATTTCTGTACTTGCTTTATGTACTGTACCATAATAACAACTAGTTGATTTTTACTTGGTCTTGGATATATACCTAAACCAACGCGACGTTGAACTTCAGAACATACCAAAACAAGACTTTCAGCGTTGTTTCCAGCAATGGTAGGTGTAGTGAAACAAGTGCATTTGTTCTCAAGGGACCTATTTTGTAGGCGATTAAGAGTATGTGTACCTACTTTCTGACTGCTCCTCGTGTATATATATATATATATATATATAAGGGTCTGGTGTTACATTTGTTATCTACCTTAGGACCAGGGCTTGATCAATCCGTACAGCATAGGCCGTTCCTCAACACTATTTCACCTTTAAAAGAACTGTATTAACAAGGTATAGCATCGGCAGTGGCAACGATATTGAGAATTTTGATCACTACGTACATGTCATTTGAAAGCCCTCTCCGCTGACCTAGTAACAAGCGAGTATGGCTTTCGTGTATGGGGTTCTGCGTGTGATTCTCGATACGAGAGCATTAAAATAGAATGATTACGGTTTGAATTCCACTTATACAGCGTGATTCAAAATTATGTGAACGATCCTCCTTATAACTTTTTATTAATCATCCAAATAGCTTCAAATCTTACAGTTAAATGCTAAAACTCTCCAAGTTTTGTGATAAAAAAAATGAAAATAGTACATCACAAATGTTCAATGTGGGCCCCCTTCGTTACCCTGCATACATCTATTCGGTATTCCAATTCCGCCCAGACCCGTTCCAACATGTTTGCACTGCAGCAGTGATGCGCTCTTTCAGTTAATTCACATCTTGGGGTAGAGGGGGTTTGTAGACAATGTCTTTTAGATGTCCCCGCAGAAAAAATCGAAGGGGGTTAAGTCCGGTGATCTTGGTGGCCAACGTAGGAGCTGATGATCATTTTTACCTGACCGCCCAATCCAGCGGTGTGACAGTCTGTTTGTTGAGGAAATTTCTGCATTGAAAGGGACGCTAAACTCCAATACAACTGAGCAATATGTCATTTCATCTGTCCATTATAAGGACTTCATCAAACAGTTTTCTAGCGAGCAATAGATCCACATTACGTGTAGTTTGAGAACCTCTGCTATACGTCTACGTCTACTACAAAAACGAAAAAGTAAAAATTTCATTAAAAGTTTTTCAACCGTCAAGAAAGGATGAAACTCTTTGAGTGAAAGGGGTGAAGAAGGAAGTTTTAGAAAAGTATAATATTGAAGATAATTCAAAAGGGAATTGGGTCAATTCATCTGAAGTGATCCAAAAATAGTGAAAATGGTTGCTCGACCATCTACGAAAATTATAAAAATTTGAATTTGACGAACCGTGTGTATGAGAAGGTCAATAACATCATTCACGTTTTCCTATGTGCAAGTGTTCCTAAATGCCATCTTTGTTGTCGATGGAGTGCTAATTTTTGCATTTGCAAGCGTTTACGTAAATTACAGTTGCTCAGGATGTACGAATCAGACGAACACCAAACAAAAACGAATGTTTACAGGAGAGACTGAGGTACACGGAGAATATAAACTTTTGCGTCTAAATAAATATGCAAGGTTACAAACCAATACATGAAATCACCAGAAAAAGTATATAAAATTACACTTTTGAAGGGGCTGTATTTTCGAATGGCATAAAGTGGGGGGCGGGGGCATAAGTTTTGTGCTGAATACTATTGCATGTAAAGAGTCTGCAGAAATATCCATGGCTATGATATTACTGGCACCGTATATTTATGGGGGACCGAAAGTTGAAGTTTATGAATTTGATGCCAATTTTGGGTGTAATATCTCAGAAGGGCAAAGTGCTAAAAATTGCTAGTAAAATAAACTAAAATGAACTGTAGGTAATAATAATTGTATTGGCCAAACTATCATAAGTGACGATAAAATATTTTTTTGGAAGGATTGATTCTTAAAGAGATGCTAAACTTAAATGGACAAGTAATTACGTAGATACCCGCTAATTACTACTGTACTTAACTATTATGATTATCTTTGAATGACTTGAATGTTTACTGTATTTTCCAATAGTTTATTGCAGAGATGATTAATTAGTAGATAACAATTCTGGTAAAAAGTAATGTTGAAAAATGTTCAAACGAGGACATTTAAGCTTGAACAAAGTTAATCTAATGAAATGCTTTATTATTTATGTATTATTTTCTTACATTTTGACTTCCAAATGCTGTGGTTTCATCAAAATTCTTCTCTTGCTTTAATTACTGTTCAGCACATTCTTAGCATACCCATTTGTAACTTGTGGATGGGAACGTAGCCACTGTGCGTAATGCATTTCACTAACGCTTCACAGACTAAGATGCATTACAGAACATATAACGTTGGAAACAACCCTTAGTAATTTAATGGAAAATTATGAGATACTGAGACTCTTCTAGAGTGTGAAATATAAGTTCTTAATTTTAAACTTCCAAACTCTGCTATGCGTAAGTGTGTGAGAAATCTTTATAATGACTCTGGTCGTTTGTCTATGAACGGGTTTCAGAGGGGAAAAAATTAGTAGATGGGGAGATATTTTTTAAATTACGGATTTTGCAATTTAAGATTCTACCTTCATCGTTATTCTTATATTAGAACAGAATGCCGTAGGTTTACTACTTCAGGTTTTACAGATTTAATAGACTACTACGCGTTCTGTAATGTTGATGGTATACCACAAAAAAATGTAATAAATAGTGAGGTATTTTCATATAAATTCAACGTTACAAGAATCGATTGCAGTTCGACATTTTTCCTCTATCGAAACCAGAGATCAAGACTTCGATTCCCGATGATAATACTTTCATCATACGAGGGTAAGTCAAAAATTGTCCGCAATGCAGCTATAAATTTTCTAACGTTGTTCGTACTGACTTCTGTCCCGTTTATTTTATTGCTATGCTGTTGTAGTCATGCTCTGAAAGTTTGATCCTAATTCCTCCATTTGTCTTCCTTGTGTTGTAGGTAGATCATGGCCGCTCCATTAGAAGATTGCACCAAAGAGGAACAACGAGCAATGATCCGGTTTTTGTGGTCGAAAGGTGCATCAGGGCCCACAATACATTAAACACTTTCGGCACAATACGGAAACAGTGTATTGCCGCAAAGGAGTGTCTACGAATGGATTGAAAAATTCAAAAATGGCCGCACAAGTGTTAGGCATGATGAAGGAGCCGGACGACCATCTACGACCACAAATGATGACAACGTTGAGCGTGCACGTGATATGGTTCTGTTAGACAGGCGAGTGACTATTGATGGAGTGGCACATCTGGAAATTAGTCATGGACCACAAAAACCGCATCACTACTCATTGTTCCTCTTTGATGCAAATTTCTAATGGAGCGGCCATAATCTATCTGCAACACAAGGAAGACAAATGGAGGAATTAGAATCAAACTTTCAGAGCATGACCACAACAGCATAGCAATAAAATAAGCGAGGACAGAGGATAGTTTGAGCAATGTAGGAAGAGTTATGTCAAAATTGCGAATAATTTTCGACTTACCCTCGTATATAAACCGAAGTAATGATTCGTATACAATCTTAAGCAATAGAACCTGTCTTATATAGACTTGATACTGACAAAAGATGTTAATTCCAAATAATTATCCAATCAACTATAAATATCTATTCTTCGGTACTTTGTTCCCATAATGTTCGGCAGGTAGTACTAAATCTTCTGCTTTCAAAGGCTCCAACCTGTCTTGTTATGTCACTGTCTTGACGTATGGTACAGCATTCATGCCGTAATTTTTCATATAAACTTATGGACTGTGAGCTGTCTCTCCATACTCCTTGCTCGGTTGCTACATAAATTGATGCACCAATGATGTCTGTTTTTACTCCTAGCCTCACTTCTCCGCAATACAGAAGAAAGACTTGTTCTAGCTCTTTACTAGTGGGTAACGTTCCCATTATAGCCGACAAGTTCCCACGTTGAATGGCTATGCTTATGCGTTGAATCAGGAAACTTTTTGCTCGATTATCTCCTGATTTAATTGATAGACGGTGGCCGATTTCTTTTATAAATTTGAGGCCTCCTTCTTCCCAAGAACCGCTAGACTCAATTGCTATTGCGACAAAGCAATAGTTATCGAGTAGATTGCTATATTTATTCCTTTTTTCTTTCGCTCTTCGAGCAGCTACGAGTCCAGCTTGTACTGAGGCATATTGTAGGTTGGAGGGGGCATAGGTGTCTGAACATGTGAAGTCCCAAATCAATGCCTTTCCTTTCTTCCAAGGTACTAATGTCATACCATCGGATCTTTTTCCGTCAGGTCGGCTACATCCAGTCGGTTCCCTCACTGCTAGGACTCCTGCTGATATTAATGCTCTTAATATTATATCATTTACACTTAAATGACGTGGGTGTCTGTCTGCGCTGCTTTTGCACGACAAACCGTGTAATCCTTTTTTATCTACTAAGGTCTTACAAATGGGGCAGTGGTGTGGTTCACATATATCTGCTCCCATCCGTAGTGCAACTGATACTCGGAAGCTCTCATTGGATAGGTGTAGGCCCAGAGATGATGATGGTAGAGCTTGAAGCCATGCTCCGTTTTCTGGGGACATGACCACTAAAAGTCTGGCTTTATCTTCAATGTTATTTGTAGTCTGCAATAAAGAAGCTGCCTGGCAATTAACGATGGGCTCGTCCCAAGCCGACTGATTGTTACGATTTTCGAGAACCGGAGGGTCTAACCCAACTAAATTTGTCCATTTAGCTATGCAGTCCATCACATCTGGATTGGAGATTTCGTCGTTATCCCATTGAAAAAGAGAACTAACTATTTGACTTGCACCGTAGAAAGACGCTAAAAAAGACGGAATAGCTATATCTGTGGCGCGACGGATTCCAAGGCCTCCATTTTTGACTGGTAAAGAAGCTTGTATCCAAGAGTTGTTATTAAGAGAACAATTGAGGATGGATTCCAGACCAGTTTTAAGAGTATCCAATCAACTTCCCTATTTTCTTTAATTTAGTGGGTGAACTTTACACGCTTCCAACTTAAACATCCTGTCGATCAGTTGACATTATTCTATAATATTTATTTTGATACAGAAATAAAAAAAATATGATTTGATCTCATCTTCCGCCAAGTTGGCTTTTTGGTAGATAAACACCGTTAGCGTGAGTTTTCTCGGTGTTCTCCCTTTCTTCATTCCTCCATTATCATCTAGATCATCATCACTATCTTCCTTAGTCTCGGAACATTATCGTGGGAATTAAACTTTTAAAAAGCAGGCAAAATATCTCTACTTGCTTACACACCCTGTCGATCAGTTAACATTATTCTATAATATTTATTTTGATACAGAAATAAAAATATGATTTTATCTCATCTTCTGCCAAGTTGGCTTTGTGGGAAAATATCTATTCATTGACAATATTCTCACAAAGAACACGATATTCGTAGTGCTTGTTCATGACGAATACTTAATGATGGATGCATTTTAAATATCCCCGAAGTCTTCAGTTTTCAGCATGCTTCTTTTCGGGATTAAAATAGTGGCCAACTATAAGAAGTTTTACAACATTGTACACTAAAAGTCTTACCTTATTCTCCTGAAAGAAAAGTTTTTTTATTATTATTATATTTAAAATTTAATCCTCCTGTTCTGTCGCCAAATTTATTCCTGCCATCTTCATTTCAAATATTTCTCCTATAAAGTGTACGTGTATGCTGCAACTGAATATGCGTTACCGCACAATAAAGAAAACTCTGTAACTGATTGTTGCAGTATCATTTCGAATGCTTACAATACGCGCTGCCTGTCTTCAGAACATCATCTTTGGGGCGGCATTTCGAAACCTAAAATAAAAGTTACAATCAGTGTAGGTAGTGAAAACTATACAATCATTCATTCACATGCAGACATACTCATATCAGTGGCGTACGCAAGGGAGGTTATTACAATAGAGGCACTCGAATTCTTAACAGATATAACAAGTACCGCTCGTTTGTGTCCAACTCATTTTCCTCACTGAAAATAATCTTATTGCTCAAATCAGGGCTCAAAGAGCTCCCTTGTTCTGTAGCATACGAAGGACACTTGTTGTAAACCCGCTACAAATCATAAAAATCGGTTTAATTTCCAATTAGAATTTTACAAAAATATCCTCCACCTTAGTAAATCCAGAGCCTAAAGGAACGAGAATAATTCTTGCAAATTTATGATGCTTCTTCCTGAATCTTAATGTTAATAGTCTTAATTTCATATCAATTTTGTACGTTGCCCTGAATTTTGTCTATCCATAATTCCAACTGCTTAAATGAGAATTGAAGACTCCTACAATATTGTTAATTTTACTCAAAGCAACATAGTTTAACAATATTTTCTAAGATCAGAAGGTAAAATACAATTCTGACATACCCAATTCGTTAGTTGGTGTTTCAGTCAATTTAGATATCTTGGTATTAATTTAAAGTTTTATCTCAGATATACTACTTGGCATATCCGCTTAAACATTTGCCATCTCAACATTAACATTCGATTCAGCTTTTTGGCAAGTCCTGCGACTTCTGGGACTAATGAGTTTCTTTTTTTTTTAAATTTTATTTTGGTTTGGCCCTGGCAATGTTTCGTCCACGTTTCTCGACCTTCAGCTTCCTCTTTTAACTCCCAATATTTTCTTCTATTTTTCAAATCATCGATTAGTTGTGTTATTTTTCTTCTTATTCTGAGTTCTCCTTCCGTCTTTCCTTCTATGGTGATATGAAGAAGAGAATTTCTTCACAAGAT
This sequence comes from Thermobia domestica, assembly GCF_964235325.1. Taxonomy (NCBI): domain Eukaryota; kingdom Metazoa; phylum Arthropoda; class Insecta; order Zygentoma; family Lepismatidae; genus Thermobia; species Thermobia domestica. Next base: position 69,221,517 of record NC_137458.1, read on the forward strand.
GTGTCGAATCCAATTAGCCTTTCTTCGAAGGATGTTGGCTAGAATTGTCCTCCTCTTTCCTATCCGTTTTAAAACATCTTCGTTTGTTACTCTATGTATTCATTTTATCTTCTCCGTCTTCCTCCAACACCACATTTCGAAGCTCTCTAAGTACAGCGTGAGCACAGAAACAGTACCTGATTTTAAAGTGCCATATAATTAACATTTAATTGAATATTTACATGAAATTTTGTACAGAGCTCAGTAAACTCAAAGTATTTTCCCATCTATCTTTTCAGAATCCTAGTTCTGACCAAAGCAGCTAGAGTGCAGTAACATCGAAAATGGCGTTCACCTCACAGCAACGAAGCTGGTGCGTTTTACAATTTGCAAAAACAAGCAGTTTTTTGAGAGTGCAGCGTGATTTCAAACGACAATTAAATGCTGATCCACCCACACAAAAATCCATTGTGAAGTGTCATAGAACGTTTATTGAGACGGGGTGCATTTGTGATCAAAGAAAAGGACATTCAGGGCGACGTCCAGTCTCCGAGGAAACTGTGGAGCGCGTAAGAGCAGAATTCGTACACAGCCCACAGAAGTCTACACGTAAAGCTAGCAGAGAGTTGCAGATGCCACAAACAACAGTAAGCAAGATCTTACGCAAGCGTTTGCGGTGTTAGCCGTACCGACTGCAGTTGGTTCAGAAGTTATACCCACAAGACAAGGTAAAGCGCCGTGAGTTCTGTGACACTATGCAAAATTTCATGGAGGACCACGAAAACTTTCTGACGAAGATCACTTTCAGCGATGAGGCGACATTTCACTTAAGTGGAATGGTAAATAGACACAATGTAAGTGTATGGGGAACCCAGAATCCTCATGCAACTGTAAATGTGGAACGTGACTCGCCGAAAATCAATGTTTTTTGTTCAGTATCAGAGCGTCGGGTGCACGGTCCATTATTCTTTCAGGAACAAACAATTACAGGTGAAAGTTACTTTCCTTTGCTACGTAACTGGTTGATTCCGCAACTTAGTAATACAGAGATAGACGACTTCGTTCTACAACAAGATGGAGCACCGCCATACTGGCATCGGGCTGTACGCAGGTTTCTAAACGAGAACCTCACAAACCGATGAATAGGGCGCTCTGGAGTCAATGATCAAGTTCTTTGCAATTGGCCTCCAAGATCACCTGACCGCACTGTTTGTGACTTCTTTCTGTAGGGATTTGTGAAGGACAAAGTGTATGCACCTCCACTAGCCGCAACTCTGAACGATCTCCAAGAACGCATCAGTGATGCTGTCAACTCCATCACACCGGATATGCTTCACAACGTGTGGTTGGAGCTAGATTACCGCCTCGATATTTCCCGCGTTACAGGTGGCGCGCACATCGAGTATTTGTGATTTCAATTATTGCTACAAAAACGTTTTGAGTTTATGCATCACTGTTCAAAATTTCAGCAAAATATTCCTTCGCATATTAAATTTACACTAATTTGAATCCTGGGACTGTTTCTGTGCTCACCCTGTATTTCTTCTCTAACTTCCGTAATATCCAAGTCTCTGGATCATACAGTCCAATGCTCCATATATAGCACTTGATCAACTTCTTCTTAAGTCCAATATTGAGCCTGCTGGTTAAGAGTGATATTTTCTTGTTAAATGCTTCTTTGGCTATGACAATTCTTGACCTGACCTTTGGTACAGTAAGCGCCTCTCGTCAAAATACTTCCCAGATACTTGAAGTGATCTACCTCTTTAAGTTCGCTTTGTTCTACTCTGACCCATAATGGCTCGTTTCCACGGGATATTCTCATGACTTCCGATTTTTTGATGTTGATTTCCATATCATATAGTTTCCCAGTGTCAACTATTTTGTCAATCATCTCCTGTAGTCCTTCTTCGGTTCTAGCTATAATAACCATAACATCCGCATACTTGATTTTGTTAATGATCTCCAATCTTGAAATCTCCAATTCCCATTATTGCTTCCTTCATTAAACACACTGTTAATAGTACTTTCTAAAATCAGAAACCGTTTCTTATCTGTACACCGAGAATATCTTTTCTTAGAAACAAGGGCTTGAAACTCTCATTAATGAGAAATGAAGAAAAGTAGATGAGGTTGTATAAAGCGAAACGAGAAAATATTCTATTACTTTCCTTATGAATGAGAATTACCAAATCTCATTTCGAAGAAAATATTGTTTCGGTGCATAGATAAGAAACGGTTTCTCAAATTTAAGAAGTTATTTTTAACAGTGCATTCACTGGAAATGTTGAACATTCGATATACGGGAACTAATACCAGATTTCATCTCAAACATATTACATAACACCATAACACTATCAAGTGCTTGCCCCCCTCGCTCATGTTACTGTGGGCAATATGTTACACTCTTCCTTCTGTACCTTTCATATAGAATTAGTTTGAACTCGAGTCCTCGCAAATAAATTCGAACATCTCGTATGGGCATCTTTACGAAGCACGCCACCTTTTGTTCTCACATTCTACGAAATGCATCTAAAAGTGCTCAAACATGGTTTTAATTCTTTTATATTAAATGTTCAAAAACTTAAAGTTCATGTTTCTAACCTTAAGAGATTCGAGTAATGACCATATTATTGCAATATTTGTAATCCTATCCCGTTTTTCCTGCCTAACAAGATTTTCCATTTCTAGGTCTTATATACAGTGCGTTCCACGAATAACACTGAGGTCCACCTCCTGAAGAAACCAAGGCAGATAGAAACATGAAACGTTTTGGAACCTTCAAGGGACATAAAAGGCAACATTATGCTGAGAAGGAAAATCCCCCTCAAGGGGGGTTACTGGGGGTAACTCAAAAATTTTAAATGGCAACCCCCATCGTGGGGTGCCTCGTCTGAAAGGTAATCACGAGTAAAGACCACTTGTGAAAATTGTAAGTCGCTAGCATGTCTGTAGCCAACATGGCGGCCATCCGTAAAGGAAGGTCGAAGTGCGTTCAACGAATAACACTAAGTGCGTTTGCACACGGCAACGATAATATCGGTGGAAGCCCCGATAATATCGGTATCGGTGTCGGCGTACTTTGCACACGTCGCCGACAATATCGGTGGAAGCTCCAACAATATCGATGCTGGTGATGAGCAAAGTAAACGACACACACAAAAAAATCTTCTCCATATATGAAAACAAATTAAAAAAATAATTGGGAAAATTATTTTTTAAAACAAGGACTACAAAAACTGTTCTGAAGAGGTGTGGAGGACGGTACAAAACTTAGAAAAAATAACCCTATGCCTAAACATGTTTAGATTTAACAGTGTCGTTTTAAATAGATGCTGTAAACATATTATTTTCGTTTCGATGATAATTGATGCTGCTGTACATTGCAAATTATATTAGTTTTAATTTTTGTTGGAGCACTGTTACATATTGTATGCATATTATTTTGTTTTCCATGCAATTAACATTAATGTCATAGTGGATTAAATGATAAGATTCGAATTAGTAATTCTGTTTTACATTGCTCCATACATACACTGGCGCAAATCCCGGGGGAATGAAGGGGACATGTCCCCTCCAATCTTGGAACTGGGGAGATTGTCCCCCACCAATAATCCGATTTGAAATGTGTTTTTTGGGAGAGAAATTTGATTGTGTCTGATCGCCAGAAAGGAAAGTGAGATGAAATTAATGTCCACTCAGAATAAGCCTCAAATCTGCCCGCCTCCCAATGTTGAAGACAACTCTGCTCCCCTGATCCTCCACAGCATTGTTTCTCGACTACAGAAATAGTTTGAACATCACTATATATATAATATGGGAACGATCTTATCCGCCCCCCAATGTTGAAGACAGATTTGCGCTGTTGCATGCATACCTGTCGTTTCTCGTTTCTTTTTGTCCATGAACTCAAAATCCTGGGCAAGGCTTGCATAAACTTTTCGCCATGCTTTTTGCTTTTCAATTTTGTCCTTGAAAGAGTCTGTTATCTTATCCCATATGCAAGGTCTACATTCCACAAGTTCAATAAGGGTTAAAATATCGAATGGAAAAATTCCTGCCATCTCTAAAAATCTAAGCAAAACTAGAAAGATACGAATGCAATAATACACAACCTTTTCATTCAGTCACTGTAGCTAAACTGCAGAATTCTATCAGGGGGTCGATCCCGGTACAAAGGGGAGAGGGAAAACTTGGATAAATAGCTTTGGTCTTTGTTTTCAATTGCCATTCCACAAATTATTTTTAAAAAGGGGGGGATTTGGGATAGTTTTGGAAATGAGAGAAAAAATCTGCAACAAGTGAAGCATGAAGTCACATCCCTATTGTTGAGATCACAATCAAGAAAATGCCAAATGAGTAACTTGTCCTTGGAGCTTTGGAAAGAGTGATTATGTTGGTTTCGTTTCAAAATAATAATAATTCTACTTTGACTTGTCAACAAATATTCTATTCAATTATTGCTTATTGAGTGGAACCGGGAAAAGTGATCTTCACACAATTCTGATGAAAATAAAAGAAAGTAATAATAATCAGGATTTTTTCCATATGCTTTTATGTTCACAGTGTATCAAATTTTGAAAATTACGCTTAAATTAATTTCCAGAATGTATTAAAATTTAAAAGCATTAACAGATTAAAAAATATACCATCAAAGAGTGTGTGTGTGAGAGAGAGAGAGAAAGAACAAAAATTAAAAAAAGGGGTGGAAAATAATTAAGAAGTTGGTTATCTAAATTTCCTATATTCTATTTGGTAATAGCTATTTAGAAAGAAACCAGTACTCTTCAGACTTCCCACATTTTATATTTATTTAATAAAGGGAATTAGCTACTCCAAAACAGAGACTGTAAAAAAATAATAAGCTGTTCCGAAGTTGTTTATAGGACAAGATAATAATAATAATATTATACAATTGTAATAGAAAAAATGGAAACAACAAAATTCCAAAGACAAGAAACGAAACAAAAATACACAGCGCTTTGTCACTCACTCTCTTCATCTAACCCGCTGGCCGGCCGACATTATCGGTGGCGTGTGCATCCAATCATAAGAAAACATTGCCCCCGACAAAATCGGTGTCGGCGATACCGCCGACACCGATTTTGTCGGGGGCAATGTTTTCTTATGATTGGATGCACACGCCACCGATAATGTCGGCCGGCCAGCGGGTTAGATGAAGAGAGTGACAAGGCGCTGTGTATTTTTGTTTTTTTCTTTTCTTTGGAATTTTGTTGTTTTTCCATTTTTTCTATTACAATTGTATATTATTATTATTATCTTGTCCTATAAACAACTTTGGAACAGCTTATTATTTTTTTACAGTCTCTGTTTTGGAGTAGCTAATTCCCTTTATTAAATAAATATAAAATGTGGGAAGTCTGAAGAGTACTGATTTCCCTCTAAATAGTTATCAAATAGAATATAGGAAATTTACATAACCAATTTCCGTTGATTATTTTCTACTCCCTTTTTTTTCTTTCTCTCTCTCTCTCTTTGATTGTATCTTTTTAAATCTACTAATGCATTTAAGTTTTATTATATTCTGGAAATTAATTCAAGCGTAATTTTCAAAGTTTGATACTCTGTGAACATAAGCATATGGAAAAATCCTGATTATTATTACTTTCTTTTATTTACATCAGAATTGTGTGCACACAATTTTCCCGGTCTCACTCGATAAGCAATGATTGAATAGAATATTTATTGACAAGTAGAATTATTATTATTATTATTTTGAAACGAACCTAGGATAATCAAACGTTCTTTTCAAAGCTCCCGAGGACAAGTGACTCATTTGGCATTCTCTTGATTGTGATCTGAAAAACAGGGATGTGACTCCACGCTTCACTTGTCGCACATCTTTTCTCTAACTTCCAACGCTACCCCCATTTTTTAAAAGAATTTGTGGAATGGCGAATGGAAACAAAGACCAGAGCTATGTATGCAAGTTTTCCCTCTCCCCTTTGTACCGGGATCGACCACCTGATAGAGTTCTCCAGTTTAGCTATAGTGAGTGGGCGAAAAGGTTGTGTGTTCTTGTGTTCTTACCTTTCTAGTTTTGCTTACAATTTTAGAGATGGCAAAAATTTTTCCGTATGATATTTTAACCCTTATCGAACTTGTGGAATGCAGACCTTGCATATGGGATAAGACAACAGACTCTTTTAAGGACAAAATTGAAAAGTAAAAATTATATTCCTACATCAACATATTTATAGACATGCGACAATAATTTTGGACATGAGTGTACGTTTATCGCAACATTGTAGGTAACTCAATTCGTTTAAATTTATAGCCAATGTAATTTTGTATTTTGTAATTTTGTAATTTTTTACCAATATGACTCATATATTCACGAATGTATTAATAGTCTTGATGACTACCGTATGCATATTTTGACAAACTCTCCTCTGAACCGTCATTATTACGCTTCTTCACATTTTCACACATTGTAACACCACTTTATAACTTATACATGCCTTATGCGGGTTTGTTTAATAAGCATGTTAAATGCTCTTTGTGATCCTAATGAAAAAAAAAAAAGTATTGGAAATATATTTACAAGCATATTTGTGAACCGCGGCGCAGTCTTACAAATATTGAAAATCACTGTTCCAAGTTCTTTAATGTTCTTTGAAACGCAAGTTCATTTATTTTGATTCACTCATGGTCCAACTGAACCGATGTCACTCGTATAGGACTTCTGAACCATTTCCCGTATGCACAACCAGGCCGGTAGCCAGCCCAAAAATGTAGGGGGGAAGAGGCAGAAGTTAGGGATGGCCCGATCCAACCATATTATAGTTCATCACCATATTATAGGTCATTTGCAACCCTACCGTGAAAATTTTAGGAGGGGGCAGCAAAAATTTAGGGGGGCCGCCCCCCTAGACCCCCTTGGATACGGGCGGATGGGCCTGTGCACAACCTATAAAATTTTCAAAATCAGCCTCAACACTTTTATTTTCACTTCAAACATCAGTAAACAAGGTTCTTCCAAGGACACCTTCAAATTATTAACGTGTTCTGGGGGAGCCGGCACCGTTCTGAAGTTAAAATTCTATTCATTGTTGAAGATGATCTCTCGACTGAAGCGGTACCGATTGGAACAAGCACACGTTTTGTTGCCAGAGCTGACAAATTAGGAAATATAATGGATTTATATTCTTCACAGGAAAGTTTCATTAGAAATCCCTTGAAGAAACTTATTCTTTCAATCGTTTGAAAGTTCTATATTCAAATAGGACTTCTTCGCACAAAACATGAAATAATTGTGAAAAATCGCCTATTCAGGCTCGGATCAAGGCAGAAGTTTGGAGGGTGTTACTCGAAGTTTAGGGTGACACCCCCTATGGGGGGGGGTCTGGCGGAATCCCTGACTGGATAAAACACTTGTTTGTATAATTGTTCGTCAGAGTTAAAGCCCGTCGACGGGAAAAAAACATTCTTTTCCATTGAAAGTGATGTTCTAGAAATTATTGCCATAACGTATACCCACTCTTGAATATTTTAAAATCTTTTTAATAATAATAATAATAATAATAATAATAATAATAATAATAATAATAATAACAATAGACTTACCTTATTGCAACTGCCAACATTTCTATGGGTGGAATACAGTGTCTCATTTCTGTATGCTGGCGTTGAATATGGTTTCCAATTCTTTCTATTAAAAAATCAAAAGTTTGTGTGGACATGCGATAGTAATTAAAAAATTTTGCATCGTCTTCGCGTAATTTCTCATATAGTGTATAAAAAGCACCTTCTACATAACGCACAGTCAATAATGGATGAACCCAAAGCTTTCGCGATCTACATTTCCTGTTTCTACGTCGTAAGTACAACAAGGCAAGAAGATATATCTTGTTGATAGCTGGACTCATTTTCTCTCTTTCACGTCCTGTCCAATACTAGTCTCAGCGCCGACATTATCGGCCACGTGTGCAAACTATCGCCGACACCGATATTGTCGGGGCTTCCACCGATATTGTCGGCGACGTGTGCAAAGTACGCCGACACCGACACCGATATTATCGGGGCTTCCACCGATATTATCGTTGCCGTGTGCAAACGTCCTAAAGCTCGTCTCCAGAAGAAACGAAGGAAGATAGCAACATGAAACCTTTTGGAACCTTCAAGGGACATAAAAGGCAACATTATGCTGAGAAGGAGAATCCCCCACAAGGGGGGATAAAGGTTTCTGTGTGTATGTATATACACAGAGGGTTGATTAATTCGTGTGTCAATTTCATTTGTTCACTGTGCAAAAGTGGTATGAGGTAAAGCCGTGCAATTTGGTGTAACTTTAGACGAAGGACATAAGTTTTGTTTCGCCATAGAAGCTTGCCACTTGTACTAAAGATTGAAGAGATATAGAGTCAAAGGCTAAATTTCGATTTTTTCCTTATGGGATTGCAATGGTAAATACTGAAAGAGCCTGAAAAAGCGTAAATCGAAGTGATAACAAAGAAAAAGCTATATGTTATGATTCTATGTCGCAAGCCGACCAAATGTGTGTCAATCAAATGTCAAGGTCAGAGGTCACGGTCAGATCAAGGTCACAGGTTATCTTGAGAACCCATTTGAATACACTGAAAACAACGCAATGTCCATACCTCATCATGTCAAATGGGTTCTCAAGGTGACTTGTGACCTTGATCTGACAGTGACCTCTGACGACACTTAATTGACGCATATTTGGTCGGCTTGCGACATAGCATCATACCATATAGCTTTTTCTTTGTTATCACTTCGATTTACGTTTTTCCAGGCTCTTCCAGAATTTACCATTGCAATCCCATAAGGAAAAAATCGAAATTTGACCTTTGATCCTATATCTCTTTAATCTTTAGTACAAGTGACATGCTTCTATGGAGAAACAAAACTTATGTCCTTCGTCTAAAGTTACACCAAGTTGCACGGCTTTACCTCATACCACTTTTGCACAGTGAACAAATGAAATAGACATACGTCTTATTATTGTAAATAGTCAATCAAAATAATAAACTGTAAGAGATCTTGAGTTATGGACTCATCATAATCATTGTAATTCCAGCCCCTTTTCTTCTCACCCCCTTTTCTCTCCATCTAGATCAAATATTTTTAAAAAACGCTGAAACAAATGTTTTATTATTTTAAATGAGAAGTCCAAATATACCAAATTTCATGTTTCTTAACCTTCAGGAATTCAGAGATATGGACATTTTAATATAATAATTGCCATCCGTATTTCACTGTTTCCTTGTCGAATTTCCAAACTTTATTTCTTAATGATACTTTACTTAACAAATCCCATACGCTGTCCAAATTTCAACTTTGTAGCTTAAGGTGTTGGGTGTTGATCAATCAGTCATTCACACGTCTTTTATATTTTAAAAAATCTCTATATTGAGATTTCATACGCTAGAAACTAATCTTGCCTGCATTAGTCATACCCGGACAAAGTAATATCTATACTGGGATTTGAACTAGATACCTCACAGGAAGTCTTTTCTGTGCTCACATTTAAGGTAAGAAGCTCAGCATCAGAGCTAATGGAAAAATGAAATGAAATCTGTCAATTTTACGTCTCACGATTATGCCGGCTAGACTAAAGGAAATGGTGATGATAAGAAATGAATGAAATGGTGGGATAAACAAAGAGAGAGGAAACGGCAGAACCCCGAGAAAACCCACGCATACGATGTTTGTCCACCACAAAGTTCACTTGGGGCGAACTGGGATCGAACCAGGGTTTCCATGCACCAGAGGTGAACGCTCTACCGCTGAGCCACCGCACCCCTATTTCAGAGTTCATGGGAATTCCGGCTAAAGTGAGATCAGCTAGTGCACCTAAAACAATATCCCCCTCCTCCCTGGGTAAAATAACAGTGTGATCGGTATTATTATTATTATCTTCAGTAGTACATTTTTTACCTGGCACTTTCTCGAAACCACTGTTTGTCAGTCACTTTATATATCTCAGAAACAGAATTATGATACAGCTAGCGTGAAAACACAAATCGCAAACATCGCATTTAATTGAAGATGTACAGTATTTACGTTATATATGTATAATGGTATAGTTTTTAGCTCTCTTACCCTTTTGCTATAATGCATAAAATACTCTTCATTAAACGTACTCCATCTAATTCGAACTGCTCCGCTACTCAGCGCGTTATTAGAGACTCAAGACTGATTTAAGAAAAGCGTTGCCTAGCAACCAAATTTTAAGGCTGTAGTTATAAACAGAGGAGAAAATAATAAGATAAAGGGGAGCAAAAATAATAGAATTAGTGAAAAAGGAAAAAAAAGTATATTAGAAAGCACAAATGTCAAAAATACTTAGTGACTCAAAGTCCAAAAGCAGGGGGAAAAAGAAGAAAGCAAAATAAAATTCAAAAGGCAACGAACGGAATAAGTTTAAATAACGCTTTATTACAGGTAGGTTCGAACAATATCTAGACAGGCGTTCTCAGTTATATATGATTATCTAATGTTAAACGTGACTGGCTAACGAAACATATTACTAACGTTTCTTATTTTAACCCAGAGAAGCGGGTAATTGGTGCTAGTACAAACTAAAGCAAATACGACATTGGTGTACTCTCCAGTATGGATAGTAAATATTTTTAAAAACAAAAATATATGTTGTAAAGGGAAAAAATAACACCAAGTATTTCATTTTCAACAGAACAAACACCAATTAAATATGTCAACAAAATTGACGTCTCACAAACTAATTATCAAACTAATTATCAGTGTTTGTCTTTCTTTTATTTTTCCTTATTTCTTGATGGAACTGAAAATTTATTACTCTTAACGCCAAACGTAACTGACATATTAAGCTACATTCTCAATAAATTTTACTGATTTTCTTTTACATACAGCCTAATCTTTGTATAAATAAAGAAGCACCAGTGTCACATCTATACCACGTAAAGGAGTTTGCTTTTCTGAGACGTGATATTTTCTTAATTAATAGCGAAACCGGAAATAGTTGTATAATTCCACTACTTCCGGTTTTCGTAAAGAGTTAGGAGCGGAGAGGAAATTGCATTTCTTGGGACGCTTAATTGGTTGTAGAAAACCGTTTGTCGCTTTGTAATATCGTTTATATACAGGGTGTCTCAGAACAACACCGACAACGTTTGGGACATAATTCCTGACACCAAAATAAGACAAAAAATATAGACCAACCTGGGTGCACAACTGCTTCTTTTCGGAGTTATAGGTTGCCGAAAACATGAAAAAATGAAATTTAAAGATCCATAGGTCCAAAACTATGGGACCTACTGTAGTCGTGTCAAGACTTCACTTAGGAACTAATATGTGTGCCATCCAAAAATACATGTTTCAGAATCCTAAGGTACTCACGCAACAATTTTTATAGAGGGAGCTTCACTATGGATATATAATTTGATTCACAAACTTCCTCTATAAAAATTATTGCGGAAGTACCGCAGCATTCTGAAACATATATTATGGGATATCACACATACTAGTTCCTAAATAAAGTCTTGATCCGACTACGGTTGGTCCCATAATTTTGTAGCTATGGTCCTTTAAAGTTCATTTTTCATGTTTTTGGCAGTCCACAACTTTCAAAGGAAGCATTTGTGCACCCAGGTTGGTCTATATTTTTTTTTGTCTTATCTTGCTATCAGGAATCACCTTCCAAACGTTGTCGCTGTTGTTTTCAAATATATATAGCGATCAACATTAGAGCCGGAAGTATTTGATTTCTATCACTTTTGGTTTAGTAGAGTTGAAGATAATGATGGAATTTTCTCTTGAGAAGCTAATGGTTAACCCACATATAGTGTGCCGTTCCCGTGCTGTGCCGTGGTCCAGAAAGTTGCTTTTCGGACTATGACATTGAAAATTCATTTTTTTTTTAATTCACACATGACGGCCGTACCTGTGCCGTCCCATGCAGTACCCCGACAGGTCGCCTGGAAGAGAAATCAGCCTGGTTTCTGGCGCGTCGACAGCGATCCTTCGGCTTTCTTCGGAGCACACGAACCGAAACGAAATTGACCAAAACCAAGGGAAATGGTGTAGAAAGCATTAGCGGCACGACACGGCACTATATGTGAAAGGTTGCTTCGTGGCACGGACGGAGCATGGCACTCTATATGTGAATGATTCTTAATTGACTGTATGATACCGGTTCTCGATATCTATTACCGTTTTGCTGTATAGTGATCAACGTTAAAACCGGTTCTACAACTGGTTTGAATATCACCTCCATTAACGAACTTGATTCTTAATCCTTGTACTAACTCCACCCTGTACATCATGGCCAAAATTGATGGTGATCCATTAAGTGGTTGTTGAGATTTTTTGTCTCCGGGACCGGACGGACATACCTTGTGTCTCCCGAACGGACAGTTGGACACCTACGAGGTACAGGGTTCGATACCCAGCGCCTCTACCATGTAAAACTCTGTTTCATATAGGATGTAGGTAGAGTGTTAATAAAAAGAGTGTCCGGAATCGACTCCCACTACCGGCTTTTATTATAAAAATCCACTATAAACACTATTTTACAAAAATACTACCAAGATAATTTCTCTATACTTTGTAAAATTTGAAAAATGAAAAGAGAAAGATCCCGGTGGTGATCGCTTGTAGCGCCAGGTTTTGTAGTGATAAAATAAAAAAATAGACAGCGGGTTTTGGGTTCACATTCCGTCTGTCCCTATTTATTCCCTTGCACCACCGTTAAAGTCTTCGTTCCCCGAACTAAAATGGTTTGTGACTCGATAAGGATTGATCTCACGGTTAGGAAATCCTATCTCCCCGCGGTGTCCCAGGGCTTTAGGGAAACAAGATCCCTCTAAAACCGTGTAAGCAAATGAAACTTGATATTATTCGCATATGTATCCTGAATTCACATGCTGCAACGCTGAAAGAGAATTTTGCTCTAATGTTTGGTTTGAGTGGACGAACTAGACTGACTTTCACTTTCCAAGTGGACTGAATAATAATGGTAGTAATAAGAATAATACCAGAAAATAAACGAATAATCTAGAATTTAGAATTTAGTTGAAAATTCTGAAAATCAGTCTAATCCCCACTAGAATCGAGAAATGCTTATATTGCCTAATTTGCCTAACAGATCCTTTGGAAACCAATGTTATGCTTAAGGTTAGGGATACAACTTGTTTATGAAAGAAAAAGATTACGAATTTGAGGTTAACAATGTAATAAAAGTTTTAATGAGCAAACGAAAACAACAACAAGAATATGTTTAAAAAAAATTTAAGCAGGCCAAAAGTTAACATTGACTTTTGAGTTTTCTGACCACAAATGTTCAGAATAAGGCATAAGGCCTTAAACAAAAAGAAATTAATTTAAGTAAATTACATCTGGGCTTTCTTTCTTGAACTATGTAGTGAATGAATTGTTATCATTAACCTGACACAAATAAACAAACTGTGGAATTGATGTTTATAACCAGTGCTAGATGCAATCTTACATTGTTTACATTCTATATAGAGCTTTCCTGCTTTACATAGATATCATACCAAACTGGTTAAATTACAATTTTGCATTTGAAAAATACCTAATTATTTGACATCATATGCTAAGTATATAGTTTACGTTGATTAGCTGATTTATTTTGACTATAACCTTTTTAATATTTACGAGATTAAGATATTACATAGCTAGACAGAATTTTGAATATAATTACCTATATTTTATTCGGGTGAAAACTAAGTATTGAAATGATTTAAAATGAGTTAAACTAGTTGAAGTAAGTGGAAATGAGTTGAAGTAACTTGAACTAAAATAAAATAAATTGAGAAACAAGTCATGACTTTGATTTGAGATTTGTGGGAAGTATGAAAGAAACATAGAATGATCCAAAGGAGTTAAATAAACCTACTGCCTGACTGCTAACCATTTCTAATTATTTAAATTAATAACTGAGAATGAGAATAAGTGCACTAAATATGCACTTTGAGATTTACCTAACAAGCATACACTATCAAATACATAAAATCAATGAGCGTAGCATTACCATTTCGTTATGCATAAAGGCTACATATATATACTCATATTAACACAAGTAGAAAATTAATAGACACAAACATATATAGATATATATATATATATATAATCATAAGTAAATACATGCATACATACATAAAAATCAAGTAACATATGAATATTAATAATAAATGTCAAGACGTCTCTCGAGATTTTTTTAATCTGAATATATTGAGTTTTTCGTGATTTTTCTCTTTATCATTAATAGGATTGGTATACGGCCGGACATTTTCATGTATTCGTCTAGTTTGTTCGTCTAGTTTATGCGCATAAACGTCTGATCGCTCGATTGTTAGAGGATCAGACTGACGTAATAATTGCGGCTTTACTTAGCCTACTTCGTATTTTTCATCTGTATTCTACCTGACTGTACTAATGTCGGTTCCGCTTTATTTATGGATTACGTATCTCCAACCAAGAAAATGATTAATTGCGAGACTAGTCGCATATACATCATAGTTACTAATTAATCCTTTAGCTCTCTTACGTAACATATTTTTGATGACTCATTACAATATTATTTATTAGAGTTTTACTAGTATATAGATCGAAATAGACTCATTTAGTACGTTCACTTCTATGCAAAATTACTTTACAAACACTATAATCTCTGGACAATTAAAGCAATGTCTTGAATATATTTTCTAGGAATATCTATTATGTCTTGTTCAAAATTATCTTAAAGTTCTCATATTACATGTACATAGCGCAGATGATGCATTTTTACTTCATACAAATTTCCATATGTTAAAGGAAATACTTCTTTCATCGTTAAAGGTCTACAACCTGCCATTCGATCTACTTTTAAATTAACTTTCTTTATATGTTATCAAAAAAATCTAAGTGACAAATAGAGTGATGGCCTAAACTACTATCTCCTTAATAAAAACAACGACATATTCACTAAAGTCACAGAATATATATATATATATAAGTATCATTGTAAAAAGTATCTCTATTTTTAATAAGCCTTGCTCAAAAAGAAAAAAAAAGAGTTCTAATTGTTTAGCAATTACAGTTCGAGTTGGAAAATCTTTTCTCCACGCGGTGTAAATACATTAACAGTTTTCAAATAGTTCCGACTTTATATCGCGAACGTCTTGCATTTTATTCAATGACGAAAATTTCCCTTTTGGAATCAACAAAAAATAATTTGGATGGGTCCTACCTTTCGTCGTACACACTGCTCTCACCACCAAGCTCACAACACACATACAGATGTCCCTGCGTTTACTGGCTTCCTTCTTTCGTGAGAAGTGTCCTGGATTCGGAGTTCCTCTCTTCGATTCCCGCTGCGTCCTCCTCTCAAACTGAAAGGGGCGTCGCTCTTGGGCGTCTCCTGATCCATCAAGGTGGGGCTTCTGTTGGTCCATTTCTGATAGGATGCACTCTCACTAAAAGCACTTTCAGACGTCACACTGCACCAACATCACTCTCGGTGTTAAAAGTGTAGTGTTACACGGATAAACAGTGTTTATTGTTTTTAAGCATTGTGTATAATACTTCAAAAACTGATTATGTATGATTAAAACTAGTTCAAGTGCTTTCGGTGCGTATGTAGGTTATTCTAATTGTCTGTAATAGCTCGTGATTACGTTTATAAGTACGAAACTCTGTCACTCAAAAACAATGTTTGTAGGCGTTTCGCGATCTATATATATATATATATATATATATATATATATATATATATAAATATATATATATATATATATATATATATATATATATATATATTAGCAGCGTTACAAAGTTTATATATATATGTTTATATATATAAATATATTTTGAAGAAGATCAATGTGTAGGTTACTATGCTAAGGAAAGATTGTAATATCGTACACTCGGCTTCGGTGAGTTTAGCCGCACATTGTTATTGTGAACTTAACTTTTGATTATGAATGTAGTGTGTGTGTAAGTTCCGGGTATGTTTTTGTGTTGCGGTGGTACGCTGTTTCCCGGTGAAGAATTATTTTACGACTGACTTGGAGTTTTGAATTTTTAACCTGCCGAACTTTTTGGATACGCCTCTAACGGTGTCTTCGATTTCGTCTCTGCTCTCTTATTCGTTAAGTTATTTTGGTGTCCTAAATTTTGATTCTCTTGGTCTCCGCCTAGTTACGGTGTTCGGGCGTCGTTTCTCTAACGTACGTGCTTCCTTCAAATTTCACATGTTATATCGAAAATTTTTATGAGAGTTGATTTGGCTCCTAGTCGTCTCGTGCATGGTTTTGGATCATTTCACAGTTCTATGTTAAAATTTTATCTTGGTTCTGAGTGGCGACATATGGTCTATGCTGTGATTTTGACAAATTCGCAGAGATTATATTTCTACTTGGATTCTATTCAACGTGTTAGGACTTTATTATTTTTCTCAATTTCACAAAAAGATGCTAAAAGCTGTTTTGTTCTTCTTTCTTGGGTTCACGCCGGGTACTCTGTTGTGTGTGGTCTTCTACGTATGTGGCTTAGGCAGTGGTATTAAGAGACAATAGAAGGGTCTTTCAACTGTCCTCGCCGCACGGACAGGTATACAGAAAAAAATAAAACATGTTACTTCTCGGATAGTAAGGGAAAATAAAGAGAATGTTCTTTG
This sequence comes from Thermobia domestica, assembly GCF_964235325.1. Classification (NCBI taxonomy): domain Eukaryota; kingdom Metazoa; phylum Arthropoda; class Insecta; order Zygentoma; family Lepismatidae; genus Thermobia; species Thermobia domestica. The sequence continues at coordinate 69,238,135 of NC_137458.1, forward strand.
GCTCTTTAAACAAACAAAAATGAAAATGAAAATTATATGCACTAATGTTCATAATTATACGCAAAATTGGGTTTAAAAGATTTATTTAAAAATTAAATAAAAATGGTAATGATGCAACTGTCACAGTTATCCCCCTCCTAAGATGGAGCAGATGATGCAACTTAGTTGAAGCAGATCTCCATCCTAAGAGAAACTTTGTGATTGACATTGCATCATGAATTCTAGGTGCAAATTGAACATTACATAAAAATCCGAACCCTAATCAGAAATTTCAAAGTTCACAAAAATATTCTGAAGTACATGAAAATCCTATCCCTAATTTTGAAGTTCATAGAAAAGTTGAAGTACATAAAAATCCGAAACCTGATTGACTTTACTTCGTGTGCTCTGATCTGCTAGTGGACGCGTCTGATCTTCAATCTGGATTATAGGTCTCAGGTATCGAGTTTGTGGTCAGTTCAAGCTGCTGGACACAAGCTTATGAGGCATGCTTTAAATAACATATGACATCATTCTTGTCTCTTGGAGTTCTTCTTTATTTTATCTGCGCGGGATACGATTTCTTATTCTTCTTCCAAAGTTCTGGCTGCCCTAGGTAACAAAACAACAAAACAACAATATTATATAATCTTCAGCGTCTTGTATCATCGGGAAAGAGAGCATTGGTTACAGAGGGTGGCATGGAGCTTCAATTCCTCCATGTGCGAGGGCAAAGCCACTGCTCGCACTTCTGCTTTTATTCTTCGGCCATGATTCTTCTTCAGTAACAAAAGTTTAAAATATAAGGAGAGTAAAATAATTAAGGCAAAGTTCCATGTCGCAACCATTCAATTGTGGGAACTTGCAAACATCTTGGTGGAATTGTCATCTGCTCGCAGCTCGTAGCTCACTATTCTTTGGCTCGGCGCGTTTTCGCAGGTATCATCACCAAGGAGAAGGGGTGCGTTGAGTCTCTGCTCTAAACGCAAAACTCCACTTCAGAGAGCTCAAATCGGGAATCCTTCTCTACCAATTGCTCTGTATATAGGCACTTCCTCGTGCATAACAAAAATTATATCTCCTGGGCCGGTTTTAATGCTGGGTTGCGCACATTGGCGAACGTCTTTTTCCAATCTTCCTCTGTAATTTTTATTGCCTCACATCCGGTATCTGAAATAAAATTAAAGTAAATACGCTGGTAAACAAATTTACTTCTGGGCATTATGCATCCATATAATTCATCTTCTTATTCTTTATGTTTATCTTCTAGGGTTAGCCACTTGGATAAGAGATGCAGTTACATTCAAATGCGCTGTGCCATAGACAAAATTCTCTTATATCTCCTTCATCAGCTTTCTGCTAAATTTTTTTTTCGCGCTTATATTTCAGTTTTCCCTTCTTCTTTTCTTTCATTATCTTCTTGCAATTCTTCTTCTTTACTTCTTGCATGCAATCATTCTATTACTGGGCTTCCATTTCTTTTCATGCCATTGTGTATTTGAGGTTGTTTTCCAGCAAGCTGTTACGTAACCTTGACTCGAACCTGGACCGTTGGAGTCAATTTTTAGTATGCAAGTATAGCCGGGTGAATGGTAACGATGCAGATACCATTCTTCTCATTTACAAGGTTTTCCTCTCCATCATCTCGGTACCTCCAATTGTCATTACTCATTTCTTGAGTTCTCACCACTTTGATAGGTGCAATCAATGTATCGTCTTGGCCATCTTTATATTCTGCGTTTGACTTGTGTTCATCTCTCCGGGTACCTTCATCCTGAACGGTAATACATTGCGGATTTGCTTCGTTCTCCCAGTTATCATCGCTCATCTCTTGTGTTTCATTTGGTCTCACCTGACCGTGAATATCTTGTCGGTCACATGGACTTCTCTGGCCGTTGTAATTTATACATGAATCTTTTTCTTCGACCTCAAGTATTCCTTTTCCTTCTACGTTTCTGGAGTCTTCTGCCCGTTTTCTCCGTGCCGTCAGGTAATTATTCCTCCTGTAATAGTTATGGCTGCGTTGCCATCCTGGACGTTTGTTGTGGAAACATTTCAATCTTGCATCTTTGTGCCGTATTGGCTGTATTCTTGCCTTCCCAGGGACCATCCTTCCACGCAGTTTGCGTTTAATCTTAAATTTCGGAGTGTTCAAAGCGTTGGAAACGCTTGTGCTTATCTCTGCAGGTGGGTCTGTCTGTTTGGCCTCCTGGTGTGTATCTTGCACAATTTCTTCTGATGGAAGTTCCTCCAGTACCACTTCTTCCGGTTCGCTCCTTTCTACTATTTGACTGTGCTGTTCTCGTTCCGAAATGACCTCAGCGTCTTGCATATATTCCCCTTGAGGTGGTTCTTCTCGAATCTCATCTGTCTCATTTTGCTTCTCTCTGAGCTCTTCTCGCTCTTCTCTCATTTCTTGTATGTTCTCGCCAATCTTCTTGTTAAGTCCTCTTATTTCTTCAAGCAGCTTCCTTGATTCTTTTCTTCTTTCTTCTTTTTGTTCGTCGAACTTCTTGTTCAGGTCTTTGCAGAATTTCTGCAACATGACCATCATCTCTGCGTGTGTGGGGCCTCTATTGGAAGCATCTGGCTGTCCTCCAGTCACCATTTTGCTCCCTTATCGCTTGTGTCTGAGTACGCAGTCTTGGCATCTGAAACTAAAAAATATACGGCTTTGCGCCGAATTATTTTTGCACATACACAGAATATTTTATAATTGCTAACTTAATTTTTAAAAACAGTATTCTTGCAGTATACTAATGAAATGTTAAGTTTCGTCGTTTATAATTGTTCACACACACAACACGTTTTACGTTATTTATTTATTTATTCATGAAATAAGCCTGAGTGTACGATCTTTTGCAATAATTCCAAAGCATAGTAATTCACACTTTAAATCATCTTCTCTTAAAATTTACTAAATGCTATACTTAACCTACATTGGTGTTGATACATTTCTAGCTTAATCCTATACATACTGAAAATTCAAATGATAAGCGAATATATGCACACTTTAAATATAAACTAATAAAAGAAAAGTCATTCCTATATAAATATATGAATGGATATCTTACAAATACATGAATGGTAGCAGGTTCGAGTTGATTTTAGCAACTTGTAGTTATTATCCTATTTCTATTTTCCTCACCTGGTTACCTTATTTTTCTTCTTTTTCTTCTTTTCCTTGTTCAATCACCCATTTTCAATACAAATAAATTCTGCAAACTGAATATTCTCTACTGCTAGCTCAACGTAAACGTAACTTACATTCTTCTGGCTGAAAAAGAAATGAAATTGGAGGGGAAAAGAACGTTGATCGTTCCTAGAAGTACTGTTCAACTTGCGTTGAATTTAGTTCGATTCCAAGGCTCATTATGTAGCTGATGATAATCTTAGCAAGTAGTTACTTTTTTTTTTTTTTTTTTTTGTAATCGAGTTCTTAAAAATAATGGAGTTCTTTGAAGCGTATTCGTCGAGACTGTAAAGTAATTATCGAGTAATTATCGTGTCTGACGATTAATTATCGCATCTAAAAATAAATTATCGAATCTGAAAGTTAATTATCGGGTTTAAAAATTAATTATCGGGTCTGAGCGTAAATTATCGAGTTCGAAAATTTATTATCGTGTCTGAAAATAAATTGTCGAGTTCGAAAATTAATTATCGAGTCTAAAAAAATTAACTATCGAGTTTAAAAAAATTAACTATCGAGTCAAAAAATTAACTATCGAGTTCCTGTTCGGATGCGCCATATTTGTAAAATTTGAAAAATGAAAAGAGAAAGATCCCGGTGGTGATCGCTTGTAGCGCCAGGTTTTGTAGTGATAAAATAAAAAAATAGACAGCGGGTTTTGGGTTCACATTCCGTCTGTCCCTATTTATTCCCTTGCACCACCGTTAAAGTCTTCGTTCCCCGAACTAAAATGGTTTGTGACTCGATAAGGATTGATCTCACGGTTAGGAAATCCTATCTCCCCGCGGTGTCCCAGGGCTTTAGGGAAACAAGATCCCTCTAAAACCGTGTAAGCAAATGAAACTTGATATTATTCGCATATGTATCCTGAATTCACATGCTGCAACGCTGAAAGAGAATTTTGCTCTAATGTTTGGTTTGAGTGGACGAACTAGACTGACTTTCACTTTCCAAGTGGACTGAATAATAATGGTAGTAATAAGAATAATACCAGAAAATAAACGAATAATCTAGAATTTAGAATTTAGTTGAAAATTCTGAAAATCAGTCTAATCCCCACTAGAATCGAGAAATGCTTATATTGCCTAATTTGCCTAACAGATCCTTTGGAAACCAATGTTATGCTTAAGGTTAGGGATACAACTTGTTTATGAAAGAAAAAGATTACGAATTTGAGGTTAACAATGTAATAAAAGTTTTAATGAACAAACGAAAACAACAACAAGAATATGTTTAAAAAAAATTTAAGCAGGCCAAAAGTTAACATTGACTTTTGAGTTTTCTGACCACAAATGTTCAGAATAAGGCATAAGGCCTTAAACAAAAAGAAATTAATTTAAGTAAATTACATCTGGGCTTTCTTTCTTGAACTATGTAGTGAATGAATTGTTATCATTAACCTGACACAAATAAACAAACTGTGGAATTGATGTTTATAACCAGTGCTAGATGCAATCTTACATTGTTTACATTCTATATAGAGCTTTCCTGCTTTACATAGATATCATACCAAACTGGTTAAATTACAATTTTGCATTTGAAAAATACCTAATTATTTGACATCATATGCTAAGTATATAGTTTACGTTGATTAGCTGATTTATTTTGACTATAACCTTTTTAATATTTACGAGATTAAGATATTACATAGCTAGACAGAATTTTGAATATAATTACCTATATTTTATTCGGGTGAAAACTAAGTATTGAAATGATTTAAAATGAGTTAAACTAGTTGAAGTAAGTGGAAATGAGTTGAAGTAACTTGAACTAAAATAAAATAAATTGAGAAACAAGTCATGACTTTGATTTGAGATTTGTGGGAAGTATGAAAGAAACATAGAATGATCCAAAGGAGTTAAATAAACCTACTGCCTGACTGCTAACCATTTCTAATTATTTAAATTAATAACTGAGAATGAGAATAAGTGCACTAAATATGCACTTTGAGATTTACCTAACAAGCATACACTATCAAATACATAAAATCAATGAGCGTAGCATTACCATTTCGTTATGCATAAAGGCTACATATATATACTCATATTAACACAAGTAGAAAATTAATAGACACAAACATATATAGATATATATATATATATATAATCATAAGTAAATACATGCATACATACATAAAAATCAAGTAACATATGAATATTAATAATAAATGTCAAGACGTCTCTCGAGATTTTTTTAATCTGAATATATTGAGTTTTTCGTGATTTTTCTCTTTATCATTAATAGGATTGGTATACGGCCGGACATTTTCATGTATTCGTCTAGTTTGTTCGTCTAGTTTATGCGCATAAACGTCTGATCGCTCGATTGTTAGAGGATCAGACTGACGTAATAATTGCGGCTTTACTTAGCCTACTTCGTATTTTTCATCTGTATTCTACCTGACTGTACTAATGTCGGTTCCGCTTTATTTATGGATTACGTATCTCCAACCAAGAAAATGATTAATTGCGAGACTAGTCGCATATACATCATAGTTACTAATTAATCCTTTAGCTCTCTTACGTAACATATTTTTGATGACTCATTACAATATTATTTATTAGAGTTTTACTAGTATATAGATCGAAATAGACTCATTTAGTACGTTCACTTCTATGCAAAATTACTTTACAAACACTATAATCTCTGGACAATTAAAGCAATGTCTTGAATATATTTTCTAGGAATATCTATTATGTCTTGTTCAAAATTATCTTAAAGTTCTCATATTACATGTACATAGCGCAGATGATGCATTTTTACTTCATACAAATTTCCATATGTTAAAGGAAATACTTCTTTCATCGTTAAAGGTCTACAACCTGCCATTCGATCTACTTTTAAATTAACTTTCTTTATATGTTATCAAAAAAATCTAAGTGACAAATAGAGTGATGGCCTAAACTACTATCTCCTTAATAAAAACAACGACATATTCACTAAAGTCACAGAATATATATATATATATAAGTATCATTGTAAAAAGTATCTCTATTTTTAATAAGCCTTGCTCAAAAAGAAAAAAAAAGAGTTCTAATTGTTTAGCAATTACAGTTCGAGTTGGAAAATCTTTTCTCCACGCGGTGTAAATACATTAACAGTTTTCAAATAGTTCCGACTTTATATCGCGAACGTCTTGCATTTTATTCAATGACGAAAATTTCCCTTTTGGAATCAACAAAAAATAATTTGGATGGGTCCTACCTTTCGTCGTACACACTGCTCTCACCACCAAGCTCACAACACACATACAGATGTCCCTGCGTTTACTGGCTTCCTTCTTTCGTGAGAAGTGTCCTGGATTCGGAGTTCCTCTCTTCGATTCCCGCTGCGTCCTCCTCTCAAACTGAAAGGGGCGTCGCTCTTGGGCGTCTCCTGATCCATCAAGGTGGGGCTTCTGTTGGTCCATTTCTGATAGGATGCACTCTCACTAAAAGCACTTTCAGACGTCACACTGCACCAACATCACTCTCGGTGTTAAAAGTGTAGTGTTACACGGATAAACAGTGTTTATTGTTTTTAAGCATTGTGTATAATACTTCAAAAACTGATTATGTATGATTAAAACTAGTTCAAGTGCTTTCGGTGCGTATGTAGGTTATTCTAATTGTCTGTAATAGCTCGTGATTACGTTTATAAGTACGAAACTCTGTCACTCAAAAACAATGTTTGTAGGCGTTTCGCGATCTATATATATATATATATATATATATATATATATATATATATATATATATTAGCAGCGTTACAAAGTTTATATATATATGTTTATATATATAAATATATTTTGAAGAAGATCAATGTGTAGGTTACTATGCTAAGGAAAGATTGTAATATCGTACACTCGGCTTCGGTAAGTTTAGCCGCACATTGTTATTGTGAACTTAACTTTTGATTATGAATGTAGTGTGTGTGTAAGTTCCGGGTATGTTTTTGTGTTGCGGTGGTACGCTGTTTCCCGGTGAAGAATTATTTTACGACTGACTTGGAGTTTTGAATTTTTAACCTGCCGAACTTTTTGGATACGCCTCTAACGGTGTCTTCGATTTCGTCTCTGCTCTCTTATTCGTTATTTTGGTGTCCTAAATTTTGATTCTCTTGGTCTCCGCCTAGTTACGGTGTTCGGGCGTCGTTTCTCTAACGTACGTGCTTCCTTCAAATTTCACATGTTATATCGAAAATTTTTATGAGAGTTGATTTGGCTCCTAGTCGTCTCGTGCATGGTTTTGGACCATTTCACAGTTCTATGTTAAAATTTTATCTTGGTTCTGAGTGGCGACATATGGTCTATGCTGTGATTTTGACAAATTCGCAGAGATTATATTTCTACTTGGATTCTATTCAACGTGTTAGGACTTTATTATTTTTCTCAATTTCACAAAAAGATGCTAAAAGCTGTTTTGTTCTTCTTTCTTGGGTTCACGCCGGGTACTCTGTTGTGTGTGGTCTTCTACGTATGTGGCTTAGGCAGTGGTATTAAGAGACAATAGAAGGGTCTTTCAACTGTCCTCGCCGCACGGACAGGTATACAGAAAAAAAATAAAACATGTTACTTCTCGGATAGTAAGGGAAAATAAAGAGAATGTTCTTTGGCTCTTTAAACAAACAAAAATGAAAATGAAAATTATATGCACTAATGTTCATAATTATACGCAAAATTGGGTTTAAAAGATTTATTTAAAAATTAAATAAAAATGGTAATGATGCAACTGTCACAACTTGTAAGGTAAGATACATGTAGTCTTTGACCGAGAGGTCGTAGATAGAATCTCCACAAAGCCCCGAAGCAGGCTAGGCAGAGTTGTGATAGGGATCCCAAAGCTCCGAAGCAAGCAGTGGGTTGGTTAGGTGACCACAGAGCCCCGAAGCAGGCTAAGCGGCTGAGGTTGGGATTCTCGACAAAGCCCCGAATCAGGCTAAGCCAGGAGAAAGGAAAAGCCAGAAGTCTCGAAGCAGACTAGAGAGGCTTGGGGTTAGGTTACTCCTAATGTTCCGAAGCAAACAATAGGAGAGGCACCAGAGAACTGGTACAGGTCCGCTGTCGGCCATCAAATTTATAAGGTCCCAAGACGGCGGTGGCGCTGCTGCTCCGATGTCGTCGTCTGCTTCGTGGGAGGAGCCAGAAGTCCGTCGTCTGCTGGTTGTAGTGGATTCGTGTGGTGCATAGTATCTTCACGTAAAACCATGTGGTGGTGTTTATAAACATAAGCGCAAAGAGTTATTTGTACACAATACCGCGTGGGACATTACAATATAAAGATGTTTTATAAACCAAACTCCTTACTTATTTCCTATATCAGTTTATCTTAACACTTTTTCTGTTTATGTCGTCTTTAGTGTGGGACGTTTTTTCGATTTTGCATCAAGTCAGAACACTATAAAATTACTTACGAGTATATATAGTACTATGCCGGTGCTGTGCCATCAGTTGTAGCTCAGAATACTTATTAAATGAACGGAACAAAATGGGAGTGAAACTGGTGCACAACAGGTACTTAACTGTAAATTATGGTTGAATTTAAATGGAATTTAATTTGGAAAAACGATTAGTTGGGGAAATAGGTGAGAGAGAGAGAAAGGTTTTGACTAAGATAAAGGAATAAGCACTAGCCTGATAGTTCCAACGAGGCTGGCGTCGTCCTGGTCATCTGGAACGATGTATGTCTTTCTCTGGAGGAGCCTGGATAAACTGGAATCAGTCAACATCTGGATCTCTAACCTGTTGATCTGCAAGGGGCGTCGAGTTCTCTTTTGACAATGCGTCTTTACGATTATGTTCTCCTACACCTTCATTCCACTAGTTTCAACTTAAGCTCGATGTATCTGCGGTGATAAACCAACAGAATGGAGCTGGAGTTCTTGAGTAATGGTGCTGGTTGTTCTCCAATGGTGCGATCCGCTTCTCTCGTCGATCCTGCACCTATCCTAACTGTGTGTCGAATACCTCTTGTCGATGTGTCCTCCATGGTTTTGTCTGGCTGTAAAGTGATGACTTTGGCGTTCAATGAACGGGGAAGTTATCAGGCTGTGCGTAAGGTATGCGGAAAATGAAGAAAGAAAATAGTCCTGTTTATTGACAATTTCGAAATTGTCAATTAACAAATACATGCTTATTCAAACTGTCTGACAATGTATATACAACATTAATAAAAGTTCTGTTCTGATAGATTTTAAAGAGTTCATAGTTCTGTCGTTGATAAATGTAATTTAATAAAATAATTTAATTTAGTGAATTAAGTTAAGAGTTTACACAATTATCACATGGTCACTTCACATCTAATACACAGCTACTTCACTCGTAATTCTGAGACAGATGAGAGTCTGTTGTTGACTGCATATCTCCTCAAGTCAATGAATCAAATTAGATACAGTCATCCTCAATTCCTGTCCCACATTCCTTTCCTTTATTTTGTCGGGGGGAAAATTTGGTCGAGTTCTGACAGAATATGGGTTGTGTCATTTAAGCAAAACTCACAAAATATTTTGCTTCGTCCCTGTAAATCAGCCAAGGCGCACCAGGGTGCCACAGTACACAGTTTGGAGAATCATGAATTACACTACGCACCTTAAAGTCTTGGTCTGCAGTCTCCCTAGTACACTTAGCAGAAACAGGAACATAGATATATATTTTTTCGTATAATAGACACATCCATTACCAGAAATCGACAGGTCGGTTCTATGTTTTGACACCTCATTCCTTTCCTTTCAAAACAGGAAAGAAAAAAAGATTATATGTATATTAAAACTCGAACCTACCTCGATCACATGCATATGGCAACACATAAGAGAAAAAAATAGGAGCAAGGGACATCGTACGAACTTAATTTCAATGCAAGTGATTTTAGATGCGTTGAGTCTCCTTTAGGGTCGTACCCTCTTCTCCAGCGTCAATCTATCAAGTGCAGACGGCGTCCACTCACTGAAAACGCCATGAAGGATGATTTCTCGGGAGCAACGAGCCGCGAACACACTGAGTTTTGCAGGAAAAAAAAAGTTTAGTTTATGGAGCGAGGAAGATGGAGTATCTTCCATAGCAACTACTATGCATAACAAAGCCTGAACGCACACATGCATATATGTATTTCTAATGGAAGAATTCGAAATTCTTTAATGCTTTTCAAGTTCTTTGTAGACTTGCAAACTATGCTACGCAGAAGTATCTTTTTTTTTTTTTTTTTTTTTTTTAATATATAGAATGGCTCTACATGTCCCTTCCTTTGTATGGGGAAAGTTATTATTCAGTTTTGTGGTGTGAATCCAGGGCTCCAAGAACAGGTTTCAACTCTCCCCTTTTCCCTCTATTAAAACCGGGAGTGAAAGATTTCACGTTTTCTGATTTCAATATTGGATCTTATAGAGAATATATGGTAAGTAAGAGCGACAGATGTTTAAATGTTTATATATAGGATGGCCCAAAAGTACGTATACAGTACCGTACTCATCAGCTCATTGCATTTTATATTATTTCTTATTGTTATCCATCAGGTAGATTTAGTTTCTTCATTATTTGTTCTTAATGTGTTTTCCTTATATCTTAAACTCTGAAGATCCGAAGCAAATAAACCCATAAACTAGAATGTCATACTTGATCAATGCAGGTGTGTATGCCTACTTTTGGGCAACCCTGTATAAAGGATTCAGTGTCCAAAAATATGTTCTATCTTTCACCATATCTCTCTTAATTACCGCTTACGGTTTTAATATCGGGTTCCGGTAGTTCAGATGTCTTCCGTATTTTCATAATGCGGAAAAAAATGATTTGATTTGAATTGCTATGATATGATTTTAAGTTTAACATCTCGTTCAGCAGCGAGACTATATGAGAAGTGGACCTACAGTTTAACGTGGGATTCAAACCACAAATTACCTTCCGCCGGGAACCAAACTCTGGTATTCCACGCCAGAGGCGCGTACGCTCGCAAAAAAAAAAAAAGTCACTTGGCCTAAAACCATGTAGCTTTAAGTAAATTTATTGCAATGCGTTTACACTGAATCTATCAACTATGTTTGAATGCGGAGGCCGAGGAGGCTGTGGTAGAGCATTCACATCTGGTGCATGGGGTCTCTGGTTCGATCTCAGCATGAGCCAATTGGGCTTTGTAGTAGACAAACACCGTGTGCGCGTGGATGTTCTCGGGATCTCCCGTTTCCCACTACTTTCTCCATTCCATCATTTTATTTATTTCTCATCATCATCGTAGGAGAGGACGGTGGCCCAGTGGTAGAGTGCTTACCTCTGGTACGTGGGGTCATTGGTTCGATCTCCAGTCAAGTAAGTTTGTGATGGATAACGTATCCGTTGGTTTTCTGAGGGTACTGCCGTTTCTTCCCACATTTTCATTTCAATGATTCTTCTATCATCATTCACTTGTATTAATTATCGTCTCCTTTAGCCTAACTGGCATAATCATGGGACGTTTAAACTGAAAGATATCATCTCATATCATTTATGTTCGAATGCATAAACAAGTAGAGTTTCGTTTATCGAAGGTAATGGAACTGATGGTGCATCGGCTGAACGAAAATTCGGTTAATCCGGAATAAAGTTTTTTTAAAAAAAAATAAATAAACAGTACTGTGTATTTGTGTACAAATCTCAACTGGCATGTGTCTCTTGATCTTTACAGTAAAATACAGTGCATGTGCTAAAAACCATTCGGAGGAGAGGTCGAGTACAGACGATGTATTGTAACAATGAATAACTGACTAAACAACTGTCAGTTTGATAAACAACTGTTAGACCCCCCAAAAATACTCTATTCATTTCTAATGTTTTTAAATAAAAGTCACATATGAGTAAGGTTTTCTTTTTATTCGGTTAACCCTGAAATAATCAAATCTGATTATGGTCATTCGTAACAATTTTATATACATATGTACGCGTAAATGATGAAAAGCAAAATAAATAATAATGCAGATTATAAACAAGTTTATAACTTTAAAAACACTTTCGTTTTAAAGCAGGGGTGTCCACAGTGGGGGGCTATGACGCAAAGTGCGTCATTGAAATATTTGGGGGGGGTAAAAATCTATATAAATATGTTTGAGGGGGTGTAAAAATTAATCGAAAAGAAGATTATTTCATGGAAGATCACCTACGGATAGACAATTGGGGGGTGCGTCATGGACATAAGGGGGGGACACTTGTACCGAAAAAAGAGAGGGGTAAAAGAAGAGGTGAGAATGGTTGGTATATAATTTGGAATATACCGGTATCAAGTTAGTTGTTTATGTGGTTTGGAGGGATTCAAGTTGATTGTACTTAGTTTAGATTTTGAGTCAGAATAATGTTGTATGGTTTTAGACAGAGTAAAGTCAGAGAAAGCGGATGTTAATATTGAAGTGTGTACTAAGAACAGGGGTGCCCACAAAGGGGGGTATGACGCAAACTGCATCATTTAAATATTTGGGAGGGGGTAAAAATCTATATAAATATGTTTGAGGAGGTGTAAAAATTAATCGAAAAGATTTTTTTTTCATGGAAGAACACCTACGGATAGACAATTGAGGGGGGGTGCGTCATGGACATGAGGAGGGGTGGGCACCACTGTTTAAAGAAATGGTAATAATAAAAGTGACGTTTTATTAAATAGAATTATGATTTTCTTCAGAGTTATTTTATGTTAATTTACAATGACAAGAGAATAATTTTGTATTATTTGTTTATCACAAGTACATTATGATGACACAATTTATTCAATGTGACATATTTTTTTCAAGCAACACTGATACAAGCCATCATTTTAATTTATAAAATAACGATTGAGTTTATTTTGAGTTTAACGTCTCTTTCAGCAGCGAGGCTATATGAGACGGGACCTACTGAGTAACGTGTAATCCGAAGCACGTGAGCTCTTGCCGGGAACCGAACCCGGGTCTTCCACTCCAAAATTTGGGTACACTAACCGCTTAGCTACGGAGGAGCTCTATAAAATAACGACTTCTGCGTTTCATAGAAAGGGCAAACAAAAGAATATCGATTAAATAACATTTAAAAATACGCAAAACGTGAAGTGATGCTCGCATGGCATGAAGATCATCCACACCTGTTTGAAAAACTCGTGTGGAGTGATGAAGTTGCGTTTTATGTAGGAGGCAAGGGCGCCCATCAGGGGAGGCAAGGTGGGGCGCTCGCCCCATAGAGGAAATTGTACTTCAGAATATCGAAAATCCAATAGAATTTTTACATTAGTTACAGCAAAATTTGAAACTATTTTTGAAACGTCGCTTATACTTGCCCCCCCTTGGAAATCACAACATGGGCGCCCTTGGTAGGAGGTTTCGTTAATCGTCATAATATCCATTATTGGGCAAAAGGTGATCTCAAAGCAACCGCTGAGAAAATGCAGGCAAGCTAAAAATGACAGTGCCATACGGATTAACTTCTTCTCGCATTATTGGGCTCTATCTATTGAGAGACGTTATGAATGCAGAAAGATACATGGAAATGTTAAAAAAAATCTTGTATGGCCTACAATTTCTGAATGGGATGGGCCACACGAACTGTTATTTATGCAAGATGGAATTTCTCCCCCCTCCTCCATTACGCCTTGCCTGTAAGACAATTGCTTGATGAACGCTTCGCAGGACTCTGGGTAGCTTGCAGGGGTTTCACGCAATGGCCAGCGTGAAATCTAGACCTCATCCATGCGATTTCTTTTTATGAGAATGGTCTAAGGAAGAAGTGTAAAATATCGCAGCAAATTTCAAACTCTTGGCGAATTTGAGAATAAGATCCATGAGGTCGTAAGTGGTGTTCCTGCTGAGGTCTTGATGAAGGTTGTAGCAAATGTACCTGTTCATTTGAGACAGTGGCTAGAAAATACTGAAGTACACATTGAGTTGTAACTTTTGGGAAGATAATTGCATGTAATAAACTACATGTGTGCAAAAATTTGAATTTATACCTACATTATTTTTGGAAGAAAAAATATTTAAAATAGGGAATTTACTTCCCGCCCATTCTGTAGAAGTATAAGAACAGAGGTGAAAGTAATTCTTTTGATTCTGAATCCATATTTTTCTCTCTATCTATTTCTTATCATTTTCGCTCTATTATAGATACGGTACCATTGAAACTGGAATGGTGTTACATAGAAGTATAAGAACAGAGTTGAAAGTTGTTCTTGGGATTCTGAATCCATATATAGAAAATGTACCTATATGGGTATCTCTCCATGTATCTCTTATCATTTATGCTGCAACACATATCAATAGACAAACGGACGGATGGATAATCTTCCTATACTACTTCCATACTAATGTGTCGCTTACTTTGAAAGTCTGTGTTACAAAATATCAGAAAATATTTTGTAAAAATACTATCAGAAAACCAAAAGTGCTGCTATAATTTTTTTTTTGTCTTCTTTCAAACTAGTGTTATGAAATAGATTTTAAAGATTACATTTCATCATTTCCCTTGTCAAACACACAGGTATTCTATTCTTTACTTTACTTCTCTTCAATCCTCAGCTGCATCTAATAGAGGCATGCTCTTGTGGGTTTTAGTCCACTGTACCCTGTGGGTTTCCGTGCTTTTTTTTAATTGAAATGCGGTCGCCTGAAATTAATGCTCAGCGAAGCTACCGAACCTATTTCCCACCTCGCTGCTCGAAAATTTATATGTTCTAGCGTTTCGCTCGGAGCAGCTGTAGAAACCATGCGCCAACTTGAAACAAAAAAATAGAAAAAGGCAGGAAAAAAGTAATAAGAACAAATGTTATGTTTTGTAAGATCAATATAGAACACACATGTATATACGCTTTAGGATTGTAGGATTGCTTTTTAAAAAAGTTATCGTGAAACTCGCTAAAATGAATTTTATTCCAAAAGTTTATTCATGTGTCTATCCCTATTGGAAAATTTTTCATTTCTTTCGCCTCTTGAAAATAAATTGTAACATACATGTATATTTAAGAAGTTAAATTTAAAAACTTAATATTCATAACTTCAGTTCAATATTTGTTCAAAACAAAATATGTAATATTAAGAATATAAAATACACTAATAATTATAAAAATGCTTAAATTAAGATAAGTGTAATATAGTGTCATTTGTCAATAGACGGCACCAGTGTTATTGTTATGATTCTTTAATTGGTTGGCTATTTGGGCCTTAGCGTCCCTTTTAAGCACTGAGACTATATGAGATGTGAACCTACAGCTTAACATGGGATCCGAACCACATGAACTTCTACCGGAAATCGAATCCGGGTCTCCCACCCCAACAACACGTGCGTTAACCATATAACCATGAGAGAATTCTAGAGTACTTTAACTACTGCAAGAATGTGGCAGAGAAGTGAAGAAAATTACTTCCAACAATAAATGAAACAGTATAGTGAAATATAGAGATATTCCTCTGCATATTAGATCAAATTTGTTTTGGGTAAAAATTTAAATAGTCACGTCTCGAATTTAACACACTATCAATCAGACCCGTGTGGCTAGGGGGGGCGAGCGGGGCGGTCGCTCCGAGCGCTAATAGTAAGGGGGCGCCGAACGAGCAAGAAGAAAGAAAAGTTGTTGGAAAAGAGTAAATGACACGGCGCCCCGTGAAAATGAAATGAAATGAAATGAAATCTTTGAGTTTTACGTCCCACTGTTATGCCGGTGAGGCTAAAGGAGACGGTGATGATGAGTAATGAATGAAATGGTGGAATGAAGAAAGTGGGAGGAAACGGGAGAACCCCGAGAAAACCCACGCACACGGTGTTTGTCCACCACAAAATTCACTTGGCGCCCTGTGAAAATGTTGGTGCCCTATTAAATCAATATTATCGGTTTGCAAAGAAATAGATTTATTAAAAATTTTCTTGCTCGCTCCGCTCGCAATTCAAACATTTCAATAAGAGTCACAACCAGATTTTTACTTATTACTACAGGCGAAACTTTTTAATTTATGCGATATATGCGAAACGTTGAAAAATGCGTATATGTTTCAGGAAACTTCAAACTTTTCGAGAGCCAGAAATCACTTTTATGTTATCGCGAATTTTTGCGAAATTCGGCATTACTTGAGATAAATGCTAATTAAAATGAAAAAGTGGGATTCTTGTTAATTATTGCTAATAATAACTAAAAAACGCATTTCCAATATTATTTCACTTAAAAGACGTTCCATTTACGAAAAAGCTCTGTGAGTTATTTGATCCAGAAACTGTTTCACTTTATAAAGATGTAGACATTAACAAAACTGAACTGTTGTTTAAATCGTTGACTGTGTTTAGTGGTGAAAATGTTCATGATCTGTTGGTTGCTTACCGTGAATGTAAAAGTAAGGTTATTGAAGTTCTCAACAGTGAGGATGAGGAAGTTGACATTGTATCATTGTTAAACAGTTTAAAAAGTTAACCACAGGTCTTTTGCTGTCAGCTCGTTACGTTCAGTATGGATGTCAGTCTCGAGTGTTGATGCCGAGAGATTCTTTCCCAAGTATAATGTGATTGTTACAGACAGGAGAACAAACTTAAAAGAAGAATTGGTAATGTCTAACTGCGTGTTATCCTTTAACTAAGGATGACATTAGAGGAAGTGTTTAAATTTTTGCTTTAATTTCTATATTTCAGTGAATATATTAGCTAGAATATGCGCCTAATCAAGGTATAACCTCATTTTTGTATTAGATATACACCTTACTATCAAAAATACGCTGTTTACAAGTTCCATATTTTAAAAAAATAAAAAGTTGTCTACATTTTAAAAAATAAATGCGACATAAAAGCGAAAATTGTGATAATTAATGCTACAAAATATCAAAATTGTTGTGGAAAAGTTTCGTCTCTACTTATTACTTAAAAAATAATTATTATACATGATTTGTTAATGACGATGTGATATACAAGGTGCAGAGTACTATGTACGCAGGAGCGTTTTCAAAATCGGAAACGGTCATAAGTCTGAAATACGTGTTCGGCGTTGTGACGAGTTTGCTTAGTTAGTCACGGTTTTCTACGCAATCGGTTTAATCACGATGGTGAGAATAAAGGTATGAAAATGAGAGGAGTGTAGAGACACGCAAGCTGCTGTTTGCACAGGAATATTAAGAATGAAGGTAGACAAGGAGAATAATAACATTTTAGAACTTGTAGAATAGGGTCTTAAGGGATCAGAACTTAACCCGACCAATTTCGTCTTTTTGAACGACTGATCACTACCAGTGATCTTTTTTTTTATTCCATTGACATATGCAATGCTTCAAATTTGAAGGAATTTATTGGGATCATTTCTCCATCAACT
This sequence comes from Thermobia domestica, assembly GCF_964235325.1. Classification (NCBI taxonomy): domain Eukaryota; kingdom Metazoa; phylum Arthropoda; class Insecta; order Zygentoma; family Lepismatidae; genus Thermobia; species Thermobia domestica. The sequence continues at coordinate 69,255,544 of NC_137458.1, forward strand.
ACTTGTATCGCCAGGATATTTTTGTGCATACGTATCTACTTGTGATGTGTTTTATCTATCTACATACATCCAAAACATATACACACATTGTATATATTTATGTATGTATGTATATATGTATGTATGTGTGCTCTCTGTGTGTGAACATGTGTTAGTGTATTTTTAATATGTTAATTAATAATAAGTAACCTTAAATTCAGAACTTTCATTCATTAAGAAATTAAGTAATTACTAGTAGCCAAACTATATTTTGGTTTTTAAATACAAACATTGAACATACTCTTCACTTTCATCGATCAATATTGAGAAATTCGCAAAGAAGGCTTCTTCTGAATTTCCGTTATATTTCAGAAAATATTATTTTTTACCGTATAAGAACTAACTAACTCTATGGCCTATGGAACCTGGAGGTTCAATGCCGCGTCCATAAACCTCTCCAACGGCTTTCGTACTTACCCAAATGGATCAGTTTCTAGTTTGTATTCCTATTTCTGTGAGAATCATCTTAAAATTGTCCTCCCATCTGCGCCTAAGTCTTCCTAATGGACGTTTTCCGATTGGATTTCCAGTCAAAACTTTAAAAGTGTTCCTACTTTTTTTTCCATTCTGGCTACGTGACCTGCCCACCTGAGCTTCCTAGATTTGATGGCTCTAACGGTATTTGGTAAAGAGTATAAATCATGCAATTCCTAATTATAAAGTCTCCACCATTCCCAATTCCTGTTCCTCTTGGGTCGGAATATTCGTCTCAGAATTTATTCTTAAATACTTTCAATCTGCGTTTTTTCCTGAAAGTAAACGACCATGTTTCCCAACCATACAGAACAACAGGCATGATTATCCTTTTATATATTTTAAACTTCAAATTGCTCGACAAAAATCGCAACGACAAAAGATTTTGAACTGAATAACAACACGAATTCCCTGCTTTTAGTCGACATTTAATTTCTTCATGCATATGATTTTGGTCTGTTAATTTTGATCCTAGGTACATGAAAGTATCCACTTTATCGAAAGTATTATTTGATACTTCGACGCACCCATAATTTGCAGCATTACGATTCCGACGAACTTCCATGTATTTATTTTTTTCTGCATTTACTTCTAAACTTGCAAGCATTAAAAAGTCCTTTGCACTTCTTTCTATTGTTCTCCTATCATCTCCTATCAGATTTATATGCTATTACCTTTTGAATACCATTCAGCTCTAGGTCCTGGTTGCTATCTTTGATTTTGCTTATAGCGTATTTCAGAATAAAGTTGAATAATAATGTCAACAATGCCTCTCCTTCTTTCAGGCCATTCTCGACATGGAAGCTCGTGGACAAGAATTTTCCTACTCGAACTTTAGTTTGGGATGCGTTTAAACACATCTTAGTTAATCTTAACTAGCATTTTCGGTATTCCAAATTCTGCAATAATATTGTACAATGTTTCTCTTCTAATAGAATCGAAAGACTTTCTAAAATCAATAAATAATTGGTGTACCGATTTATATTCCCATTTCTTTTTGAGTGTTTTTCGAATGGTACATATCTGGTTGATGGTTTATTGATTTCGTCTAAATCTACACTGATAATCTTCAATAATTTCATTTGCGTATTGAATCATAGAATATTTGAGAGTATTTTATAGGATGTTGACAGAAGAGAAATTATTACAATCCACTTGGTCGCCTTTCTTGTGAATTGGAACAATGATTCATTCTTTCCACTCTTGAGGAGAATGGCGGGGGCGCGGGGGTAGAGCGTTCACCTCTGGTGCTTGGGGTCCCGGGTTCGATCCCAGCCCCCGCCAAGTGAACTTTGTGGTGGACAAACACCCTGCTCGTGGGTTTTCTCGGGGTTCTCCCGTTTCCTCCCACTTTCTTCATTCCACCATTTTCATTCATCTCTCATTATCACCGTCTCCTTTAGCCTCACCGGCATATTCGTGGGACGTAAAACTTAAAGATTTCATTTCATTTCATTTCTTGAGGAGAATGAGTTTTTGTATCTTGTTGCACAATTTTTTGCTTTCTGCTCAAATTAACTCAGTCGGAATTTCGTCTACGCCCGTAGATTTATGTTTCTTTAATTTCTTTATAGCGGCTTTATAAGTTCTGAAATATACAGTTCTGCTGTGTGCATTTCCCTTTCTCCACGAGCAATAGTTTTTGGCTCCATATTAAACAAATCGTCAAAGAAATCTTTCCATTTATCTATTCAAGGTGTTATCTGTATCAGTAAGAATTGTTCCGTTGTCTCTCTTTAATATATAAGCGCGAGGTTGATACCCTTTCTTAAATTCGTTGATGCCCTTATACATGTCTCCAATATTTTTTACTATTATCTTCAAGTTCATGAATTTAAGCTTTTAAAAAATCGCGTTTCTTTGTTCTAAAGATTTTTAAAGTTTTTCGTTTGATGTGAACGAAATTTTGTGTAGTTATATCGTTCGGATTTTGTATGTAGTCTTCCCATGTTTTCTCTTCTCCGCTAGTTTGGTGCATTCCTAGTCGAGCCATTGTTTGTTCCTACGTATTTCTGCGTGCTTCATTTTTTCTTTTGCTGAAATTTTAACGCTATCCCTAATTTGAACTCAAGTATCCTCAACACTAGTGCTTTCAAAACCTTCTAAAACCGAGAATCTATCACACTTCAAGCTGATATTCCCCTCTCGTCTGGTTCTCTAATTTCTTTAAACTAAACCTCGTCGTTTTGAGATATTGAATATTCCTTTTATTCAACGATAATTTGTCTTATAATCGCTGATACCAGACAATGATCAGTGTCACAGTCAGGTCCTCTGAACGACCGAACATCAATTATGCTAGACTCTTTTCTATCCACTAAAACTGTTTCGTAACATTAAAATAGGGAGATTTGTTACTAATTTAAATAAATGATTAAAGGATGTTGCTTATTGTTTATCCTTGGTAGAAAGACAATACTACTTTAGATGCATCTTGATTATTATTGAAACAAATTACATAGAGAAGAAGGCTACAAAATAATAAATATAGAAATTATAAACTTTAATAATTTACACCTGTCATGGAGGAAGACCTCCCTCCATGCACGAATTTCTTATGTGTTGCTTCTTAGCATAATTAATAAAGTACTTACAACAAAGTTTGATGGTATAGGCTGAGGTCCATACTGAGAAGGGTCCAATTTAAAGGTCGAGTCACGATGTCCGTTATGACTGATCAATTAACTGATCCAATGACTGACCCTTTGTTTACCATCTGTTTAGTTTAAATACCCTGTTTTTTTTTTTTTTTTTTTTTTTTTTTACCTGTATAAATTCCTTATTTTATTTTTGTATTTTGATAGTTTCACTTTCATTTTTAGATTTCACTTCCTTGAAAGTGCGTTTACGGAACCTTAACTTGTTTATTTTTTTTAATTTTTAATTTTAAAAGTTTTTAATATACATTGATGAGATAAAATTACATTGCAAAACGTGATCATTTTTATTGTGTGTTCTTACGTCTGGCAAGGTTCATGTGTATTTATGAACGTCGCTGTATAGGAATCTTGTTCTCTTCATGCTTGAGTTTAATGCCGTTGTCATTACTTGCCTTATGTAGACTTTCATTCCCTGTAATCGGTTTGAAAATATCCTCTCGGCCTACCTTCTCATTGAAATTCCTTAATAGAGTTTTCATACGGCATCGTGGGAGTTGGTCGAATACCCGTTCTACTACTTCGTAAGAACTGTCTTTTATACCTAGGTATTGTCATCCTTATCTTCTGTTAGGGCATGTACATTTAAAACAATAATGGTCTTTCTATTGCAAAAGAATGAATAATTGAATGAGAAAATAGTAACAAACAATATTTGATTGTTTCTAATTTATTAGAAAGTTTTATCCCACTTGACAAACTCGGACACAAGAGTGGCTAATGGCCATCCCTGATGGTATACTGGCTAGCACGCGCCATTTTGGTGCACGTTGTCCGGTTCGATTCCCTATGAGAGAGGGGCATAGCTATTTGAAGGCTTTGCGGTGTTTTGAACTCCACCTTAAAATTAAATCCATGTCTTAATTTTGCCGTTCAGTGTTCATTGTTTTTAATCCCAAGCACTAAGGGCGATCGGAAAGCCTCAAAGAAAAATTACGTAATATTCAATGAAAATCTTTTACGAAGTTATCGTGGAATTTAAAAGAAATCCAGAGAGCGGTTGAACAATCCCTTTTTCTCTTCACTGATTTTAGCTCAATTCAAAGGTTGAATTCGGAAACAGCAAAAAAAAAAAAAAAAAAATATATATATATATATATATATATATATATATATATATATATATATATATATATATATATATATATATATATATATATATATAATATATATGCACTATATTGCATCAAAATCAAACATTTTATTTTGATTTGATTTGGGTTTAACCCCTCTCAGTTGCGAGACTATATGAAACGTGAACCCACTGGTTGACGTGAAATCCGAATTGAGTTTAGTCCCTTTCAATAGCGAGGCTATATGAGTCATAAACCTACTGATTGACGTGGAATCAGAACAGAATGAGCTCCTGCCGGGAATAAAGTATTTTGTAACTAAACTTGTTATGCAATATATATATATATATATATATATATATATATATATATATATATATATATATATATATATATATATATATATATTTAATTGCGGAGGGGAAATATACCCTTTATTCTTTGCAGACTTTTAATTCTTAGTTAGGAGATGAATGGAATTCTATAAAGAAAAAACTACAGTCTGTAGTTTGGGCAACATCAAATAATTTTCACATAGTTTATTCTTAAAAAAATATTTTGTGTGTACACTTTCAAACTTGTAACATCGAGTGGATTTCAACTTCTCATTCCTCGTTGTAACTCTAAACAACACACTTGTTTCGGAAGACTGATGGAATATACATTCCGAGTTTCATTAAAATAAGACATGTTCCACAAGAATTACCGAGGAACAGACAGACAGACAAACAAATGCCATAGTTCAGCTGAGAGAGACAGGAGTCAAATGCTAGATGTTCGCTGTGCTCACTTCAATTACCAGTCTGTGCTTTAAAAAATAGCTTTAAAATTAATTATTTTTTAACTAACTCAGTATTTAAAACACATTATAACCTTGCGTAATATACACAATTAAGAATTCACCAACTACCAACGTTATGTATATTTAAATAACATTTCTAATGGTATCCCATTTGACTCACAGTTCATGCTGCTTTATATTTGTGCTCCGCCCCTGTGAGTGACACAACAAAAGGGTCTAGATGTCAGAACTCTTTCTCAACAAAAGCAACTGAAAGTTGTGTAGGTCGCTGGCGATGTTACGTGTATGTACAACTTTCCTTCCCCCCCTCCTCTTGTCTCCCAACAGAGCTGACAGTAAAAGCTGGCGTGAAGGCCACTTTAAACGCTCCCGTGATGGATGTCACCATTGTGCTGACAAGCTTACACCTTAACTGTGCCCTAAAAGCGTGCTCTTCAAAATAATAGGGATTCAGGGAAAAGGCTACCTAAAGAAGAATGCACACACTTAAGCTTAGATGAGTCTAAACTAAATTATTGTGTTTCACGTTAAAAATATGTATACTAGACTGACTATTGTGTTTTAATAATAAGAAAAAATGTCTGAAGAGTCGATTTCCTTAACATAAGAATATTTAATGTTTTATTGTAAGAGAAAGGGGAACAAACAACCAGCAAGATCTTGAGAAAAATGAAATTTTGCAGACGAAATAGCGCTATAAATTCACTTTGAACTATATATTTTGTTGGCCAATAAAACCATGTCTCATGAATCTTAGGTAACGAGATACTCATGTCAGTTTGGTATTACTGTTTCGTCAATAACCGATTTATCACTGCTGTTACTCATACAAAATATAATGTTGTATTTTAACATTTCACGCTTACGACCTGCATAGTAAAGGAGATGCATGATTAAAATAGAAGTAATGGAAGTATTGAAGGAATGAAGATAGTGAGATTCCCCCTCCTACCCTCTCCCCCCAAAAAATTCTAATGCTGTCCAAACCAAACTCGTATATGCTGGAATGGAACAGCAACTTGCGCAAGAGAGAAAAAAAAGCCTTAGATTAGATTAGTGTTTCCCAACCTTTTTTACCTGGTGATCACCTTTGTAAACCCTACATACCACACTCTCCCACTACCCGCTCGTTGGTTACACACTTTTGGTATGACCACTTTTACAATATCAGTCTGCATACACTTATAGATAGTATTACCTTTAAACCAATTTCTTTTAATATTGCGCAAACCAAAATGAGCAATATTAAATTTGTCATCTCAGGGGCGTAAATAAGGGACCCGTAGACCCCGCATTGCAGGGGGCTCCAAGCAATAAAAGAGGCCCTCAAATCGTGAAGTGGGACGTAGTGAAGGGGTCCCACTCGACGTTGTCTGCAAGAAGGCCTCCAAGCCTTTAATTACGTCACTGTGTCATCTCCTAGGTTTTCTGTTCATGGTCTAAAAAATCTTATTGCTTACTTATAGCGTCAATAGATGCTTCAATTCAAATGATAGTGTGTTCAAATTATTGCGAAGTACCACTGAAGCAACTAAATTAAGAGTAACACCTCTATTACAGCTGTAAATATTATTTACCCATATGGTAATATGAATTTAAGGGACCATCAAACCACAGTTCTTACTCAATAGTTTCTTTGTGTTTGTACAGTATTTAATTTAACGTATCTCTTAGAATATTCGTAATACAGTGAGACTTCGATAACTCGAAACCGAAGGGAATAGATAAAAATTCGAGTTATCAAGTTTTTCGAGTAATCAAAGTTGGAGTTATCAAAGTGGCCACAACAAAAGTTCTAAATACAGGAGTTACGCGTTCCTCAAGAAAATTGACTATATAATCTCTACAACTCGAAGTTTTGTTCATTGAACCTCTATAACTCGAAGTTTTGTTTATTCAACCTCTATAACTCGAAGTTTTGTTTATTCAACCTCTATAACTCGAAGTTTTGTTTATTCAACCTCTATAACTCGAAGTTTTGTTCATTCAACCTCTATAACTCGAAGTATTGTTCATTCAACCTCTATAACTCGAAGTATTGTTCATTCAGCCTCTATAACTCGAAGTATTGTTCATTCAACCTCTATAACTCGAAGTATTGTTCATTCAACCCCTATAACTCGAAGTTTTGTTCATTGAACCTCTATAACTCGAAGTTTTGTTCATTCAACCTCTGTAACTTGAAGTTTTGTTAATTCAACCTCTATAACTCGAAGTTGTGAAAGTTCCTTAAATTTAATAAGATGACTAGTAAAAATAAAATACTAACATGAGTAAAACACAGTTACAGTACACATAAGCAACAATGACAATCACGTTAAGAATAGAGCTACAGCATAGTTTTTGAGGTCACATCAATTTAAATTCAACTTTTATAAAGGGGAGAGGTTCACAGATACAAAAGTTCGAGTTATACCAAAATTTTAAAATATGATTATGCAACCCTTAAATTTTCGACTTGTCGAGGTTGTAATTTTTAAATATACGACTTACAGAGGTTATTTTGACATTGAGTGTTATGGAAAGTTCAAGGGAATCTGCAAACAAAAAAAAAAAAAAAAATCGAGTTATCGAGGTCCAACTGGAACGTAGTTTATTTCTGTTAGTAGTTTATGTGCCCTAGGAAGACGCACACTCTAGGCTATACCTGCCTAGAGTGCCAGTAGTATAGCCATGATAGACTGCATTAGATTATAACTACATTAGTTACAGGAAGGGGTACATTTATCATGGTCGCTTGCAGAGTCAGACAACGAGATAAGAAAATTTCCAACTCCTAGATATTCGCTGGCGGCTCGATTACTCGACATACATGTTAAAACAGATTTGCTTACCCACACACTATACTATTTGATATATTTATCTCAAATACTACAGTGCTATGACATATTTCTGTAACAGAAAAGAAATTGTTCAATGATTAGACATTTACCAATCCATAGCTCTTATTGAGCTGAACAGAATTATATACGCACCTTTAAAACCTCATACGTAGTTTTCAAGAAAAGGAAATGAAATCTTTAAGTTTGAGACCCCACGATTATACCCTTTAGGCTAAGGGAGACGGATGATTAAAGGAAGTGAATGATAATGGAAGAATTGGTGGAATGAGAAAGTGGGAAGAAACGTAAATACCCCGACGAAATTCACGGACACGATGTTGTCCACCACAAACTTACTTTGCCAGGGATCAATCAAACAAGGGACCAGAGGTAACCAAACTACCAGTGTTCAACCGTGCCCCCAATGCTGTACGTGAACCATGATCTTACTGAGATAAGCTGAAACTGAAATTTACATTCATTAAGCTCTGCATTTATAACATTAGCAAGACCATATTATATAGTATGGTTAATGACGTATATCTGCGATGACTCAGTGATAGAGCCCTCACTTTAGGTATGAGGAGTCCTAGTTCGATCCCAGCTATCGCTAAGAGAGATGTGCAGTAAATAATCCCCGTGTGTCTGTCTTTCCGGGGTTCTCCTGTTTCCTCCCACTTTTTTCATTCAACCACTTTGTTCAGTATCATTACCACCGTCTCCCATAACCTCCGAGCATAATTGTGGGACGCTAAACTAAAAAAACAGAAAGATAGCTTAAAATTATTGTCAACACTCTTACATGTTAATTTCTGTTGAACAAATATTGTCCAAAGTTAAGACCTCGCTGCGCTTTCAAAAACCGCTATGTGCAAAATTTAGAATTTTTTGAGAGAGAAAAAATAAATACATTATCCTTATTGTTTATTAGATAGCAGGCAAAAAAGAGAAAGAAAAGAAAAAACATACAGGTGCTGCTGGCCCATTATTGTTACCATTCTAACATAAAATCAGCTGTTTATCTTTGAGAACACTTAGCGGAAAATGAATAGAAGCAATTTGACCGCGAAATCACATGACGATTTTTATGACGTAACGTAATTATCCCTTAAATGAACAATATCCCATAAGAATAATCTTTGTAGGAATGTGTTCTAAAGCAAAATGTTTTTATATAAGTAAAAACAGCATTTTGTGCAAATACTGCACATAGCGGTTTTTGAAGGAGCAGAGATTATAGTCAACAAACCACATTGAGCAGAATAAAATAACACGCCTGAGGTAAAATTCTCACGCATAGTTTGCGAGAAAAATAAAACTCTTGTGGTGCTAAAGTGTACTCCATTCACTGGAAAGAATAATTCCCACTTTCTGGAAGGAATTGCTATGTATTTATGTACACACTGTAGAGAAACACATTGTTGCTAGAAAAGTGAAATGAAATCTTTGAGTTTTACGTCCCACGGTTATGCCGGTTAGGTTAAAGGAGACGGTGATAATGAGTAATGAATGAAATGGTGGAATGAAGAAAGTGGGAGGAAACGGGAGAGCCCCGAGAAAACACACGGTGTTTGTCCGCCACAAAGTTAACTTGGCAGGGGCTGGGATCGAACCCGGGACCCCAAGCACCAGAGGTGAACGCTCTACCACTGAGCCACCGCGGCCCCTGCTAGGAAAGTGTTGTTTGTATTTTAGTAAATATGACACACACACACACACACACACACATATATATATATATATATATATATATATATATATATATATATATATATATATATATATATATATATATATATAAAATATATTTCTTTATGCATTTAATACTGATTGGGTATTCGCTCTATATAAATAAATTGATGGTTATTTGAAGTATTATGTGCACACGTTCATCAGGGTCCCTCTGTATGTATTCGCGACTGTACTTGTCTACAGTGTTCGTAGGTTTCCTTAAGAAAATTTCCCTCAACTGACACAAAATTTTCCCTTTTCTTATCAAATTTTCCCTTTTCTTATCAAATTTCCCCCAGTTTGTTGGGTGCTAAATTCCTATGACAGATGTAATGAAATAAGGTTAATTTAGCTATATTAAAAGAAGTGCCAACCACATTTCTTTTATTCATTTGCTTTTGCTTGCTTTCTTTTTACTTTTTACTTCACATTTTTAAAACAAAAAGAAATACAAATGCACTCATGAGCGCAAATTATGCTACTTTGAAAACACACACACACACACACACACAGTTTATTGCTATCGTATCGGTTCATTTCTGAGGAACAAAGAAAAAATTAAGCATTTATATAAATTGATCAATCAGCCAGCCTGAGATTTTCCCTGGATTTTCACGTTTTATCGAAAAAATTCCCTTTTTCCTAAATTTACGTATGGAATTTCCCTAAATTAGGGAAATTTCCCTCAAACTAAGAACACTGCTTATCTATCGGTCTCTTGCCTCTCCCATCCCTCATCCTGAAAAAAAAAAAGAAAGAAACTGCAGAAGTCCCTCCACGTAGCTGTGACACAATTAGAAATATGGATTTCATAACGAAAATATTTTGTGACAAAACAAAATTTGATTAAACAGATGGAAAGAAGAAAACTTTCGAGAACAGCGCGTTTGTGCTACCCATTAGCTTCATATCAATCTTTAATTATAATACTCTAACGTTCTTCTCTTGGATTAGAGTTTGAAACCCGCAACACTCACACCAAGAGCTAGCCGTGAAGCCACGGGATAGACGTTATGAGTTACGACATGGTATTATTGATTAAACTGATATCAAATCAACCCTGGGTCCAGACCCCCTTTCTGTCGTCCGTACACAATAATCACTGAAAATCGTTTTCATTTGATTCTATCAACAGTGAGAGATAACTTCAAGGGAAATCAGTGCAATGTGAGTTGGTAGATGAATGTATTGGATTTTCTACCCAAGAGTTTCTCAACCTGGAGATCGGGACTCCAAACGCGTCGCGAGAGGAGTATAGGAGGGTCGCAAACAAAAGGTGAAAAAGATAAATTTAATTAGGGTCTACTAGCAGAAACAATAGTTTTAAATATTTTTTTGACAGACATGTTTTCATTTCCATGTCAAATAAGGCGAAGAATGTCAAATAAAATCTTCAACAAGTAAAGAAAGCACCACGAAAAGTTTCTTACAAACCAGAAATTTGGAAAGATGTGATAAAAAGTGGGGTTCGTGGTATGAAATAGTTTGAAGAAGCCTGTTCTAATTATTTAAATTTTCTTCTTCGTCTTCCTCAATGGTAATCGAGCAGTTAGCTGGTGCCGTAACCCGAGAAGTTTCGATTCACGGTGCTGAAGGTTCAGTTCGATCCTAAGAACCGTCGTCCTTACATAGCCAATCAAACAATCAAAAATATGCGATTTTGCTTACGAGAAATGGGACTTATAACCGTCACCAAGTTATATAACTAATTTTTGTGGACGCTCTGTATATTTTGGAAAGACAGAAATCATTCTTCGATTTATACTTTATTTTTGTGAAGCAAATAATTTCTTTCTTCGATGCGAGCTGCTAGTAACTAATTTCTTTCACACATATTAGAACAAAAGAGTCTTTCATCGTTCACTAATACATACACTATGTGATCGAAAGTATCCGGACACCCTTAAAACATACGTTTTTCATATTAGGTGCATTGTGCTGCCACCTACTTCCAGGTACTCATTATCAGCGAACTCAGTAGTCATTAGACATCGTGAGAAAGCAGAATGGATCATTCCGTGGAACTCACGGACTTCGAACGTGGTCAGGTGATTGGGTGTCACTTGTGTCAGAAGTCTGTACGCGAGATTTTCACACTCCTAAACATCCCTAGGTCCACTGTGGCTGATGTGATAGTGAAGTGGAAACGTGAAGGGACACGTACAGCACAAAAGCATACAGGCCGACCTCGTCTGTTGACTGACAGAGACCGCCGACAGTTGAAGAGGGTCGTAAAGTATAATAAGCAGACATCTATCCAGACCATCACACAGGAATTCCAAAGTGCATTAGGATCTACTCCAAGTACTATGACAGGCGTGAGGTGAGAAAACTTGGATTTTATGGTCGAGCGGCTGCTCATAAGCCACACATCACGCAGGCAAATGCCAAACGACGCCTCGCTTGGTGTAAGGAGCGTAAGCATTGGACGATTGAACTGTGGAAAAATGTTGTGTGGAGTGAATAATCATGGTACACAATGTGGCGATACGATGGCATGGTATGGGTATGGCGAATGCCCGGTGAACGTCATCTGTCAGCGTGTGTAGTGCCAACAGTAAAATTCAGAGATAGTGGTGTTATGGTGTGGTCGTGTTTTTCTTGGAGGGGGCTCGCAACCCTTGTTGTTTTGCGTGGTACTCTCACAGCGCAGGCCTACATTGATGTTTTAAGTATCTCCTTGCTTCCCACTGTTGAAGAACAATTCGGGGATGGCGATTGCATCTTTCAACACGGTCGAGCACCTGTTCATACTGCGCGGCCTGTGGCGGAGTGATTACACGACCATAACATCCCTGTAATGGACTGACCTGCACAAAGTCCTGGCTTAAATCCTATAGAACACCTTTGGGATGTTTTGGAACGCCGACTTTGTGCCAGGCTTCAGCGACCTACATCAATACCTCTCCTCAGTTCAGCACTCCTTGAAGAATGGTCTGCCATTCCTCAAGAAACCTTCCAGCACCTGATTGAAAGTATGCCTGCGAGAGTGGAAGCTATCATCAAGGCTAAGGGTGGGCCAACACCATATTGAATTCCAGCAGTACCGATGGAGGACGCCACGAACTTGTAAATCATATTCAGCCAGGTATCCGGATACTTTTGATCACATAGTGTATATATGAAACTTTTTTTTAGGGTAAGAAGATTTTAGTGAGTAACAAAGACTACATTTTCTGAACTATATGTATGAAAATCTATTTCTATTACTTGGATACCTCAGTGTTTCTTCCTTACTCATTAATACGCAAAGACTAGGTTCTATAGTTATTTGGAACTAAATTAAGTGTTTTCTTCAATTACTTATGAACATACTAGCATGGACAGCTGCAACCTAGTTAGACTGTCCCCTAGCAATATTGCTCAGCCACAGTTTATCTAAAGGTTGTCACGACCAAGTTATCGTGTTTCCTTCAACGTTGTGGCCAGTGAACTGTGAATGAAGGCAGGTCCTTTCAACCTTGAATTTGCATATCCATATTTTATGCAAACCTGATCATATTTTAATATGAACTACCAACATTGATCAGTTGGTCAACCGAGCTCGCACCTGGAGCACCTCAACTCCAGGAGTTTTCTCCGTGTGTCGATACAGCCAATATGTTCGTTGAATTCGCTATTTAAGTAAAGGGGCATTCAATTAAGTCTAGTAGCCGCCCAAGGACTCGACATTTTTGAGCTTTCTTTGCTCGTTTAGGTGGACAGATTTTGAACTCTTGACTTTTTATGTGTTAGACACAAGTGTAATGAGTGCAAAAGTGCAAGTACGCTGACATTCGTCGCGTTTTATTGATCTATCTGGATTTATTGGACTTTGCAGATGTCAACGCTCAACTTTGCATAGACCCTATATGCAAACACCATAAAATATCCCATAGATCCCATAGTACTTGCATCAACCTTTAAAAGAATTCCCGTGTTTCCTACACCGAAACCACTCCAAATTTTAAAAAAGAAATCAGTCTGATCGGAAAAATGGCGCGTTAAAGGGTTAAACTTACCCTTCAAGGGTTAAAGGGTTAAACTTCACATTCACAAAATACTTATAAATGGACTAATTGTTGCTAAAACCATTCGTAAAGTCAGACATTTGAGTGCATGATAATTACTCTACCGTAAACTATGCAACCACGTTTTTGATCTATAAGAAAATGCCTTATAGTAGTAGATGTTAGTACATTAATAGCATTTTGACAAGACTATCTGGTTCACTTTCTAATTTTTTAATATTTTTATTAATCCCTAAAATTAAAAAAAAAAAATCCGGTAGCATGTTATATCAAAAGTAAATATACTGTTATGTTAGTATAATTTATTACAAGTGCTCGGTTTTTCGTTTACGGCTCAACTAAACTCTTTCTCTTCAGTCTTCTGCATACTCACATTTCTAAAGCTTCTCATTATTCGGCTGTAACCCCTATGATTGCGTGTATATACGAGGTATATTAGAAAAGTAACGAGACTGGCAACAATATACACAAATCGATAATGCTGCTACCTCCATCTTTACACGGCAGTTAAACTAACCCTTAACATTGGTTTGGTACAAGTTTGAACTTGCTCCAATTGCTGCACGATTGTTGAGAGCGTCTGAAGTGAAGTTGAGTTTATGAGATGAGTTACGAGAACGAGTTGACAATGAGCTTGACCAATATTGCACCATCAAATTTTGTTTAAATCTTGACGAATCCGCTACTGTGACTTATGAAAAGCTCCAAGGACTTATGGAGAATATTTCCTATCTAGGATACAAATGTTAAGATGGCACATTTTTTTTTTTTCAGAAGGCCGAGAGCAAAAGGAAGGCAAACCTCATGTGGAAAGACTCAACCTCAAAAACGGATGAGGATGTGGAAAGAGTGAAACATATTGTGTGGTCAGATTGACTGATACTGAGAATGACCAGTATAACGTTAAATTTAAACGTGTTCATCGTCCTTTAAATTTGAAACAGGATTTGAATATGAGAATATAGGCTATGGTTTCAAAGAACCACGTCACATAGCAGTCTCCTCTAATGAATTGTTGGCATAAAAAGCATTCCGATGGTTCGTCAACCCCTAATTCGCCAGATCTCAGTCCCTGTGACTTCTTTTTACATATTCCCCTTGCTCAGGGGTGAAATCAGGGCCTATAGTAGCAACATTTTTGGACATTGGAAAGAGGAAACAACTGACGTAGAGGTCTGTATTTGTGTGTGCATGTAGTCCGGAGTCTTAACTTCAAACTCAAAAATTTTATAGATCTGTAGCTGCTCCCAAAGGCCTGAAAAAAAATCGTAAAGTTGGAGAATTATGCTAATTTGGCATATTTCACTGTCGAATGTTTCCAATAGGCCTGGATAATAAAATCTGAAATTTTGGGAATAGTTACTATTTTGGTGTACTATAACACACAACAAAGCGCGTTTTGTGTTTTTGAGCAGCAAAGGGTCAAAGTATTAAAGAATGATGTCATACTCTATGAGGTGTTTTGTTCACAAATTCAACTGGAAATTCGTTGTTGCGACGTAAAATAAAGTAGAATGAATGGCTAGTCCAGTCAAGGTTCTCAAGCTCGTTTCTTTCCTCTAGTTGTGACTCACTGTCTTATCACACCCACAGCAGCAGTAGTGAAGAATGCCGCTATCAGCAAAAGGCGAGAAAAGTCAAAATGTACACTTGACAAAAAGTCCGTAAGTACTCACTGCTCTTGCAGCTTGCTATATCAATAGTATTCAATCATGTTTATTCTTGTTCTATCAACTCATGCAGGAGACTGTTGTCCTTTCGTTGGATCTACATTCCCCAGTCAGTAAACGCTCACTCGCTGTAAAAGCGTGATTATCTAAGCAAACTCATCACCATCAAGACATTGAACATGTATTTCAGACTGACTGTTTCTGATTTTCAAAACGTTCCTCTGTACACAATACGTCATTACTCAGCACCTTGTATATAATATTGTCGTTAACAAACCATATATTATAATTTTCTCTAAGCAAGAATAAAAACTTGTTGTGACTCTTATGAAACGTTTCGATTGCGAGCGGAACGAGCGAGACAATTTTTACTAAAATCTATTTCTTTGTAAACCGACAACAATATTGATTTAATAGAGCGCTAACACTTTTTTGGAACAACCGTCATTTACTCTTTTCCAACACTTTCTCTTCCTTCTTGCTTCTTTGGCGCCCTCTTGCTATCAGCGCCCGGAACAACGGTTCTGCTTGCCCCCCTCTAGCTATGACTCTGGCCAATTAAGAATGCTGTACCGCTTGGAGAATAGTTCAACCAAACCGAAGGATTATAGCAGCGTTAGTTAAAGAAGTTCGGACCGATCTATCAAATTGGTGTTAGTGATAATGAGCCAAAATACAATTTACCTCATCTTGCTTCCTCATAGCGTCATCAACGGTGGGTAATATCAAAAGTTTTTTGCTTATGTGAATAGAAAACTAAAGTAAGCCTTTGCTCACTTTGACACTTGTTCGTCCGCCAATAATTTTACACATATATATACATAATAATTATTATTTTAATAGCATAACATTATTATAAACTTAACACGAAAGAGTGATTTATTCAACTTTATACTCTGTAGCGTTAGTTAACGCGCCATCTGTCAAGTGTATTGAGTGTATCTTGATTATAGCTAGGCTATTAGACCGATCAAAAGCATCAGGTTGGCGGAATTGCTGATAAGAAAAGCCATAAATTATATCAACGTCAACAAGGTAGTCCTTCTTGTCAGCTCTGCTTGACATTACACAATCTCTCTCTCTCTCTATTGCTGGTGCGTAGTAGTAAGATCATACTAATATCACTACAACATTAGTACAAAGCAATTTCCTGTACCAAAGATACATAATTACAGCATTCACTAATAAAGAACTACGGGGAATGGAAAAAAGTTATGCAAGTTTGTAGCTAAATATGGTTATTATGGACATTTATATTCAAACAGTGTCAATAACCCTCTTCTCTGAGTTAAAATAATAAAAATTAGTAACATGTTCCGTTAGTCAGTCACTTTTTTTTCTATTACTGAAGCGCTATCTGATATCCGTCATTTTCGATCATTTTTATATACTTCCCTGTCCCCTCCCCCAAATTACAGGTCTGAATTTGTATTTAAACGGCATTGGAAGTGTCACTGTTCGTTTCAGCGATCCTGAAAATTATGGATTCATCACTAATATAGTCATTTTCGATAGGCCCGAATCTCAGCTATGCTGAAAATTTGATCGAGATTGGTCGGGTGGTTCTAGAGTTATTAAGTCACAAACATAGTAACTTTCATTTTATATATATTGATTTCTTTGTGTTAAGAGTTGAATTTGCTGGTCGTCGAGCTTTGAAGGATTTTTTACTGTGGTTAGGAAGGGCTTCGCAGCGAGAATCAGACCAACATCGCACTCTTTGTTTAACTCGTGATGTTAAATTATTCACTTTGTCAGCTTTTGATGGAACGCACAGTGTTACGCAAGGAAAAAAGAAGAGATCCATCCAAGCTTCTGAGTTGTTTGTATGTACTATCTGTTGCAATACCTCGCACAGAGAGTCTGCCACTGTAGTTCTAGCCCCTCGAGGTACCCTGCGTAACATTGGGGTAGAAGACTTTAATCTTGCTAGAAGCTATTGCATTTGGAGATCATCTTTCTTGGATAATCGACATTATCAATGGATATTGTGACTTCCGTGAAAGCGAGCAAAGTTTGATTTTATTGATTTCATAATGGCACCTGCTATTGTGAATTGCTAGGCCTTTTAAACTAACTACAAAACTTACAGGTAGTCTCGTTAGGCCTGTTTGAAAATTCAATGCTCTTGTTTAAAGCAGTATCATTTTAGGTTCGATTTTTTTTGGCTGAATTTTGATCCTGATGCGTTGCTTACATGGGAGTTATCAGAGTTTATGTACCTGCAGTCTTTATTGATGGCATCACTAATAATAGGTAAAGTATTACTGATATCGTTAGAAGAATCATGGGGTTAAATTCCAAAGTTGGGCGTCCGTTTCCAGCGAAATTTTTAAAATTTACAGGAAATATATGGATAATTTGATCGTTTGTGTGCTTGATAATATATAAGAGTCTCGAAAAATCTGTTTATTTGTTATATATAAGCGGTTATAAACATGGGACTATATGGCAAGCGGAGGGAACTACTTGGCGCAAGGTAACTGAACACTTGCATTGTGGGAAAGAAACCAGCATTTATGTTAACAACATGGCGAATGTACAAGGGCAATGAACTAGCAGTTTTAACATTTGTGAAGGAATACATTGATAACGAGCAAAATCTTTTAAAAGTTTGTGACGAGCACGGATTAATGAACCTAATAACAAATTGCAGAAAGTGTGGAAAGGAGATAACAGTGAAAAAACTTGACGAAAGCGGACGCCCAACTTCGGAATATATGCCGAATCATGGTCATCTTTCATAGTTATAAAATTTTAAATTTTCAATTTAAGTTTAAATTTAAATTTAAATTACACCCAACTACATTGTTGGAAATGTAATATTGTTTGAAAATTAACGACCATCAATTAAAAATAGCGAATTTTCAGTCAACCATCTGAACTACTGAAGCGATTCGAAAACGGATTTCACCAAAAGTCCAATCAAAACTTTAACTACACTTCACCTCGGACCAAAGAGCACACAACTTCATTTTACCAACACTAATTGAAGAGAATTGCGCAGAACACCAAGACACGTCTGCTTCTAATTACAACAATTACAACAATGGATTTCTTTATTGTAATAAACAGGGGAGAAATATAAACTATGAAATTTCTGTACTTGTATAGTAGGAAATCCATGAAGGTATTTGCGATATGATCTTCATATACACAAATAAATTATTTATTTTCAGGATTTTCAAATTAATTTTAAATATGCAGTCGTCGTCAAAAGTCTGAGCACACTATTGATTTTTCAGAATTTTCCTAACAAAATATACTGTATGCATATAAACCTCTGTTTGTTGGACTAGTCTTTCAAAATAAGCATTACTGTTCACATAAGGAATCGAAAATACACTACCCTGTTTCCACTAAGACTAAGTTATCGAGGATGTTTGTGTTAATCGAAGTGCCGATTCTTAGTTTTGAGAAGAGTTTTACAAATTCCAAACACTTGCTTGATCATTTATCCAACTTTTCCGAAGCTATGCGACTCTAACAGCTTTGAAGAGTCTTTCAGAGATCTTCAGTGTTTGTTGTCATGTGTTCACGCACTGTTAAGTCTGAAGTACATCTCACAAGAGCTCGATGGCTGACAAGTGTGAAGACTGTAGCGCCTATTCCATTTTTGTGATGATGGGTGAACTTTCTCTTGCAGTTAAAAACTGCATAGCATGAAAGACTGTTTCCGTAACTGTTGTAATACAAAGTTGCGGCCCGAAATCTGCCTTCCTAATGAAATTGCATCCCTGATTTAAATGATGTGATACATGTTTTTGTCCGCCATATACATGATTTAGTTCATACCATTATTCTATTGGTATGAACTAAATCACCAACCTGATTGCCCGTAGAACATCCTCACCAGTGACATTACATTTTCCGTGTTTCACTGTAGGCATTACACAGCCGGAAAAAGCGATTTACGGAAAAGGCAACGTACAAACATTTGGCATTTTAACTTGAAAAGTTGAAACTTAAGTCACATTGCCACGTTAGAAGAACTTGTAGCTGTTATATATATAAAAAAATCTTGAAACCCTACCATATTTCACCATGTACACACAGTCTTGAAAGGGTCATAAAACATTTTTTCCATCTTGCAAGGAGTTGAACTATGCTCAACTTTCTGGGACGTCTTGCTTGCTAGCTGCTATCGCCCTCCCGTTGACATAAAAGAAAAACCAATTTCGCCGCTTCCGAAACAACGGATTCTTTTGGACAGGGAGAGGAAGTGCGCCAAAATACACGTTTTTAATGAGGAGGTTCACTGTTTGTCCACTAGAGTGCAGTGCTGCATGTGTGGAGAAACCTTTCTTGCTTTCAAGAAGTTGTAACATATAAAGAGTAAATAGAAAGATCGGGTTGCAACAAGATTCACTTAACGTGGCAATGAGGCTTTAGATTCGTCCGTCTAGAGTACCTTCTTCTTCCATTGTTCATGAGTCCAGTCTTTATGTTTTTGCCCAGGAGTACCTTTTTGCAATTTTCCCCCCAAAGAAGTGGTTTCTTTATGCCGGTGTCGGAGTCGGCGTGCTTTGCACACTAGGGCTCCAATGCCGGTGGAAGTCCCGGCAAAGCCATTCCCAGCGCTGCTTTGCATTGTGGCCGGCAAAGTCGGTGCTCAAAGGTAGTTTAGAACGAGGAAAAGAGAACAAGAGTCCAGCTATCAACAAAAAACATAGGAACAGAAAACACAATGCACGAAAGCTTTAGATTATTATTGGCTGTGCATCATACAGAAGGTACTTTTTACACACTAGGTTATATGAAAAAAAAAAACTACGCGAAGACAATGCAAACATTTTTAATTACTATCAGATGTTTACATACACTTTCGATTTTCTAATAGAAACAATTGGAAAGTATATTTAGCGCTACAATACGGAAATGAGACCCTGCATTCCAACAGTAGAAATATTGGCAATTGCAATATTTTAATATTATTATTATTATACTGTATCTAATAATAATAATAATAATAATAATAATAATAATAATAATAATAATAATAATAATAATAATAATAATAATATAGTACCTAGGTATAAAGCTCCAATAAAGTTACTGACTGACTAACTGATCACGGAGATTCTGTCGACATTGCGTGTACCGTGTACAAATGCACGTAGGGTAACAAAATTAAGAGCAGCTAATAAAAAAGCATTAAACTATAGCAGAGCCAACAAGATGTGGTCTTCGACGCTTCTTACTTAGGGTGACCAAATCGTCAACTAGAAAAAAACGGGACACCTTTTATTTCTTGATAGGTTGCTCCCCTAAATATATTTTTAAGTCTCTCTGTCCTCTCTCTCTCTTTTTGTATCTCTCACAAAAAAGGGTAAATTTACTTTTTTGTTTTAAGACCTATTCAAAAGGTTGTGGAATTAATTAGATAACAAGTAACTATCAGCAGCTAACAAAAAATTAAATATTTGAAAACATTACTAATAATATATAAACGCTCAAATGTGTCACCGACAGGATTTATAATTACTCTCAGCATCGGATTCCAACTCCTTTTATTTGCTTTTTCTTACTTTTAAACATTATTTCATTTACAACTAGTTTTGTTTTTTACTTTCACTTTTATAGTTCTATACTTCTGGTCACCTTTCGTAGTGTGTTACATCTTGGTCAAATCACGGAAACACTGTACTGTACTGATGACAGCGCCTCAATCGTCCACCGCAGAAAAAAGAGAGTAAGAACAGGTTATGGTACAGTTCTACGAAAACCGGATCCGTTTACAATAAAAAACAGTTTTGTTTTTAAACATACTAGTTTTTAAGCATATCGGTTTCTGTTTACACTTCCTTTTTATGAGGATTTCCAACAAAATACTATTCTAGTCAGAAATGGAACTAGTTTTGGAAAAAGTAAAACCGATTTCGATGAAAAACTGAACCGGTTTTGAAGAAACACCATAACTGGTTTCGGTGAAAACGGAACCAATTTTTTGAAAATTTTCAAAACCCGGTTTCGGTTTTTCTGAAAACCGGAAACCGAAAACCCGATTTTTGTGTCCACCACTAATTGGTTTATAGAAGACTTCGTAAATACGAATATCTTTCAACTAGTACTTGCGTTACTGTTAGAAATAGCCTGTCAAGGAGCCAATGTGAAAATGAAATGAAATTTTGAGTTTTACGTACCACGATTATGCCGGTTAGACTAAAGGAGACGGTGATGATGAGAGATGAGTGAAATGCTGGAATGAAAGAAGTCTATTGATGCATATTTCATTTTTGGACGATAGTTTAACAAAAAAATTAAAGTTTAAAAATTAATCAAAAATTTGGGCTATATCTCATAAACCATACTGACTAATATCGTCTTGCTATTATCATAAGAAAAAGTTTCGTTATTGTATACTTCAGTATCACTTTTATTATTTTACAAGATGACCAGAAAATCCGTTTACACCTCCAGTTATTCTTCATCCCTACATTAATAATTGTGCTATTTGCAATTCCAAGTTCCGCAGAAACACTTTCTACTCAACTTGCAGGGTGAACGCATCACTGACGCACTAACTTCTGCACTTATTTTCTTTCGGGTTGATGGATGACCAGAAAACGAGGTCCATCCAATAAATTTTCCCACAGACTTTCTCCTTCTACGTGATCAAGGTCTGGCGATTTGGTGGTTCTTACCCCGAACCGTTCACGAAATCTATCCATCATCCCTGACACCACATTTTCGTTGTTGTACTTCCATTCATAGACCCATACACTTGCCACTAAGCGCTTCACCAAAGTGAAGACGAAGACACTGGTATCTGCTATTGTTGCTCACCAAACACGGTGAGTTGAGACAATGAACTAGTCAACGCACCGACTTTATTCTCTTCCCTCTATTGGCAGTCACGCGACAATTAATATGAAGAGCACTGTTGCCATATCAATAATCAAGATGGGAGGTTCAAACCTTACAGTGAGTTGCCACGTTAAATGAATCTTGTAGCTGTCATAAAAAAGAAAAAAATGTTGAAACCCTACCATATTTTACCATGTACACACAGTCTCGTAAAGGACACACAACATTTTTCCATCTTGCAAGGAGTTAAACAATGTGCAACATTCTGGGACGTCTTGCTTGCTACCTGCCATCGCCCCTCCCCCTTACATAAAAGAAAAACCAGTTTCGCCGCTTCCGAAACAACGAATTCTTTTGGACAGGGAGGGGAAGTGAGCCAAAATACACGTTTTTAATGAGCAGGTTCACTTTTTGTCCACTAGAGTGCAGTGATGCATGTGTGGAGACACCTTTCTTGGTTTCTAGAAGTTGTAACATCTAAATAGTAAATAGAAAGTTCGGGTTGCAAGTTTTTTTTTCTATGACAGCTACAAGATTCATTTAACGTGGCAATGTGGCCTTACATATCTTAATATCTTACAATGTTAAACGCACTTAGTTCGGATGTAAAGGGACTTTGTGGATACCCTGTCTATAATCAATTGTTAGGATTACAAAAGAAATTAGTTATTCTCTCTTTTTTCTAAAATTATGAGTATGGATTTGCATTCACATATACTATTTTGTTCAATTAAATTAGATGTACTCATTGACAGATAACTCATTCGGACTTTTTTTTTCAGTATACCTAGTAATATTGAAAAATTTACAACACCTTTGGCGTGGGAGACCTGGGTTCGATTCCCGGTGGGAGCTCATGTGGTTCGAATTCCACGTCTCATATAGCCTCGCTACTGAACGGGACGTTAAACTCAAAATCAACTCAACTCAAATTTACAATAGAGAATTTAATGTGAATGATGGAGATAAATCTTTGTAGAGAAGGGCATGGATGCAATTTATTGCCTGCAGTAAGATGGAAACTATTTCCCTTTGTTATTATAATTTAACTAAATTAGAAGTTGTTACTTTTTTAATATGGTTTGGTTGGTGTTATTTTAAATAATGACAGTTTAAAAAACTGGGAACCAAGAAATATAGATAACATAATATACATAAAAACGAGTATTGTATTAATATTTTTTTCTGTGCAGTAATTAGTAAAAATCTTGTTTGTAATTACGGAACATGTCCATAGAATAACAGCTGAAACTACGTTTGTAGCAGTGTCTTCGATGAAGTGAAGATTTCGCCGTGGTAAATTTTCATAGCAGATGACAGACAAATCAAAAAAGCAAGAGACAGACTTCTTGACATGAGCCCATCCGCGAGGTTTCTGTGGATGTCCTGCAGTGAGAGAAACTGCGGTAAAGAGGTAGGAATTCCAGAGTCCGTCCGCAGTCTTCCTCGCTGGAGTTTGTAATCCGCATGGATCGATCTCCCGAAACTAGGTCAACAGTTGAAGCCCTTTCCGCTCTAGGAGAACCCCCTTTTTTTTTTTGTCTCCCTCTGAAATTGACGCTAGATCCCTCAGTAACTCTTTATTTATTTAAGTCGGTGACTTTACTCTCGATTTTCGTTCCAGGCTTGTAATTAAAGCCCGAGTTTTCCATAGATTCTTTCAGCGAAAGATTTCAATTAGCTTCCTATCTACGTTTTTTTTTCTATTTCTTTCTTTCTTTGTACGGAGACTGTGTTGTCGTGTGATTGAATTATGCCTGTAAGTGCTTACTGACCGTTCCTGTGGACGAAGTTCCCAAACAGATGTTTGTTCAGTTCATATAAAAACACTCCAAGAGCACTCGTTGCTTTTGACTGAAGCACTTTTAAGGCGTTCATCTTGCTTCCTCCTGGGAGATTATGTTCGTCAACAATATGATCAAAAAAGATTTGGTCTCTGAAATCTCGTTTTAGCTAAAGGCTACTTTGATTAACCGTAAAACGAAATGTACAAATGCATACATTTTAAAATCTAAAATGTTATATCGGCATCTTCACAAGCTAAGATGTATATAATATTATGTTAGGATACTTTTTTTCGTATCTGCGTAATGCTTTTCGCGGAGCAGATAAAACTGGAAGGAATACTACAAATGCATTTTTAATAGCTTTTTCTGTTTTATTAATAATTGTTCTGTGATACTAACCCCCAAGGGTGCCCATGTTGTGGTTTCCAAGGGGGTAGGGGCAAGTATAAGCGATATTTCAAATATAGTTTCAAATTTTGCGGTGACTATTCTAAAAATTCTATTGGGTTTTCGATCTTCCGATGTACAATTTCCTCTAGCGCGCCCTTCTGATCGACGCCCTTGCTAACCTCCCAAACATATTTCTCTCTTTCTTTCTTAGAAGTTTAACATTTCTTCACACTGCAAAAAGTATAATTTCTTATTAATTATCTGGTCCGAAGGGAACCATAATACATATGCCAAGTTCATATGTCAAGCACAAACACTTTTTTCTTCTTGTGTAGCAGGGTTCTATAGTCGCTAGGTAAAGCTGCTTCCAACAGTTTTTTTTTTTTTTAAATCGCGTAACAGAGTTTCTACAGTGGCTAGCAAAAGTTTAAAGGTGCTTCCTACAGACTTTTGTTATCACGTAATAGGGTTGCTAGAGACCATAACAAACGTTTATACAGTATGTGGCGAAACAAACAGTACTGAAATTCGCGTACGGATGGCGCGCAGGTGCAATGTGGTATGAGTTGTGAGCACCACATGTGTGGTCAGTTTGTGTGGAGTAACGTAATGTATAGTTGGCTCGAAGATAATGTTACTCACAACAAAGGAGAAGGTGTTTATTATCGAGCACTATTTACTCTCATACGGTGTGTAGCAGTATCTCACTGGAGGAGATGAGCGTGTACGTCTATGCTCTAGAGCTATGGCAGATGAAGATGAAGATTACATCAGCAACATACGATTCAATGATGAAAGCCATGTACACCTTGATAGCTAAAACAATCGACAGTTGGATATTGACCCATTTTTGAATGATTTGCGCGGTTTTGTTCCACCCAAAATCTGTCGTTACAACAACAATGGATATAGCAAGACGAAGTTAAAGTCCTGCAAATGAGTCACTTGTCCTTCTGTCCACGAGAGTTTGGTCATCGCTTGATTTCCCGTGAAATAGATTTTTCAATATCCTTCCCAGCCACTCCCCTGATCTCACGGCTCCAGACGCCTACATGTGGGGCATGCTGAAGGAAGTAATTTTCCGATCAGATAACCCCTACCACTATACCGGACATAAGAGAGAAGATTCGGTCATTTAGTTTGCCGTTCCAGCAACTCGTGGTCGCTAAGATGTTCATCAATCTGCAGGACCGCTATGAAAAATGTGTGCGACGTAATAGTCAACATGTTGAACACGAGATGTACGGGCGCAATTCCTCTTAAATTTATAATATGTGTTTCAGTAACATTTAGTTGACATCTATTTGACAAAATTTCTTGTTTCCATATGTTCTACAAAAAACAAATAAATAAATGTCAACGATGTGATTTCAGTAGGGTTTGTTTTTTCGCATACTGTACATGCTTCTAACAGAAGTTTTCTTATCGAGTAGCAGGGTTTGCGTCTGATGATGTACAATTCTCTTAGTTCAAGGAACAACCGGCTAAGTTTCCTGCATCGAATCGTCATATTGGATGAAAAATTTGGCTCAGTGGTAGAGCGTTCACTTCTGGTGCATGGGTTCCTTAGTTCGATCCCAGCTCGTGCCAAGTAAACTTTCTGGTTGGCAAACACCGTTTGCGTGGGTTTCTTCGGGGCTCTCATGTTTTCTTCCACTTTCTTCATTCCACCATTTTTCATCATCATCGTCTCTTTTACCGTCCCATAATAGTGGGACGTGAACCTCAGATTTTGAATGAAAAATTAATCTGCTATGGTAACCGTAAATGGTCAGAATTAACACCCAGAAAATTTCCTAAGCCATGAAATGAAATCTTTAAGTTTTACGTCCCACGATTATGCCGGTTAGGCTAAAGGGGACGATGATGATGAGAGATGAGTGAAATGGTGGAATGAATAAAATGGGAGGAAACGGGAGAACCCCGAGAAAACCCACGATCACGGTGTTTGTCCACCACAAAGTCCACACGGCGCGAGCTGGGAACGAACCAGGGACTCCAAGCACCGGAGGTGAACGCTCTACCACTGAGCCACCGCGCCCTCTTTTCTAAACCATCTCTGCACCCACCGGCGTTGTTGCTGGTATGGTGGCCTATGGTAGGAATAAACCATCATGTCTTGTACAAGCAAGATGAGGCCGTCAGTGCAGATAGATTGATATATAGTGTTGAACTTCATGAAATGAACAACAAACTTATTCGCAAATATCCAGCAATGGCCAACAGATATGATATTCTCATAATGCGTGACATGGCTCTTCTGTTCCGCGGAATAGAATCATTGGCTGAACAGTAGCAGAAGTGTGCGGTTGCAAAGAACGATTATTTTGACTAACCATGTATTGTATTTTCAGTTTTTTGCCTTTGAAAATGACGCATCTGGAAGTGGACATTTTATTCACACAAACTTAATCTATGCTTCCAACAGAAGCTTTTTCTCATTAGTTAGCGAAGTTTCTACACTAGCTAGCAAAAATGTATACGTATTTCCTTGTTAATAGCTTCAGGGGGAACAGACCCATATTTTTATGGGTAAGTTACTGAGAATTTATCTCCCTCGAAACTAAGGAAGCTATGGTGAACTATTCCACATTATTGACAAGAAAAATGTAAGGTAAAAATGTGATTTCAGCTGGAAACTATACTGGGTGACTGCTTATAACGCTATACTGGGTGACTATACTGGGTGAATGCACGAAGTATAATGTAATTATAACACAATTGTATCTGCACAAAATTGCAAGCTTTTGATAGATTTTTGAAAAAGACTACAACATGGGTATTTTTAATGAGAAAATACACGGATTTATACCTCGTGACCTCCTCGTGCATACAGTAGCCACTTGTGCATACAGTAGTCACTTGTGCATACAGTGGACCAAAACTATGTGTCCAACAATGTTGCCATAGTTTTGGTCCCTGTTACACTGTGATTAATGACTTACACATGTGGATTCTTTCTTTCTTTCTATATAGAGAAGAAAGAAATGAGCAGATATAGACCAACTTGCCTGCATATATGGGTCGTTCCTTCTCAACGGAAGAAGACATATTCTATTGAAAGCAGGTTGAAATGTGTCAATTAACAAAGCAACACCAAGCACTCGGAGTTTCCAGGATACTTTTTTTCTTCGCCAAAACATTTAAGACATTCCATACCTTACTCATGTGACGGAGAAGATCAGCTTTTGCTCACCCCCTATTCCTGCCGAGAGCTGTCGTCCAGTTCGAATTTTGTTGGCAACACCGAATTTCGTAGAAAGAAAACACCATATATGTTTCACTACCATGTAGTGGGAGGAGAAGGCTAATAGGCCAATTTTCTATACCACCCACTATGGCTTTTAAGCTCTTGCCTAAAGAATATCTGCTCAGCGCTGATGAGAAGAGGACCTAAGTTTATAACTTAACATGGGATCTGAACCATACGAGTTCCCACTGGGAATCGAACCCAAAGACTAAAATATTAGTCATTTGATCACGACAGAACCCATACTAAAGTTAGAATATGACAACTGTTTTTACTTGATCACAAAACTAACAGTGTTAGTGATATCCCATTTTCTTCTCTGCTTTAGAATTCACAATTAAGAAGTTTAAGCATAATATTCATCTGTGTAAACACTTCCTCTAAGGACCATACAAACGATAAACTTGCTGTACGGGTGGTTTTCTTTGCTACCACAAAGCAAAAGACAGAGGCAAATAGCCAGTCTCGTCTCTCTCATCTTCTGACGGGAGTAACAAAGTAAACAGCTGCAAGTAGTAGTAGTACCTTGGAGAAATCTCTCTTTTGAAAACATTCACATTTTCCTTTTTATCTCTTTTGCTTCAATAGGCCTTGCCTGCTCTTTACAGAAAAGAAAAGTCAATTAGATTTTTTATCTTTGTATAATTACCCAAGTATGTACATTGTAGTATAATTACCCTTCTTTTAAACTTCTCCAGTAATCATTCGGTCACACTTACATTTCCTGTAGAAAAATATATTAATATAGTTTTTACATTGTTTTTGTTAGCTCCCGTAGCAAATCAAAACTTAAAATATATCTTTTTACTATTATAACACCTTGGATTCTTATTTTCTCTTACATAGTTCGGGTACGTAGTTTTGTAATGGAAAAGGATAACTTAAAATATTACATTTCAGAATGTAGAAAAAAATTTGTACGAACCATCCAGAAGGTCTACAAGTCTAGACCAGGCACCACCAGAATTTTTATTTGTTTGAGCTGTTAAGCGTTGCTTCACCACCGCTTCGAAGGAGGACAATAAAACAAGTGCAAAGGAGTTCGATCACGTGCCAAGAAGTTGCTAATTATTGCTACGAGAAACACGCTAGATGACGAAGCATGTCTGCACAACATAAAGAGAAACGTATTTTAAGTTGTATTTTTAAAAGATTTTGTCTTTCACATTGGGTTATAAACATCCACTTGCTGTAAGTATTAAAGAAGTTCATAAAACTATTACAGATAAACTCCATTGTGAGCGTCAGAAGATTGTTTGGGAGGCGCGGTTTCCATCTTTCGTGGCTGCACTCCTGATATATGCTACCTTGTGTGGGTACATGTATCGTTGGAGTTCTCCATTTTCACAAAAATTAAAACAACACTAGAAATTATTCAAGAAACATATATCCTATATTCGTAGAACATATATTCTATGAAGTTTAGGGTATGCCGGAAATTTTTAGATACTCTGAAAAATCAATTTATTTACATACAACCTTTTACAATTCCTCAAAATAGTCCCCATGAGCATCAGTACACTTTGCATTCTTAAAAGGCACGAGTCAAATATTTTTAAAATTTCTTTTTCTTTCTTTTTTTTTTTTGGTGGGGAGGGGGTGATATCAGAAATTTCATTACTATACGCTGCGATAGCCTCCTCACTGCGGCGTCCTCGAAGCTTCATTGTTGAGTTTTGGAAAGAAGGTAAACCGATATGTTACTAAATCTGAAGAATAAGCCGGGTGCGGAAGAATACGGATTCCACTCCCGTAGAAACTTTAAAGTTTTTTCGCTGCTATGTGTATGTATACTAATTACTATAAAATAACTGGAAAAATTAAGTATGTTCAAAACTATTATATGCAGTATTTTTGGCAAGTAGACATTTTCAATATATTCTTTAAAATAAAAAAAAAAGTCCATATTTCTGGTCTAGACATTACATGACACATTTAATTATTCCATGAAGCATGAAAATGAACTGAAATTTCTAGTTTAAACGTCCCATAGTTATCCTTTTATAAGCTCTAAAGCAGGTGTGTGGTTAATCAAAGTTAATGATTATGAAAAATGATGGAATGAAAATGTGTTAAGAAACGGGAAAACTCGAAGAAATTCCACGGACATGTTGTTGTTCATCACAATCTTACGAGGCTCAAGATTGAACAAGGGATCCATCGTACAAGAGGATAGCACCATGAACGGTAGTATGTTTTAATCAAAATTGATAGTTACTGTGACTATTCAACGTATATAGTAATGGCAAAAATGATCGTTTCAAATATAAAAACTTGTGTTATTATAATTTACACTATAAGTAGTATGTGCGTAAATGTTAGGAGTCCATTTAGCTGGTAGTTGTATGTGTGTCAGTGTTAAGACTTTTTTGTGCCACTTTTAGGGGTATTATGTCACCATTAAGACCAAATAAACATCAGTACATAGAATCTATTATTTAACAGTGTATTTTTACACTATAGTACATAAATAAATAATATAGTGCATAAACAATTTGTTTCAGCAGAATACAGATTATCAATTATTATTGCAACAAACTACACACTTTTTAGTGCTATAAAAATCAGTTTCTTTTTTCAATTTTCTTGACGCATAGTTACTTGCTGCGTGATTTGAATCATCCGTATTCTGTGAGAAATGTATTGTCCCACCGGGTATTCGGCACATTCTTGTCATATGTCCTGAATACTCAGATCCCAGAGAGTGTCACGGTCCACGGACTGCCGCTTACACTTGACCATGCATTGGGCAGTGATGTTGATATTGTAATATCTTATAGGTGGTCTATATTTGTAAACACCAACACGTAGTTGTTATTTATAAACATACCCACGAGCTCTCTTACTACAACTACTGCAAGCAAGCATATGGCAAGCATCCTTGTCATCTCAACTTATGTGACAAAAGAGGAACACTAGCCTCACCGCTGTCCAGAAGAGGCTATAAAACAACATGCAAGGTGTCTATTGACATTAGTTTCGATGGTCATACCTACTTGCTTAGCTTTCCTGAAGCTCTGAGAGTTCTAACCTAACCCAAGTCTCTTAGCTTGCCTAGAGCTCTGAGGTCTCTTACCTACTTAGCTTGCCTGGAGCTGCGAGGGATCCTAACCACCTACCTTGCCTGTGGTTTCCTTACCCACTTAGTTTCCCTAAGGTTGTTTGGTACCTCAACCTCTCCCTGCTTCCCTTCAGCACTGAGAATTCCTAAACCACTACCACTTAGCTTGCGTGGAGCTCTTTGGTATCCTTCCCTTGATTGTTTGGACCTTGGGACACCTGTTTACCCAAACTACATAGAGAACTTTGTATTTGTATAGTGAGCGTGTGTTATATAGATATTTGTATATAACAGATCCTGTGTGCCAAATTTACCTACTATCTTATCGAGATAAATTACAATACTCTTGAGCGTGTACTTGCTTCTATGCAAACTTGTAACATTGCTCACATTCTTTGAGTTTTTTTCGCCTTTTGCCCTTTTATTTATCAGTGTTGCACTTATATCTTTTTTTATTCTAGCTTATTGTTTCTTTACTATTTATTGTTATTGTCATATATTATTATTATTATTATTATTATTATTATTATTATTATTATTATTATTATTATTATTATTATTATTATTATTATTATTATTATTATTATTATTATTATATTTATTATTTCATCTCTTCTTCCAGATTTTTATTCCTAGCAGTTTTTTTTTTTTTTTTTGGTTTCTTATATTTTGGTATGTTCATTTTTAAATTTTGTTTATGGCAGTCTATATTTAAGAAGTCGTATTAAATCGTGACGGAGACAAATAGCTTCGATGCTGACGTCACCATTAATCCTCAATAAATCAATCAATCTATTTCCTCAAAAAGAACGCATGAGATTTTTATCCTCAATCTTCGCTTTTTATTTAGCTCCATGTGCTCTACCGATTGGCATATACAGTATGTCACATTTTAAAGAATTAATCATAGCTCTGGGCTATATCTCATTAGCGAAACTGTGAATTGTTATCTTGCTAGTGTCGTATTTCTCGAGTTATCGTATAGCATCAATTTTTAAGGTTTACTAAAACAAAATTCGATTTTCTCGAGTTATCGTATAGCATCAATTTTTAAGGTTTACTAAAACAAACTTCGATTTTCTCGAGTTATCGTATAGCATCAATTTTTAAGGTTAACTAAAACAAAATTCTATTTTCTCGAGTTATCGTGTAGCATCAACTTTTTAAGGTTTACTAAAGCAAAATTCGATTTTCTCGAGTTATCGTATAGCATTTTTTTAAGGTTTACTAAAACAAAACTCGATTTTCTCGAGTTCATCGTGTAGCATCAATTTTTTAAGGTTTACTAAAACAAAATTCGTTTTTCTCGAGTTATCGTATAGCATCAATGTTGAGTATTTTAAATGACTTGATAATGTGCTTCACGAAGATTGAACCAGACATTGCCGCACTGATGAAATCACACCATGCTCAAATCTCATTAGTTTTCAATTCTAATTGTATTTCAATTTGCAAGTTTTATTAAATTTCTTTTTTCTTTTTTTTTTTTTTTTTTTTGTATTTCAATATGCAGTTCTCATTTAGTTTTATATCGTACCTCCTTTATTTAAATTGATTTTTATGCAACTCTGTATCTGTTGAAAATGTTTAGTAGACCTATTTTTGTTGTTTTTAACAGCATGTATAAAAACAAAACATGTGCCTATCGGAACAAATATTCAAAATAATATTTAATGTATTTTCCGATATTAGATTCTAATTATATTTATCTCTTCCGCTTACGTTCGCGACTCCCAGGTTGAGAAACCCTGGTATAGTGTGTCGTCAGTCAAAAAAATAACCACTGTATTAAGTTCCTACCAAGAAATGATACAAACTTCCTCATTTTTAATCACTGTCTTTTAACATAACTCAATTTTGTTGAAAACAGAAAACGTATATTAGTCACCCAAATATACCTAAAAGCTTTCTTTTATTGTTATTTTCTTGACTCTCCAACTTTCTTATACTACTACTACTACTACTATGGTGGTGGTGTCGGTGTATTTTTCACCTCTCTATTCTTATTTCCCCTCCACTTACCACAAAAGAAAAAGAAAAGAAAGGAAACAAAGAGAGGAAAAGTGTCCTCTCAACCATGGACAGGTGTCTGCGAAAGAACAAGATCTTATGATGGATAGCTCTCCGGAGAATTATCCGTCTGGCGAAGTTTGAACACTTCTTGCTTGGTTCCACTGGGATAACACAAGACCTGGTTCTCTTTCGCTAAAGAAAGGAAGATCTTTTTCAAAAGTGTGTGTATATGTGTGCGAGTCTTCAAGTAAGTTCTTGATCTTGTTGGAGCAGGTGTAACAAGAGAGAATTTGATTTTGAAACTTCCTGTTCACTGATTATGAAGTTTATCATTGCTAATTAGAGCGTTTTCATTATAACTCATTAGTTTTAAGAGAAGAGAATGTTTCTTAAAGAAACTATTTATACTTT
This sequence comes from Thermobia domestica, assembly GCF_964235325.1. NCBI lineage: Eukaryota > Metazoa > Arthropoda > Insecta > Zygentoma > Lepismatidae > Thermobia > Thermobia domestica. The sequence continues at coordinate 69,288,541 of NC_137458.1, forward strand.
AATAGATGATTTAGTTTCTCCTATGTCGCTTCACATAATATACATGAATTTACAAGTTCTTTCTCAGAACTAATTGACAATGTCTTCTCAAGCATAAGCTTTACCCTTATTGTTAATTAGTATATTTCATTTAAAGCTTAATTATGTTGATGGTAGAAACTTCAACTTACCTGAAAGGACCCAGGTGTGTGTGTGTGTGTATATATACCAAGTATATACACAATGACAATATTAATATTGTAATTGCTATATTACAGAACTAATTCAAAGAATTGCTTGTTTTCTAGCACAAACTTCCCTGCTTCAAATGTGTGTGTTCAGCGATAACGAAGATACTTTTGCTTTGCCAGGAAGAGTATTGAGATTAGTTATTAGAACAACAAAGTGAAACGATCGAGATGCTATAAGATAAACCTCTTTATGGTCTACTCAGAACTACTTGTAATTTTACTCCATTTGATCAGTGGCGGATCTAGAAGTTAAAAACTGGGGACGGGCATTCAGAACTCAGACAATGATACACTGTAAACAATTACGGTCACATTTACTGACTGATTACCGTCAACTCTGCCTGTCTAGCGATTACCCTAAAATTTACAGTATTAGTGTTGAAGCTACGGTAATAGGGCAAAAATATGGTCTTTTTACCAGCAATAACTATAAATTTTACAGTAATACCGTAAATCTTAGAGTAATCAGTTGGCAGTCAGAATTGACAGTAATCGGTCAGTAAATGTAACCGTAATTGTTTACAGAGTAGGTATATCATGAGTTTACAATTTTTCAACTTAACTCTCTCCCGATGAATATTATGGCTAAGTTGGACGTTGAATTGCAGACCACAGGTATTGTTTTACACGTTGCATAACAGAGAAATTGAAACTGAAACGATATCTAATGCTTCAAAAATTTTGCAATTAAGAATAAAAGGCAAACATTTACATAATCTTTCAAAAATATATAAGTAATAGCTTCAATTTTTTTGTCACTCAAAAAACTAACGGGGCCCTTCCCTGCTCCGGGCTAGATTCGATTCCATTCCATTACACTGCATTTGATTCCATTCGAAAAAAATTAGAACTTTATCGGATATTTATTCCGAACTGGATAATTTGTAACAACGTTAACTACTGGACAATATGTCGCAAAAATGTTTCATTGCTTGATGTGCAAAACAAAACAAGAGCAATTCGAAGTAAATTCAATGGCATATCGTGGCATTTATTTTATTTTATTTATTTTTGGTCGTTCACAGTCGTTAGAATTATAATTTTTATTGGTCGATAATTATTTCAATATTCTATATAAGCAGAACAGTAAAAACAATCAAAGTAACCAATTACACTTATTCATAATTTTAAAAAGTACCCATTTACAACAAATACTTTTCAGTTTATTTGTACATTAAAATTTTTTTAAAGCGAAATCGTAAGGGAACGAACATTTTTTCCAAATTGGACAAGTTTCCGGATTATACAAAAATGAATACAAAGATTACTATAAACCTGAATATCTTTATACTAATTTTAAGAACATACCAATAAGCATATCTGCTGTTTAGGAGCGTACATTCTTGCTTACTTCATTCTCACACTAATACTGTTGTGAATTGCCACATAACATTTACCAATTACATAAATATTTATATACTACACTTGAACACTACGTTTCATACTGTGTTTCACTGGGAAGGGGAGCGCGGTGGCTCAGTGGTAGAGCGTTCACGTCCGGTGCTTGGGGTCCCTGGTTCGTTCCCAGCTCGCGCCGTGTGAACTTTGTAGTGGACAAACGCCGTGCTCGTGGGTTTCCTCGGGGTTCTCCCGTTTCCTCCCACTTTCTTCATTCCACGATTTCATTCATTTCTCATCATCACCGTCTCCTTTAGCCTAACCGGCATAACCGTGGGACGTAAAACTGAAAGATTTCATTTCATTTGTATTTCACTGGGCTTTCTTATCCTATACTACATTAAACTATATTCCAGTATATTTTAGAAACTTCATTTTGCAGCATTGGTCCAGATATGTGCATATTCTTTGACCTTGCATTAGTGAACCATTCCCAAACCATTTCGTTAATTTCTTCGTCGTCGGTTTTGTGTGGTTCCCTTTAATTTTGATTCTTTCCATTATTTTACTTTTACGTTTTAGTACATTATAAATTAACATTTTCTCGCACTTAAATCACATCATTATTTCACGTACAGAAAGTTTGTCTTTCTCTTCAGCTTCGATAACCTTATCATTAAAAGATGAGACATGCGGCTGAGTCATGATATTCACTGTTAAAAGTTTGAGACAAATATGCAAGTAATAAAATAAAAAAAAAACAGCTTATTAGTCCAAGGACGTGCCAAAAGGCAGAATACTTAATAATAATAATAATAATAATAATAATAATATTAATAATAATAATAATAATAATAATAATGCAACCAAAGTGGGACAATAAGAAGAGGAGGACGGTCTTTCTGTGTTTTTTTCATTTCTATTCATATATGGTTTAATTCTGCACAATTACGAAGAATTACTTTTTTATTAATTTGGTTTACCAACTAAAACTACTTTATATCTTTACCTTGTCTGTCTGTGTATCCGTTTGTCCGGTAGGCAAAATGAAATGAAATCTTTCAGCTTAACGTCCTACGATTTATGCCTTTTAAACTAAGGTACATAGATGATTAAGGCAAGTGAATGATGATGGAAGAATTGGTGGAATGAGAAAGTGCAAGGAAAAGGGATTACCCCCGAGAAAACCCACGGACACGATGTTGTCCACCACAAACTTACTTGACCGGAGATTAAACCGGGGACCCAACGCACTAGTGGTCCGGAAGTGAGCGTATCCCCCTTTAGTTTCAACAGTATAGTGTTAGTTATGGTAGATCGAAGTCTTAAGAGTTTTAAGAGTCGCCATCCATCACCTAAAACTAATTAGCACTTCGTGATTCACGTGCACAATTATGTGACTCAGACGTTTCCTAAACGCTGGATTGGAAGAGGTTGTGCAGCTCCAGTAGCTCCCTTTACCTGGCATCCAAGAAGTCCCGATCTGACGACACTAGACAATGCTCTCTGGGGTTTCATAAAGCAACAAGTAAGAAACACTCGATATCACACAACGCAGGAATTACGATCAGGTGTGGAACACGCCTTCACTCTCGTGACTTCGGAGTATCTCCGCAAAACATCTGCGAGAACTTAGCCCAGAATTCAGCTGTGTTACGACGTGGAGGTGATCATACTGATGTTTATGACTCTTAAGACTTCAAGGTAACTGTGTACAGACATTCTACCATAACTAACACTAAACTGTTGAAACTAAAGGGCGGTACGCCCACTTCCGGATCACCCTGTAGAGATACGCGTTCTACTATTGATTCACTCCTGTTCGCTAGACAAAACCATGTCTATCAGTCCATTCGGAAGACAAGAGATATCCAGAACTACTTCATGGATTTCCATCAATTTTGGCCAAAATGAAGTTAAAAGCTAAGAATCGAGCTCGTTAGTGGAGGCGATCCATTTCCCAGAAGACACAGATCAACCATTCCTTGTTTTAACCTTGATCACTATACATGAAAACCGATAAGAGATTCTGCAGTAGCGAGAAGCAGTTTTCTGCAATTGATTAAGAGTCCCAAGAAAACATTTTATCTCTCATTAACTCTCTACTGAAACCGGAAACGATAGAAGATCCACTACAACTTCCGGTTTCAATATTGATCTACATAGAGCAAAAACTGCGCGAAGCCCTTCTTTTGGTATCAATTTAGCATTGCAAGAATAGGTACCATCTCTCTTCTATTCCAACCAAAATTAGCAGAAATCAACCACTTCTGGTTTTAGCGTTTATCACAACTTATAGAGTAAAAACGGTAATCGTGTGAAACGGTTTTCTGGAATCGATTAAGAATGAATATATTTCATCTTTAATCTCTCTCTTTACTAAAACCGGAAGTAGTAGAAATATACTACTACCTTTGGTTTTAGTATTTACTGATAAAATATCACGCTATACAAACCAAACGCCTTGACGTGGTGTACACGTGACACTGCTGCCTGTTTCTTCAAAGGTCTCTTCAAACAGAGTGGACTCTGTCGTCTTCCTTTCTATAGCTATTCATACAAAGGATGAATTCTACTTACACTCCTTTGCAGCTTATCGCGACAGGCAAGGAATTATGAATAGAAATATTCACAATTCAAATTATATTCCTGTATTAAATACCACACATTTGGGTCAAGCTTTGCCGAGCTTTGTAACATATAGATTGGATTGTCCGGGAAAGACTGAAATTAAAATTTCATAAACGTAAAACTGAGAAGTTTAAAACATTGTGATTATATAAGGAAATTAATGGCATCTTGAAAAGAAGGGGGCTATAAAAGACAAAATACATTAAACGCGAGAGCGACGTAAAAGCGTAGTAATACTGTACGTTTATTCCTATGCCTTCAATCCAGCAACAAGGAAAACCGAAGCAACCAGCAGGTCGTAAACCGGGGCTGAAATTGTAGCAGCAAATAAGTTTTTTTGAGAGTAGGCTATAGCGAAGGAAATATAATAGCATCCTTAATGTATTGTTTTTCTCTGTCTCTTTTAAAATATATTATTGATCACATAATAAGAACTGAATTCTTTACAAAAATAACTTTTAATTTCATATTTTAAAAAAAGACTCAACTTATAAATTGTACTCTATATTACAGTTAAATATATTAAAATATATTACTTTTTGATTAGCTCTTCATTTAATCAAATATTTATAGTGATTTTAATTATACGAGGATTATATTTTAAGCAAGGTCAATTTGTGAATACACTGCTTGAAATTTTGTGTTCTCTTAAGAATGAGCGCAGGCTCCCGGCATCTTTTGGGTACAATCGGATGCCATTTATATTATTCACAGCATCGGCTTTTCTACGCTTCATAGTGCTTATTTGCCATGTTAAAACTAATCGTCTATAGAACTAGGTAGTAATCTAGTTCCTAAGCGCAAGAAACATGCCAGCTGCAAATATTCATTGCTAGATATGTGAGGTGTATAATAATAATGTATAAGAGAAATTCAGTGTGAAAATTGATCTGAATTTTCAAGGAAGATCGAGATTCAGATGAGGATCGATCTCCATCTAATCTATATCATTCGACTGGGAGAAATTCGATCATCCTCCACAGAGTCAAGATCTGGCGCTTAGCGACTGCCATTTCTTCAGCCATCTGAAGGTCCTCCTGGGGAAGGCGGACAAGTTTTTAAACACTGATGAAAAATGGAAAATGCTGTGAATAACTAGCTATCATCATAGGGGCATAATTCTGTGAGAAGAGTATCGAAATACTTGTTCCTTACAATAAATGTTCAGCCAATAAAGAAATTGTATAGAAAAAATGACAATTATGGTGAAATTTACATGTTTGAAGAAAAAAATCTTTTTCCTAATGTTAACTTGTTTCTATTTTATTGAAACGACCCTTACTTAGAAAATAACCCTCGTATTTATAATTATAAATAGTTGTCACCAATCATAGAATCCTTAAAAATTTAACATCTTGTAAAAGCGTAATACTATAATCTAGTTTTATCTATTGACTTTTATAACTAGATCAGCTTCAGCTTCGAAATTTCTTTCTTTTCTTCTTTTTTTTTTTAAGAAAACGGTAACGAAAGGGATAAACGGACTTCCAATTTCTGAATTACTTCAACGTCTTCGCCTTCTGCTGAGAACGATCAAGGATTTGAAGAAGAACAAGATTTTTTTTCATCTTCAAACGTCTCCTTCATAGAAGAACTTGTCATTGAGATTCAATTTCTAAGATGAAATCTTGCGTCTCTATTCGCAGAAGAGAACGGACGTAATCAGTTCGCGAAGAAAGAATTGAGAAGTATACATTCTGCATTTGAAAAAAAAAAATAGAGAAAATTCTTGACGTCAGCGAAGAATATATTATATCTAGAACAGATTTTTTGCATATCTTCCACTAAATCCAAAAGAGAGCTTTACGGACATAAAAAAATATTGTACTACGTGATATCTGATCCATAATATAACATATGTCACAAATAACCAATCCTAAACCTGTATCCCAACAACACTTGGCAATCCACCAAGACAGTTTCCGGATTTCTCTCGCAGGTTAAAAAACACAATAGCAATAGCACCAAAAAAGTTTACAAAATAACAGTAAATTTCAGCAAACAAAAACTCTATATATGTTCAATGTAGTTTTTACAACAAGAGTATTTATGGTACCTCAAGATATAAGGTTTTCCTATTACGCAATAGAATAATGTTACCATATTTTCAAATAAGTTTTGCTAAAGACACTATAAAGGATCACGCGCAACATGTATCTATGAATAAATGTGCTTGAGTTTATAATAAGGATTGGAAATATCTAGCCTAGATGTTTATACAACCCGTAACGATTTAATGTGTTGAGGATTGTATATTAGCGTTACGCGAAACGTACATTTATGAATGAATGTGATCAGTGGCGTAACTAAAACCTTGGGGACCTTTCCGCAGACAGCATGGGGTGGAGCCCCTTCTCTACATCCCATTTCATGATTTTGGGGGCCTTTGATGGCTTGGGGCCCTTCCGCAATGCGGGGTCTGCGGGACCCTTATTTACGCTTCTGAATATGATACGGATAATCACCGTTACCCGTGAAGATCTTAACGGATTGACACTATTAATAAACTCAGCCGAGATGATTGTGATATTGCAAAACAAAAGATTCAAAAGGTATTTGCTTTCGTTCAAGATTTACCGTATGGGGTAACGGACTTATGTACTAATCTTATACAGCCAACTAGCGTGATCCTAATTAAATATAGGGAATTTTGAGCAAATGATTAAATTTTTTAGATAATTTTCGGTACCACCTCTTGTTCTTTCTTCTTTCTTCAGAAAATCTGTCCTCCGTACGATACGATTATAGTAATGTTCTAGCTACACAAACATTTTATTAACAGTGTTAACGTTCAAGGTGGTTCTCTCATCTGTCCATTCAACTCAATTCTGGTCCTCTCTTTGAAGTTGCATTTATAATCATCATATGGCACGTAAGCCCGATTCTTTGGATGTCAAAATTGATAAGATGTTTATTGTGACTATTAAATATCTCTATGAAGCTATATGTGCAGCATTTTTTATGACCTTGTTTCATTTATGACAGCACAATACGCCTATCGGAATTGAACTTCTGTGATTTCTGCCCCAAAAATGATCTTTTTCGCACATTATTGTTCTAGGCTATCCACTTTTAATCATTCGTGATCAACCCTTTCAGAAATGGCTTGAGTTCGTTACGTTTCAGTAGAAATTGTCAGATTGAGTAAATGTTTTTGAGTCAGATCATGTGGCAAACAAATGTCAAGCTTCTTTTTGTATCCAGCATTCTCTAAATAGTTTAACACCATTTGATGATGGATATTTAGGTCATTGCCAATATCATGACAATTTACATGACCTTCTTGCTCAAGTTTTGGCAGAATGTCATACACTTTTCTTGTGCTTGGTCGCCCACTAGAGGACCGACTTTGACATCGAAATTTCCCGAACGAAAGTGAATGAACCATGTTTTAGCTGTTACTTTTGATAACGTATCTTGCCCATAAACAACACAAATTTCTTCACGGGCTTCGCAGAATTTGCACCTTATCGAAATAAAATAGTAACATGTAGCGCAGTTTTCCCTAAAGTTATCTCATATTCACGGTGCAATACGTTACGTATGAATATAAGAATTCCAACACTTGTTCTAAACCTACTAGCTTAATTATCAAATGACGTTATGTCTGGCCCGTTGCAACTCATAATACCTGAGATGTGGGGACTCAAATACCTGGGATGTAACACTATCGTGTGCAAAAGGCTAAATAGACTACTGATAAAAGCGGAAGTATGATTTAAAATTGTCCGTTCTGTGTTTTAGTGTATTTAATGCATTTTGTGTATTTCATGATACATCAAAACACTAAAAATTAGATATTTCATTATCTACACGTGTGTCATAGATCCGTAGTATGTAGTCATCTTGTTTCCCAATTATTAGAACATTTTGTCCCTTGTACCTACAGGGCCGGATTCAACTGGGCTTATGGGAACTATTACCCCAGGCCTCCAGGTGGAGAGAGATCTCCACTCTGATCAAAATCTCAACTGGCTATCTAAAAAGAATCATGAAGATACAATCATCATCATAAAATAAAATATTGTCAAAAATATGATATATATGAATATATTCCCGTTAACTCTCCTACTGTACTTTTACAGAAAAGTATTAGGTGAAGTCACCAGGGACCATACATTTTTCTCTAGTCCCGGGCCTCCAAATGAGTTAATCCAACACTGACTACCTAGGTATGTAATACTGCAGAAACTTCCTACCACATATATCGCGTTCAGTGCACAAGGAAATCAAGTCCACTCCTGATCGTTATATTACAGACATATTTCGTGCATAAGATCTCTGCCTTAAGCTCCTATTAGTTTAAAAAATCATGTCCAGATATTAAAAATTACTCTCATGGTTTTTAAAAAATAACTTTTCCTTGTACTAAAGTGTACCGTCCAAACTTAATGACTCTTTTTCTCTCAACTTCCGTATTTTAACTTGATCCTCTTGTGCTCTCAACATCCTATATAACGGGATTATCCGTATCAATATATAAAATACCAAGTGCGTAAACAAAGTTTTCACACACACACACACACAGACAGAGAGAGAGAGAAATGCAATGATTAGATATGTTTCTTTTCAAATGTATAAGCAGCTCTGGTATCCATAATTTGAAACTTCAATGTCCATAATTAGTTTCTAACACACATATATTAGAATGTTTTAGATTATAGTTTAATTAGAGACTGCAACCCATAATGTCATTGACTGTGACGTGTGTTTAATTAGATGTGATATGTAGGGCAAACTCGGAAAATTTCATATCCGTTCAATTTCGAGATAATTATTATTACGCTGTCACGAAATTATACTGGCAGCCAAACAAGCACTGAGCAATCTCATATAGAGGGAAAGATCTAGCCTCAACAAGCAATATGCGAATTTTGCAGATAGTATATTAAGTTCAACGAGATTAGACAATAATATTCAGGTTTAATCGTGCATATTGACGACATGCTTTAATGGTACTGTTACGGAGATGAAGGTAGAGCTCAAATCTACAATACTCAGTGCCATAAAGACATATGTATTTTTTTTCAATCTCGTATTGGTGATCTTAGTCTTTTCGCAGAAATGAATGGCTTGAGACAGAAGTATGTTTTATATCTGAGTTTAATAGTCTTTTATTGAATATTTAGGAAGTGTAGAGTGTTTAATGTAGTGCAGTGAATGTGTGTATGTAAGGAACATATTTCTTTCTCACTAACCTACTGTTGATGATGTAGATGGCTTCCCTCTTATTATATGAACTTGGAAGACAAGACTCGAAGTCCACTGGATTCACTACTTATCCAGTGCAACTTAGAATGAGAATAGATGGTGATTGATACTATTACTTCTCATAGAATAGCTTGAGTTCAGAGTTGTCGTTGTGGACTCGGCTATTTATCTCTGATAGTTTAAGATGTTGGTCTACTAGTTACGAGTGTCTATACTAGAGACCCAACTGAATGAAACTAGGAAGTTCTCAGCTTATACACCACGGAGGAGATAGTACTGAAACGTGGGAAAGTACTACCTGTGGTGTGTCTAATCCAAAATCTTAACATGTCCAGAAAAAATGTTAGTTTGAGAGAAATATGTTCATCAGCATAAGTAACCAGGAAGTACTTAGAGTCCGTTACAATTTGTTGCATAAACAATTTTATTTGACACGGATCATACTTATGTGTACACTGCTAACACACATACTACTCGTGGATTAATGTTTATGTGCACACTGCTAACACTTGATTGTTACAATCACGCAAGTGGGACGTATTATATTGTTATGTTAATACCTACGTACGTTACTCTTCACAATAACTTTTGAACGGATTGCAATAGATAGCTAGAGCAGTTATCTCGACCGAACGGAGTCAATCCGTTAATATCTTAACGTGTAACGGTGACTTACCTCTATCCGTTACTTCACACGATATCTCTTGAACAAAAACGAGTTTTTTTTCTGCAAAGGTAGTAGAAATTACACATTTCGCCGTTAAATATCAGTAAATGTCCTCCAGCGGTTGACATTTACCGAACGAATTTGAAACTTACCATTTCCATTGATTGCTTATTCTTTTTCCGTGACTAGCAAAATTTATTGTTCCATTCTCTTACTTTATTCTCTCCTCCTCTTTTCTCATTATGCTTCTCCCTGCTTTTCTCAAATTGTAAAACCGCGTTCCTATCTCATAAATCGGCCAGTTCGAAAGGACTGACTTGTAACTAGTACAATCGCCAGAACTCTTACTTAGTTGCTCGTTTTCTCAGCGCTTTTACTGAAAAGAAACAAAGGAAATTGAATGGGTAATTGTGTTCGCCAACGAGATTCCTAAACAACGTGGCAACACAAACATTTTGCTGAAAATGCCGTTAAGTATATGAAGTAAATGTGAAATACTAAGATATTGTGTTTTGAATTGTCTCGTATATAGAGTGTTGAATAAAATTAAGACTTGTTTCGTATTCCTTACAGTGCACAAGTTCCATTTTCATACAATTCTGTTCCGTTTCATCTTTGAGAATCATCTGCCGAACGTCAATAGATAGCTATACATCGCCTTCAAATGTATTACAATGTTAATTTAGATCAGCAATAAAATTTCTCTTGTGTTTCTAGAATCTGTCATTATGAGCATTAGTACCTTCGTGATCCAATGGACGCAATGATGTTGATTGCACTTGGAAATAGATCCTCTCCTCGAATTTGGATAACTTTACAGAAAGTATAGGATCTACCAACATCCATTTCAGTAGAGTGGTTTCATTATAGAAAATTTCTACGACACCTCCATTTCCTTCCACGAGCATATTATTTTGTTTGTGATATTGGTCATGAGGTATTAATGAAAAATAATTCTTCAGTTCTTGAACTAATCAATAAGCCTTTGCAGAGTTCTGCGTAAATCTTAACATTTCTTATTGGCAACTCTTCCAAAAGTGCGAACAACTACAGGCAACCATCGAAAATAATGAACTGCACCCAGAGCTAAAGTCCGTGAACATATCTGCTCCAATGTCTCCAGATACATGTGTTTATTAGATGTTCTGATGCTGAAAATAAACTATGAAAGCAAACTTTCTGGTTCTATGACTTCATTCCAGAAAAAAAGAACTGTATGAACTGTGTTTTCCTTCTTAAAATTCATGACTGAATTTCTTAGCCATATGTTCTTGAATCGCAGTCGCTTAGAATGCTTGCATTTACATGTAGTACAGTTATGTGAAGGTTACTTTATAAAAAATATCTAGATCGTTTCGCTGAGATGATGTGAGACATGGTTGTAGAACACCTTGGTTAGCAGCAGCAGTTTCTGTTAGAATTTCCATACAACCTCTTCTTTCAGAAGCTTTCCCATATGTTCAGCAACATCTCGATGTACAGGAAACTAATCATTAGCATAACTTTATCGTCTCTGTACTAATCAGGATGTCTACATTGGAACTATTTGCCAATAGCATAGAGTATCTCCACACTGTTTAGTTTTGATGTTGCAGCAATGGTGATATCCATCGCATGTTTCAGCATTCCAGATGAAGTTATATCTTCAGGCAAAAGAGGAATTTCTACAGATATTCGTTTCTGATATTATTTAATGTATGTGAGACTTCTACATGCAATAATACTGTATGAGAGAGACAAAGTGACTCAATGGTAGAGCGCTCCTCTCTGGCGGGAGGGGTCTCCAGATCGATTCCAGATCTTTTCATTTGTGATGCAAAACCGTGTTCATGTGTCTTCTCGGAGTTCTCTCATTTCCCTCCACATTCTCATTCTACTAATTAATTCATAATCATTTAGTTCCATTACTCATTTATCTTCTTTAGTATAAAAGGTATATCTATGGTATGTTAAACTAGAAATTTCATTGGATTTCACTTTTATACGGTATTGTGCAGTATCCCACAAAGAATGTTGTGAAGTAACTAAAATATATTACAACTATAATTCATTGGATCATTCAAATCATTGTTAACATCAAATCACTTTAGTTATTATATAATTCATTAATTCACTCTCATAGAACTTTTAGCTGTGGATGTATATTCTAAGACAAATAGGCTATGTGTGGAATCATTATATTCAGCTGCGCAAATCTGTCTTCAACATTGGGGGAGATAGGTAAAACCGTTCCCATATATATAGTGGTGTTCAAAATATTTATGAAATTTAGAAACAAGGGATCAGAGTTGTCTTCAGCAGTGGGAGGAGGGCAGATTTGAGGCTTATTCTGGGAGAACATAAATTTCATCTCAATTTTCTTTGTGGCAATTGGACACAAATCATCACATTTCTCCCCAAAAAACACATTTCAAATCGGATTATTGGGGGACAGTCTCCCCAGTTCGAAGATTGGAGGGGAAATGTCCCCCTCATCCCCCTGGACTTGCGCCAGTGATTATATTCAGTTTGTCATTATGTAAGTTAGCCAATAAATGAAAGACTAGTGTCCCTTTAGATTGCACGAGCCTTCTGGTTTTTCAATTTGAAATGGTTGAGTTATATTTATACATTAAAGCATAACCTTCCATCATAACAGTTACGTATGAGTTCTCAGTTCTCATCCCCATTTTCATCACTTTGTTTGAGATTTTATAATAATTTATTGGTAAATTATAGACTAATACCTGAGCTAATCTTCATTTCCTCTAGTCTGTCACCTAAAACTTCCATTATTACTATTTCGATTCTATTACTAGTCTCTTATCTATATAAATGAAAATGACTGTCAGATATTTGCCTATTTTTTCTAAACCGATGAATCGATTTTGGCAATTTTTGATACATGTCTAACTTTGGTTTTCAGCTCATTTTGGGCATGGGAGGAAGAAAGGGAAGAAATGTAAAAATAATCGAAAAAGATCTATATTACTGTATAAACCATAGTTTTCGGAGTTGTTGATATGAATAGTGACAATCTCAATGCTGCTAAGGTTAAAATTCATACGCTATCAATATAGGGATGAGCGGTATGATGCGAAGGGGTGACATGTAAAAATAATGAAAAACGATCGATATTAGTACCCAAGCCATACATTTTGGGGTCGCTGAGATGGATGATGACATTTTCGATGCCGCTTTAGTCAAAATTCATACCCTATTGATATTTGGGTGAGGAATATGTTGGGATAGAGTGATATGTAAAAATAATGAAAAAAACATCTATATTAGTGTGCAATCTATAGTTTTCGGAATTGCTGAGATGAATAGCGACACCCTCGATGCTATTAAAACGAAACTCCATCCCACATTCGTATCATAAGGAGGTTAGGAGTTCGAATAACTCTCCATAAACTCATTCACGCAGTGCTAGGAACAGACATTTCAGCTAGTGTTTTATTAAAATCTTTGTGTATATTTGAGATATAAACAAGCAAAAATTACGTATAGCCGTAAAAGAAACTTAGTCACTTGATTTTTACTTTACGTACGTTTATAACTTAGGAACCAAAGATCTATACACCATAATGGTTTACAAGCTTATATAGTAAGCACATCAAGGTTTATGAACATGTCAAGTTTGATCCACATTGGATGAGTTCGGTTCAACTCGTGCGACATGTAGTTTCCTTGCCATTGATTTTTCAGAAAAAAACAACAACAACAATGAAGGACGCAAATATAACAGTTATTGCTTTCAGAATCCTGACACTTTAGAACTCGAAGAGCTTGGAATACGTTACGAACGAAAAATTAGAGCAAGTTTTGTCACGAAACACGAATGCTGCTTTCGGGGCCGCGGTGGCTCAGTGATAGATCGTTCACCTCTGGTGCTTGGGGTCCCGGCTTCAAACTCTGCTCCCGCCAAGTGAACTTTGTGGTGGACAAACACCGTGTGCGTGGGTTTGCTCGGGGTTCTCCCGTTTCCTCCCACGTTCTTCATTCCGCCATTTCATTCATCTCTCATCATCATCGTCTCCTTTAGCCTAACCGGCATATCCGTGGGACGTAAAACTCAAAAATTTCATTTCATTTCACGAACGCTGCTTTAGAATCTGACCGCTCAGTACTTGTTTTTCGTGAGTGTTTCTAAGAACAGTTGTTTCAGCGGCAGATCTAGCCCAGGGCCGGGGGGCCTAGGTCCCCCTCCCCAGTTTTTTGAGTGAAAAAGTAATTTAAGCTATTATTTATAATATTTTTTAAAGTTTATGGTAAATTTATGATATACCTATCATAGTCTGGGTTCTAGTACGTTTCCTCTGTGCGTGAGTCATTCATGCGCTGTATCGTTCAGTTCATTGTCGGAAGCTGTACTGAAGTCATCTCGTGCAATTTTCGCTTCTAATTTTATGCTTTTGTGCCTATTTTGTATGCATTTTTAAAATATAATGAAAGATTAGCGTATTCGTCATGGATCCTAAATAAAAAAATTCATTTCTATTCAAGTAATGTTACTATTGGCTAATATTTTACCGTAAAAGTTCTTGTACTTACTGTTAAAATAATTTTGAAAATTTCACGTTTATGGGACCCAGGAACGGATTGATCTAATTTCTATTATTTTAAACGAAAACAAAACGATCTTTTCACTTGAAATGAAATCTTTAAGTTTTACACCCCACGGTTATGCCAGCTAGGAAACGGGGATGATTAGAAATCTATGGGATAAAGAAAGTGGGAGGGAACGGGAGAACCCCAAGGAAACTCACACACACAGTATTTGTCCCCCACAAAGCACTCTTAGTGCAGGCTGAGATCGACCCAAGGAGGTGAACGCTCTACCATTTTTTTTAAAGTTAACTGATTTACCGAACGAAGAGGTGAACACACACTATATGAGCTGGAATATTTCGAAACAGAAATTCTGACTTCCAGTTTTCTCCTTCGTATCGAACTAGATTTTTTGGGAAAACTATTCTAGTGCTCTACTCTGAGATGTGAGCAGATGGCCTCGAGTATTTTGGAAAGATATCATAGATTCAAACAATGACACGCAGCACATAGAAAGATGAGTCAATGCGTTGAGAGATAGAGCGAGAGACCATTCATGATGAAATGTGCACAAAAGAAAGCAAAGACGACATCCTTCTCAATATAGAAAGAAAGTGGGCAGAGACAGTGGCTTCCAGAGACAGTCATAGTGGTTCGCGTGACGTATTGTATTTCCTTTTTCCATTGTATGCAGTTTCTCTTCCTACGCTGTCGCTGTCTGGAAAAGAAAGAAAGAAAGACGAATTTAAAAGACTGGCTTAGAGGATAGAGAAAAGCCAAGGAGCATTGTGGTTATATAAAACGCTCGCCGCCGCTCGCTGAAATGAAATTCAACCTCATAAAGTGAAGACGACAGCTAGAGGAATCTTTAAAGAATAAAATGTGAAGGTGATACATCCTTAAAAAAATCTTACAGAAAGAAAGAAAAATCCGGAAATAACTGTGATTTGCCAGTTTCTGAATTCCTCTGAAAAGAAAATAGCTCTGATTGCTTTTTGTTTGTTTCTTTCTCTTTATTGTTTAAAAATTTCTATTGAGATTTTTCTAGTATTGTTGGGTAAATTTATATAATGAAACTAGTTTGTTGTCAATCAAGGACAGGACTTTTGACCGAGTTTTATCCCAAACATATTATCAGGGTTCCCACGCCCCTGGAAAATCCTGGAAAACCCTGGAAATTGAAATTGCCCTGGAATGTCCTGGAATATCCTTGAATTTCTTTGCAGTCCTGGAAAAATCCTGGAAAAGTGGAAGTTTTTCAATTTCCTAAATAGTTGCAATTACATGCAATAGAATGCGAACTAAAGCAGTCCTGAGAAATAAAAATTGCGAGACCTAGGATATTTCCCTCTCAGTGCCGCATTCTAAGGCGGCTGAGTAAACGGAAACGCACAGTATACACCATGTTCGGTGTAATACATTTCCGCTCTGTGGAGAGATGTGTTCATTAGAGATTCCTGTGCTTAGTGTATTGATTTAAAAACATCACTGTTTTGCTTCTCGTATCATGTTTTTGACCTTTTTGTGTAGGCTAAGTTACAACTAAGCAACATCACATCTTAATCTGCAATGACATTGTATAAAAGCGAGAGTGCATTAGACTGAACATTGTGTATACCATGCGTTTACGGTTCCTCAACCGCTCGTGTAAACTGCTCAAAGGCGTGCTACCGCCTTCAGAGCAATATCCATTACGAAGGAAGGAAGGAAAGAGAAATATCCAGTTCACTGGCGATCTTCATTTGATAGATTGTGCTTTGTTCATGTGGTTGAATAATAACGATGCTTTTCTCGTTATTTTACTTAACGATTAGACAAAAAAAAAAAAAAAAAGCCTAAAGGTAAATCCACGTTCAGAGAAACTTCGCTGAAGAAAAAAGAATATAAACGGTGACGATTTACGATTTTCAATCTATGGTGACGATTTCAAACTAGACTAACCTTAAGAGAAACCATGTCGCCATTATCGAGAGTGCTCTATTTGGTGGCCCTGCATCTTGGCAATTGCCCTACAGCGAAGTTTCCACTCTAAGAGGCTGGCACGCAGTGTTTACGTCGGAAAGGGCAGTTATGTAGCCCTCCCAAAAAGCACTTATTTACGGCGGCATTCGTCCAGATATGCACTTACCACATCTGACACACACACACAGTCAATGGTCCAAGGTGCCCACACGACTGGTAATCCCCTTCTCTTCCCGATTGGTGGTGCTGCACAGGGTGTTTCATTTCGTCACCATAGATCGGAAACAACCTCTGTATACGATAGAAATACACTATCTGACCAAAGCACTGTTTTTATTATTTTTAATTAATAAAAACAGTGCTTTGGTCAGATAGTGTAATTTCTGTACAACAAATGCACTTAAACTTACTTTTTTCACTTACAGGTGGTAACCCGGTATTATAGTTCAGCATTTATTGGACATTCTACTGCTGAAGTGATGCTGGAAGATTTCCAGAACTGTGTTGAAAGACTGAACCTAAACAAAATTCTTCAGGTATCCATGGATGGGCCGAATGTCAATTGGAAGTTTCATCGTTTGTTGCAGGAACAGTTGCTACAGACTTCAGGAGTGCATTTGTTAAATGTGGGAAGCTGTGGTCTCCACATTGTATATAATTCTGTAAAAGAAGGAATGGACAAAACAGGGTGGCATTTGTTGGAACTTTTCAGTAGTTTGCACAGTTTTTTTAAGATTCCCCTGCTAGAAGGGAGGATTACATGAAAATGACTGGCTCACATGTGTTCCTACTGAAACACTGTGGGCACCGTTGGGTGGAAAATTTGCCCGTTGCCTAGAGAGTACTACAGATGCATGAAGTGTTAAAACTATTTATTGATGAATGCAGTAAAACGTCAAATACCCCGAACTCAGTTTCTTTTAAAACCATCAAGTTTCAGGATCCACTGACAGCAGTAAAGCTCCATTTTTCATATCAGTCACAAAGGACATTGGCAATTTCTGGACAGTGTACCAGGTGGACAAGCCAATGACTCTTTTCCTCTGTGATGGTCTTTATAATTTAGTGCGAAATATAATAAGAAGATTTATTCTGAATAATAAAGTTGAAAGCATTGGTAATATTCTACAGCTACTGAAATTAGACATATAAGATTCTGCAAATTACACTCATCCAAAAACCATTGATGTTGAATTTGCAACTTAGCATGAGCTTGATCAGTTACTGACTAGCAAGGTCATCAATGAAAAACGTGTGCTAGAATTCAAGATTCAATGCAGGTCTTTTCTTGTCTGCACTGCAAAAAAGATATTGGAAAAGTCACCTATCAAATACCCACTAGCACGTGGCTTACAATGTCTGAATCCCAAATTAACGGGAACAGATAAACCGAGATGTCAGAAAATGATGACGAGCTTATTAAAGACATTGACAGACTTTGAGAGTGGAATGTCTTCTTGCGATGATATACTGAAGGAGTACAGAGATTTTCTTGATGCTGTTGTCTTTCCAAACAACGGTGTATATAAGGAATTCGATCATATTTCAGGCAAAGAAAGTGTTGATGCTTTCCTGTATAGAGAAGTTGATTCGTCAGGAAAATACAATAAGTTGTGGTTGCAGGTGATGAAGCCAGTTCTTTTCTTAACACATTGGCAAGCCACAGTTGAAAGAGGATTTTCTGTTAATAAGGAAATTGAAATCGAAAATCTTCAGCAAAAGTCATTCCAAGCGCAAAGAATATGTGACCATCAGTGGCCGTCATAATATGTGACCATGTGTGCAAAGAATAATATCAGTTATGTTGGTGGTGTAACAAAAGTAGATATTTCGAAGGAACTCTTAGCTTCTGCATCAAGTGCTCGTAGTAAGTACCAGTTATTCATAGAAGAACAGAAGAAGGAGACAGTTACAAGATGACATAGATGAACTACAGAAATCTGCTGACAAATACGCCAAAAAAGCGGAACAGTGCGACAGTTTGATTTTCATTGCAAAATCAAACAGCATGAGAAGATCTGCAAAACAAAAAGAAGAGGAAGTGAAAAGTGTGGTGAAGGAGCTAAGTGAAAAGGAGATGATATTGAAACTCAGTTAATCTGCCATAGCGATGTGTTGGTCTAAAGATTAACAGTAAAGAAATGATATTCTGCTGAACTCCATATTATAACTTCAGAATAGGTATATTTTGTCAGAAATACCTTGGAATTTTTATGTGGTATCCCTGCAAAATTTGCCTGAGTATCCTGGAAAACCCCTGGAAAATCCTGGAATTTTTTTTGGCCAGTTGCGTGGGAACCCTGTATTATATAACAAAATGATTTTCCACTTTAGAAAAACTGTTATTTTCAGTGAATTATCCTGAATATTTAATGTTTTATTCTTCTTATTCTTAAATCATTATTGCAGTGCATTATTTATACGTATGTATACATTATTTCAAAGGAAGTGATTGATCTCTTCTAATAATAACACACTTGATTTCTCCCAATAGCAATGCACTTGATTTCTTCCGATAGTAACACACTTGATTTCTCCTAATAGAAATGCACTTGATTTCTCCTAATAGTAACACACTTAATTTCTCCTAATAGAAATGCACTTGATTTCTCCTAATAGTAACACACTTGATTTCTCCTAATAGTAACACATTCATTTCTTCTAATAGCAACGCACTTGATTTCTCCTAATAGTAACACACTTGATTTCTACTAATAGAAATACTCTTGATTTCTCCTAATAGTAACACACTTGATTTCTACTAATAGAAATACTCTTGATTTCTCCTAATAGTAACACACTTGATTTCTACTAATAGAAATACACTTGATTTCTCATAATAGTAACACACTTGATTTCTCTTAAGAGTAACGCAGTTGATTTCTTCGAATTTCAGTGGATTCTTCGAAATTCTAATTGCACTGTTCTTTATCAGCTTCGAAGGATGTTTATCCCATCTTGGCATTCACCAAACAATTAATTTTCCTTTAGTTGTTGATGACACGTGCACTAGTGACCAGCACAATCTTCATCAGTACATTTTTAATATCGAAGACAATTCATTAGAAGCGTCATGATGAGTAAATACCAAAAGTTGTGTCAAAATGGCGTAAATGTAATATTTTCTGTTTTTGCAAAAAGAATCTTGAAGAAATGTCATTTATTGTGGTTATTGTCAATATTGCCATTTTATGCGGTTACTTTTAAGTTGTGTTTACTTTTCTATTGAAAATACTAGTCACATTGCTCGCCGTTAACGTGGAATGTAGGTTTTCTGTAGTGAATTCTGGTAACACTCTTCATCCAATTGAAGGAATCATTGTTGGCCAACCAAATAAATGGAAAGCAATGTTGATGTTGCTATTAATTCCTTAGGTACTACATGCTTCAAATATGATCATGTCACATCGATAGATGTTGAACGATATTTTTCAGACTTCACATGCATTTTAACCGACAGGCAACATAATTGTGCGTGGGCAACCTAAAGAAAATGCTTATGATATTAATCAATTAGAAGTGAGGTATGACGCAACTGATTCATCAAATGGCAACATCTAATTTACTTAATTAATATGCATTGAGTTCTTTCTTTCTGAACGTAGTTTTTGGTCATCATATTTTCTAGGCTACTTTATCTGCAATTTTACGGTTATGCTAGAAACATTTCTATCATTTGTGGATGTATTGCTCTGTATTCCTTTTGATGCATTCTGCTTATTGATAATTTCAAGATCATACTTACCAATCCGTGCTATTTACAATCCCTAGTAAATGAATACCGGTACATTTCATGTGAGCTTTTGATAAATAAATGGCATAAAATTAAATTAAATATATGTTCATTTTACAATATAAATTAACACTTTTAAAGAAGATTTTGTTTTTCATTTTGTCTGCCATTTTTGATGGGTTTCCTCGCGGCTTCATGGGTAGGTTTTCTAAGGGTTCTCTCGTTTCCACCAACTTTCATCGTTCCACCATTCCATTCTTTGTCATCATCACCGTTTCCTTTGACGTACACGGCATAACCGCGGAACTTTAGAACTGAAAGATGTTTTATTTTGCCACATTCTCGGTCTTGATTTAAGAGCGTGACTACTATAATTGTATACGTGAACACGTGAGCATTGCTACTGCACACAAACGCCCAATGTATATGCAACCCAACAATACGATCTTGCATTTTTGGTTGCCTATACGAAAGTGTATACTCGTTATGCTTCCCATCCCGTTTGTATTTCCATATTTTTGGTTGCCTATATAAAAGAGTAATGTTTTCTATCACGTTTGTATTTCCGTATGATATAACTTTTGAATTAAAGCGAATTTTTAAATACCTTTTTTTTTTTGCAATACACAATGATTATCTTTGCTGAGTTCGTTAATGAAGTCAATATGTTAGCAATTTTTCGCGTAATGGTGACCTCGACATCGGATATCTATATCTTATATCGCATATATGGAATACTGACCGCTTCACCTACCAACATATATACTTTATTCATAAATGTAGGTTTCACAAGATCCTCTTTACTATCTTCAACAGAGTTTATCTTCTGTAATAACTGTCTAACAATAAACAAATTACGGTTTTAGCTAAATGGACCATGTTTATTAAGAAATGCTATTGAATGAAATAATAATTATGGGTCATATTGATTAAAAATGAAAATGAAATTAAATATTTCAGTTTAACCTCCCATGATTATGTCCTTTAGGCTAAGGAAGGCGATGATTAAAGCAAGTGAATGATGATGAAAGAATTTGTAGAATGAGAAAGTTGGAGGAAACGGGAGTACCCATAGAAAACTCACGGATACGATGTTGTCCACCACAAACTTACTTGGTCGGGGATTGAACCAGGGACCCTACACACCAGAGGCAAGCGCTTTCCCACTGAGCCAAAGTGCCCCTACCATATTAGTTTTAAAAAATTTTATTAAATAAAATAATTGGAACACATTTCAGATAGCGCTGAAACTTGAATGCCCAATAATAATTATAACGTCATACAACAGATTTATTCACATAAGGAAATATTTCGTAACAGTAGTTAGTTTTCTTAATAGAATTTTAAACATATTACCATGACTTATTTTCTTTTAAAGACATTATTAGTTTTCAATTATTTAGTTACTAAAATTTAAAATAGAGGTGAGGAGCGTAGGGAATTAATATTATTCTCATATATTTCACTCTATATTCCTACAAGGTCAAGGAGCTGTAACCTTGACAGGTTGGCTTGAATTTCCTTATGTACGAAAAGGGCTATTAAATCGTAAAAATCACATTCGGAATCAGAACTCTCAATTGATTGATTTAATTCATTAGTTCATGCCGTTTGGAACGAGTGAATACATTTTTTATTTAAGGTTGAACTAATGGTACACTTATGTATCCTACTGCGTAATTCACTATCTGTTCCCAACGTTCTGGCAGTTGTTGAGTGCCTTTACGATCTAAACTCGGTGGCTTGGAAGCATAGAAATCATCAAGGAAATTTTGCATCTACTCATCGTTTTAGAAAGGTGTGCCACAAGTCGCAATCGACAGAGACCGAAAAAGATGGCATTCTATAGGAACAACATCTGATGAATACGATAGATGAGGAAGAACCTACCATTAAAACTCCTAAATAAAATCGGTTGACATGTGTGTCACATGTGCCCTAGCGTTGTCCATGTGGATGATGATGCTATGTAATGACACATAACATTGTCTTCTAGGGGTGTAAATCCTATTTGGAACGTAGTGTTGCATTTTTGTTTGGACTGACTCTCTTCTTTTTCTGCTTAAAGTTCATGTACAGACTCCGTTTATCATCCACAGTAACAATACGTACTAGAAGAAGCTGATATTGGCAATGGCGGATTAGCAAAGAACCACATATGGCAACACTGGTTCTTGTTGTCTGCATCTACGAACCCAGTTTTGAACCTTTCACTTACGTTGAAGATGTCGCAAAACAGTTGCTGATTACTGATCATCTTTATGGTCGATTCCGGGTGCTTTGATATGGATCACGTTTGGATCAATTGTTCAAATGGCCCTCATCAAAGTGGGATGGGCGACCAAAACGTGGAACATAGCACACGTCAAACGTTCCACTTCGGAACCTGCCAAACTATTTTCGGATAGTCCTTTCGGAAATAGCATAAAATCTATACACTACACAGATTTGTTTGATGTCTCTTCGGCACTAGAATCTATATTCAAGTCCTACAGGAGAACATGCAGGAGATGGTCCTTTCAGGAATAATGTCCTCAATATAAACTACACAGATGCTTCTGTGGCGCCAGAACCTTTGCTGAACTTCTACAGGAAAACATGTCGGAGATGACCCTTGTTTTCAACTTGACACTCCATATGTCAGATCCTGAAAAACAAAAAATTGATTATTTCAGCAAAACCACAAATAATGCTGCACATTACTGATAGCAACTGCAATTTGATATATTCCACAGCACTGCCATCATCACTGACGCCTGGCAAAACACTCTAGAAATGGACAACACGAATCAATTCAATAATTGACTGTTTTCAATATCATGAACTGATTATCAGAAGACTTTTTTGTGGATTTTTATTAGACGCTAATCCGAGTTAAGTTAATTCACCTCTTCTGGTAATATTAGGGTCTTTCTAACTGTTGCCTAAACAGAATCCTATGATCGCTAGGAATGCGTGAACGTGGCTACCTTTGTTAATCGGTAAATTTATTATTTTGCATACATCATGCTGTTTTACAACATTAAAATTCTAGAACAATAATTTCCAATGAGTGAGTGCCGTCAGAGCCACAACTGAACGATATCCAGATTTAGATATCGAAAGTAAATATCAATAAAATATGGAAACTTATCCAATATATGGAAATATTTAAGAATTTCAAAATGTCGAAGATATCTAAAAATTGTATTCTAAATATCGAATATCAAAATATCATGAAATATCGAAAAATATTAAAATACCAAGAATTGTCCCAATATTGAAAACTACCAAAGTATGGGAAATGTCAATATATCGACATGTCGATTAGAGATATTTCTCGATATTTAAAAACATTGATATACCAATCGATACATTGAAATTTCTCACGTCCCTATTTAGAGCATGTCTTTACACTCGAAACAGCAACATAGAGTTGCAGCAAGAGCCAATGAGTGTAAGTGAGGGGCAGAAGAAAGTTGTAGAAAAATGTTGTCAGTCAGCGAGTAGTCATCCATTCACAAGTGAAGCAAAATACCTGCAAAACCATAGATTACGTAATCGATATTTTTATTTGCTTGCCATCACTGTCTTCCCAACATCAGTTCCTCGATTTGTTCTTTATGTCTACTTCTTTTATTTACTGAGGATGATAGAAGAAAACTATGGATACTTCTTTTGTTTACTGAGAATAGGAGCAGTGAACTATGACTACTCCTTTTATTTTACTCAGAATGGAACCAGCAAACTCTGTCTAGTCCTTTTGTTTACTGAAAATGGAACCAGCGAACTATGACTAGTCCTTTAGTTTACTGAGATTAAGACCAGCGATCTATGACTATTCCTTTTGTTTACCGAGAATATGAGCAGCGAACTATGACTACTCCTTTTGTTTACTGAGAATGGAAGTAGCGAACTATATATATATATATATATATATATATATATATATATATCTAGTTCTTCTGTTTACTGAATATAGAAGCAGCGAACGATTATTACTCCATTTGTTTACTGAGAATGGAAGCAGCAAACGATTATTACTCCTTTTCTTTACTGAGAATGGAAGCAGCGAACTATGATTATTCATTTTGTTTACTGAGAATGGGAGCAGCTAACTATGTCTTGTCCTTTTGTTTACTGAGAATAGGAGCAATGAACTATGATTATTCCTTTTATTTACTGAAAAAGAATCAGCGAACTATATTTAGTCCTTCTGTTTATTAACGTGTGTGTGGGTTTCCTCGGTGTTCTCCCGTTTTCTCCTACTTTCTTCATTCCACCATTTCATTCATTTCTCATCATCACTGTCTCCTTTAGCCTAGCTGGCATAACCATGTGACGTAAAACTTAAAGATTTCATTTCCTTCTTCTGTTTATTGAAAACAGGAGAAGCGAACTATGACTACTACTTTTGTTTACTGAGAATGGAACCAGCTAACTATGACTATTCCTTTTGTTTACTAAAAATGGAAGCAGCGCTGTAGTCCTTCTGTTTACTGAGAATAGGAGTAGCGAATTATGACCACTCGTTTTATTTACTGAGAATGAAAACAGCGAACTATGTGTAGTCCTTTTGTTTACTGAGAATAGGAGCAGCGAACTATATGTAGTCCTTTATTTACTGAGAATAGGAGCAGCGAACTATGAGTAATCCTTTGTTTACTGAGAATGGAACCAGCGAATTATGACTACTTCTTTTGTTTGCTGAGAATGGGGACATCTAACTATGACTACTCGCTTTGCTTACTGAGAATGGAAGCTGCGAATTATGATTGATCTTTTTGTTTACTTTCTTTGTTTACTGAGAATGGGAACAGCGTAATAGAACGTCAAGTGTTCATTTGATAGAAACAAATGATTGCTCAAAGCTTTTCGTTTCTTGTAGCTAGTAGGAAAATATCAATTTTGTTAAATGCAGTTACGGGCAGAAAGTACTTTTAAAAAAAGTAGCAAAATATTTTCTAGTAGAAGGAAGAAAAGACAAATCAGTTGCTATGTATTGTTTGTGGTTATAACCCATCTGACGAGTTGGTGTGTTGATTTGTAGATTCGCTGTGGTCTGTTTATATGCTGCCATTGTTTGAAGGATTTGCGGAAGGGGAAGTCTGAGTGCTTTCCTGCTTTACTTTACAGGATGCCCAGAACACAGAGCATTAAAATTCATTGCATGGATTGTTATAATATTGTTGAAATTTGAAGTGGAAAATGGAAATGGAAAGAGCTCACTACAAAAGGTAATGCGTTCCGATATTAAGACTACATAATAATTTAAATTTTGTAGAAAAGAAAGAAAAGCATATTCATATTAAATTTAATTTAAAAAAAAAAAAACAGAAACAACTTCCTGTGCTATAGACAGAAGTGTAAGAACTATTGTTAAAGTTGGTATATTTTGTTCAACCATACTATTGAAAGTATATGCATAAATCCAAACTGTAAACCAGTGGCGTATCGTAGGGGCTGACACGCTTATACTTACCCCTTTTAGTATAGTGATATCAATAATTGATTCTAATAATATGCGGTGTATTCCATTTGTGATCTCCGATAATACGACTTTCCTTATAATTTATCACAAATATTAGAAACAAAACTAACTTCACAGAAGCTCCGTTTAACCCTACGTAAGATTTCAAAAAATTAGTTATGTACTGAATTCTTCTTCTTTTGGGAAAAGGAATTCTATGTAATCAGCATAAGCATCAACATGCATCGTCCACGGAGCGAGTAACGGACGCGACTTGGTAGTGCATGGTCCTTGGTTCTACTGCCAATTCCACTATTAACATTTTTCGTTGTTGACCTATCATCATGAACAGCCATAGTGGCTCAGTGGTAGAGCTCTCCTCTGTGGCGCATGGGGTCCCAGGTTTTATTCCAGCTCGCATCAAGTGGACTTTCTGCTGGACAACCACAATTGTGTGAGTTTTCTCGTGTCCTCCTGTCTCCTTCATTCTCCCATTTCGTTCATGATTATTTGGCCTTCAAGGCATAATCGTGGATCGTAAAATTAAAAGATTTCATTTCATTTTGTCATAATCATGAGTCAATTGAGGAACTACGTGAATTAAGAAGTAGAGAACTCAGATTCAGGAAGCCAGAAATAGATACTTGATAGCTGATGCACTGACCACGCATGAAAACGTTAGACGTGCTACATCTGAGTGTTCACATTCCTTCGATTGTAAAGACAGTGAGTTGAGCACTTCTTTCTATCTGTTAAATAATGTCACTAGGATTTCAAACCCGTACGACTATAAACAAAACTAGAAAGAATGAGGCTTGTTTGTTATATCTTCCCTGTAATACAGCTCACCGCTCTGTACTGAAGTAAGATATTTAACGTTATGATGCAAAAGCACGTGAAAATCTGTCCGGCTATAAGTCACCGACCGAAACGTTCGCATATCTGGACAGATTTTCATGTGTTTCTGCGTCAAAACGTTAAGCAAATATGATTGTCTGCACTTCTTGATTATTGCAGTGTACTAAGTTCATGTTATTTTCTGGCTCCGGCCACTGCTGTAGACGTAATAAATTAATAACTTTTTATACTATTTAGTATTCTTTAAGTTCTATTTTCCTATTAGATAATTACGTTTGTAACCATCCACATACTTTAGTGTTTGATGCTATGTTAAATAATTCTACGCATTCAGCAAACAACAACTTAAAGTGTGTACACGAACACTTTCACTCACCTCAGTTTGCCTCACGATACTGGGTGGACGCCGAAAATTGGGGAGCACCGGACGGGAATCGAACCCAGAACCACGTTTACATGAGATAAATGTTCTAACCTTTAGACTACTGTGCCTCCAAACAGCTAATAACTCTTTGTATACTTGAAGAAGATAATGCTTGTAACTACGCCAGAAATTACATTGAACGATAATTTCCTTAAAAAATACTCGGTATTACATAAAACAAAAGCCGAAAAAAAATTATACTCAAATATTGTAGCACAATCTTCACAAAACTAGGGAAATATATTATTTACCTCACATATTATTTAAGTGACCTTAGCCCTTGAACCAAGGTGCGATGTCAGATCTAATCTTCCGCAATAAAATTTGACGTCATATTTCATCGGAGCATTTAATATCCCAATGCATCATGGGAGTGGAAAATTAATTTCCGCATGTTAAGTGTCAATTACATTTGAGCTTGCTCGTTGCCAGTAATTAGAATCGCAGGATATGTCTAAATGATTCCAGCGATAGCTATCAAATAGTTCTGACTTATTGGCCTGGAAGTCATCTAATTATTCCTTCTGCCATTTACAAAGCATTTTTTTATGTGAAGAAACTGAATATGATAGATTCATTCAATTTGATTGCAGGAAAAAATTTGCTTATTACCTTGTTTGGATGCTGAAACATATGTATTCCAGTCTACAAACCTTTTACTTGTTTGATTTATTAATTATATATAAATAATAAATATATATTATTTATTAATCATATTAATTATATATATGATTTATTATTAATTATATATATATTAACTAGAAAATGGTGGCTTTATAATACCAGACAGTTTCTATACAGTAGTGCAGAAGTAGTTGTATACAAAATGACTGTTCTTAAGGTCCTCTTGGCACAGTGGCGCAGTGCTAAAGCGCTTACACCATCCGTGTGGGGTCCATGATTCGATCCCCGACCCAGTAAGTTTGTGGTGGACAACATCGTGTCCGTGAGTTTTCTCGGTGTATTTCGATTTCTCCCACATTCTTATTCCACCAATTATTTCATTATCATTTACTAGTCTTAATCATCCGTCTCCCTTAGCCTATGGCACGTAATGAAAAATAAATGAAATGAAATCATTTTGTAAGTTTTACGTCCCACGGTTATGCTGGCTAATCTAAAGGAGACGGTAATGATGAGTAATGAATAAAATGGTGGAATGAAGAAAATGGGAGGAAAACCCACGCACACGGTGTTTGTCCACCACAAAGTTCATTTGGCGCGAGCTGGGATCGAACCAAGGACTCCATGCACCAGAGGTGAACGCTTTACCACTGAGCCACCACGTCCCCAAGTAAGTTTGTGGTTAACAACATGGTGTCCGCGGGTTTTCTCAGGGTACTTTCGTTTCTTCCCGCATTCTCATTCCACGTCCTAGCCATTCCACGCCATTCTCATTCGCATCATCATTCACTTGCCTTTATCATCCGTCTCCTTTAGCCTAATGGTCATATTCGTGGGACGTTAAGCTGAATGATTTCTTTTGATATTGGGTTCCTTTTACAAAACTCAGGAGCTTCCAAGTGGATACCCGGTTAGCATAAGTGCCTTTGGTGTGGGAGACCCGGGTTCGATTCCCGGCGAAGCTCATGTACTTCGGATTCCATGTTAAGCTGCTAGTCTACGTCTCACTTAGCCTTGCTACTGACAGGGGCGCTAAACACAAAATGAAATTAAAATGCTAACTCAAAATGAGCTCTTTCTTTTCTACGGTAAATTTTAAATTTACCGTCCCTTTTGTACTCCGAGGCTATATGAGACGTGGATCTGGAGATTGAGGTAGGATCCGAACCAATCACATGAGCCGAAAATCACATGTTCCAAAGGAGAGTGCCCTAGCCAGTAGAGCAGCAAAGAGGGCTGTAACTAGTTGTTTTCTCATCGGTCGCGTGGGAGATCCAAGTTCAATTCTCAGTTTTGAACTTATTGTTGAAGGTGAAAGTTGACAAGCATGTAAGATGTGTGTACTTAGTTTAGAAAGCACAAGGTAAAGTTTATCCTTATTCGGCTTTTTGCAGTATTACTGGAGGGTGTGTGGGTAAATAATTTGCGCCCTGCATTTATTTAATTAATGAGTGAGATTAGGACCATACAGTGTTCAAAAATGTAAATCTTTATAAGTAAAGAGTATCGGCTATAATTGAAATTATTGTGGATCAGAATAACAATGAGATTATTTGTAATAAAAAAGAGTATTCTTGATTGTTTCTAATAACTTTCTGATTTCGCTTCTACCTCCTATCTACTGTAGTTAATTTAGCTTTAAAAACAGGGATGCAAATAAGCAACACAATTTTACTCGCCCAAGAAAGAAACTACTAACCCACATCCCACAATAGAAATGATTTACTTACCTTCGGTATGATATGAAATACTCGCCCGCACCGATGAACCACTCGCCCCGGGCGATTGGGCGAGTGCCTTATTTGCATCCCTGCTTTAAAATAATAATTGATTTGATTAATCTCTGTCATAAGTTGATGAATAGATTACGCGATTACACTACAATGATTTTAACGTATTTGATCATAAGAATACTAGGCGGAAATTTAGTGACAACATTTATATAGTTCAGATTCGTAACTGAGCTATAGTTTCAAGTCTCTTGTATGCCCAATGTTAATACTAAAACACAAAACAATTATCTATCAAACTTAAAATGTGATAATCAGGTAACTAATTTAGTCTCCAGTCCTTTTTATAGCGACTATGTATGGAAAGATCTACCTTTACATTTCAGAGAGGAAGCACGGTCACTCAGTCGTAAAGCACTTACCTCTGGTGCGTCAGTTCCTTGGTTCGATCCCCGGTCAAGTAAGCATGTGGTGGACAGCATCGTGCCCGTGAATTTTCTCGAGATACTCTTGTTTCCTCCCACTTTTTCATTCCACCGATTATTCTATCATCATTCACTTACCTTAGTCATCATTTTCCTTAGCTTAAAGGGCATAGTCGTGGGACGTTAAACTGAAATATTTCATTTTATACATTTCATAGAGCTTGGCACGTCTTTCGAGTCTTTCATATCTGCGTCGCTTTAGCTGACGTAACGTTTTACTGATAAGCAAACCTTTTTCTGACGGTACATAGTACCGGAATCTGTTTCTGATGTTTATTTTACAAATTAAAATTTCAGTTATCCATTGCTTTGATTTTGTGTTTACGACTTAAATGGCTGAATTTAACTTAATTTGAAAACATAAACAAGAGTATTTTATATTACATTAACCCGTCATATTTACATACAAACATCATCACGTGTTTTTAACACGAGAACCACCAAGCAGCCGACGGATGCTATCTCCGAAGAAATACGAGGAGAACACGAAGAGATGCGAGAAGAACACGAGGATGACCCCTTCAATACCTCCATGCTCCGCCTCCAAAACTACAGTAGCTATAAAAGACGGCGCACAGGGACAGAAAACATCAGCCTCCATTTGATCAATTCCTACCTTTTTCACCAAGCTGCTCTGGGCAAGAGAGATTCCCTAGCCTTACTTTTGCGCTGCTATGGGCAAGATGTTTCTTACTAATCTCTGAGCTGCACTGGGTAGAAGGTCCAACTTATACAGAAAGGATTAATTAGAGACATTACTTACTTGTAATTCCGTGTATAAACTGTTTAAAGACTTTTAATAATAAAAAGTGAGTGATAAACCCATGTAGTTTTTCTCTACCATACATTAAAATATGCCTTAAAACGTAATAGATCAATACCTGCTAATTTCCTCCCATTGTTTAAATTTTAAAACTTGTCTTCGCAGACAATCCAAACGTGTAGAGTAATATATATATATATACTAGTACAGTCATTTTTATCCAAGAAAAATAGCTTTATTAAGTTATTAAGTGTTTTTTCTATACCATTACTTCAAGTTTAAGTGAGTTTCTTCTAGATCTCTTTCTGGTTTTAATTTTTGCTTTGGCTTCCCATGCGTCTTTTGGTAACCTTCATTTTCTTTTTCTCATCTGTTTTGTGTATTTCAATCATCCCAGTTAAGCTTGTTCGATATTCTATGTCAGAAATTTTGACATTTAAAGTTATTCAAATAGTTTAATTTCTATTTTTTTATTTTCTTTTTATATTTTATCTTTCTCACTAGTCTCGTCAAATATTTAATCTCTGTCGTTGACAGTTCTTGATTCCGTTCTTCACTCATTGCCTGCGATACTTTTTTTTTCACATAGAACAAGAATATAAGCTGAGTTGTATACAACTATTTCTATTTTCTGGTTTATTTTTCTTCTTCTCTTTTTCTCTCTCCCAGGAATTCTGTATTGATAGTACTGTTCACTCATCAAAAGAAGAAAATAGCGTATTTTATATACGACTTCCATATACGTATGTAGTCGCTATTTCCTTTTATCGCTACTTGTGTTTGATATATTTTTATATTTAACTCACCTAGTTTTCCTCTGTTATTGATTTAGCGACCAGATATTTTTAGTTATAACATGCACTATCTCTTTCCCGTTAAACATTTATTACACAAGGTTTATCTGCTCTTCATATCATCATTACTTTTGTCCTTTTCGTGTTCACATTCATAATTTTTCTTCCTCGGCTGAGAGCTTATTATTTCCAGGTTTTGTTGTTGGTTTGCTTATGGGTTATCAAACAGAACTACTCATATCAAGAATTCTGAAATGTACTGACAGATTTAAGACTTCTATTCATTACAAAACTTAACATGTTTAAGTTGAATTAAACGTTTTCTTATAACCAATTGTGGTTCCGCATGGCGTAGTCGCGAGCAGTCCCGGGTTCGATTCCCGGTGGGGGCACTCGGTCGAAAAAGTTTAAAATCTTTTTCAGGACAGCTATCTTGAATGAGGTTTTCCTGGGTTTCCTCATTCACATCAGACAAATGCCAGGGTGGTACCTAACATAGATCCCAGGCTGCTTCCTTCCTTCCCCAATCCTTTCTTCTTTCCCTTTCCTCGGATATGGTCGACGAGGGACGCCATCCCTCAAACGTGACGGGCTAACATGGCCACAGACGCCGAAGGGGCGTAATCTAAATCTTAAATCTTCAATCTTATAACAAATTATTCAAAACAATTGAAAGAGTTATTGGTAAAGTCTAATATTGACTGGTGGAAAATATAGTTTTGTTAACAACTCGTGGGAACCATGTTATAGTTAAGTATAGTTGATCATGTATTGCCAAACCAGTTTTAATTGAAAGTTGAAATCTCTAACTTCATTGTGTAATAATACTACCGTATAGATATGTATTGCTCTATTAATTTCATTCTTTCTTTCTTTATTTCCAGGTATGAACACTGGCGTTGTAAATGTCCTTTCCTTGCTTAAGCAGTTGGTATGTAAAACATTTCTTAGATTCTTACTGTTTTCATCCAGAAGAATAAAACGGCAATCTTGATACTTTTTGAGACGTCAAAGAAGAAGGTGTAATGGAATTCACGTTTTCCGAGAATCCACAGAGATATGGCTTAGAATTTCTATCACGTATATTATTAACAGATTAAACATTCATAGTTAGGCAATAGATTCTTATTGTTTCTTAGCCTTCCTTGGTTTATGATAAACCAAAGGAGGCAAAGATTCTTCACATTCTCCACTTAATTAGTAATTACTTTGCTGTGGGAATGTATAATTTTTAGTGACTTGTAGCAGTTTTAAAAAAGACATACGAGTATATACTGTCTCTTAAACTGCTGTGAGCAATAATGAAAGTGTATTATAATCCACCCGCCATAATTGTACAATTTATTTAACATTATAATCAATACAAATGTAAATGTCATAGGCGATTTCAACGAAATTGCCTGTGTCTTGTACCATAACATTATTATGGAAGCAAGTTGCATCGACCAAACAAAAACACAAAACGAAATCTTGCAATTACACTGATGGAAATGGAAATCCCAACACAAAGAAGGAATTATGCTAGGTGAATGAAACTTACACAGAATAATCATGTACGTGTGTTATTACATTGATTCAAATTTGAAGTACAGAACTTACAGAATGCAGGTGCAGCGCCAGACGACAGTGGACGATATTCGTCGTTAGTATCCAGTATAGTCACCGCCTCGTTGAATGCAGGTGTCCACACGAGCAGGCACTCGATCGTAGAGGTGTCGGATGTCATCTTGTGGAATTGTGTTCCACTCCTGCTGTACCTGTAAGGTTAGATCGGCGATGGTTGTTGTTGGTTGAGGATGGGTCCAGAGGCGTCGTCCAATCATGTTCTATTGGCGTACATGTTCAATTGGAAACAAATCTGGAGATCTTGCCGGCCAAGGTAACACGTCACATATTGAAGAGCACGTAAAGTTGCAGTTGTGGTATGGGGACGAACTGTATCTTGTTGAAACAGGCCATCTTCCATAGCGTTCATGAACGGGAGAACAACGAGTTCGATCACCATTGTAACTCAGAAACCCCGAGAAATTTATGAAAACGATATCGCCCACCACAAACTTACATAGTCTAAAATTGAATCAGGCATTCCTCGCACGGAGGTGAGCACTCTACTGCTAACAAGGGAAGTTCGGGAGAAAGTACTTCTCTGCAGAGAAACTAAGCATGGCATTTGAAAGACCAATTCATGCTGATTGCAACAAGCTAATAAAATTCCTGTACGCTTGAGAACTATTCGAGAGATTCAACGTTAAATGCACGATTGTCCCAGAAGTATATAACCGAAGTATTATCTCGCGTGGCCAAGCCTGATGGTTTGAACTTGCTGCTGCTTGATCAATGGGGTCCATTCACAGAAGAATTGTCCATTACAGGTTGAATGACGTATGACAAAGACGTAATGGTTGAGAATACACCAAAGAACTACATACGATTTATACAACCATTTGATGTGTTTGGATTCCGACCAATCAAAGAGTATGGCAGGAGATTTGTACATAGTACGAAACCTCTTCATCCGGATGTACCAACGAAACAATCCAAGTTCGTGTAAATGCTAATGAATCAGTTCCGATCACCGCGATACATTGGATTGTTTCAGTTTGCGTTCCACAAAGCAGGTTACCGAAAGATTATCATACATACCTCTTGAATTACCTGTCGAATTTGCTTTTCGCTTTGGTTATGCGAACTGTTCTCTTCACGGATGCAACGCAATTGCACATATAAAATGTTCGTGGTGCAAGGAAGCCTTTTGCCTTCGTCATTTCTTCATAGAACAGAACAACAGTGATCAGTTTTCATCCCTCCCTAACCTATCATTATTGTGAACAGTATAATGACTAATTTTAACTAACAAACCCATTAGTTATTCCAAAATAGTTGTTTTAGTTACCTTCGATGTTTTTCAGTTCGTATGACAATATTCGTTACTATTAAGTTGTACTTAACGCGTTTTAAATGCACATATACTATTTTTTTCATATAAACTTCTAAGTTGAATCTCTCAAACAGTTCTCAACCGTACACGAATTGTATTATTTTGTTGTAATCAGCATGAATTGGTCCTTCAAATGACGTGCTTAATTTCTCTGCGGGCGAGTGTTTTCTCCCGAACTTCCCTTGTGAGCCGTTGTACGCTCCTGTGAGATATTCTAGTTTTTCTGTTAGGCTTCATAATAGCATGGCTATGGTATGCCTACTATATGTAGTTATGTTGTTTATTTATAGATAAATAATTTCATTTTTTGACTGTTCTGTTTCACTATAAGTGATGAACACAATTTGGCAACAATGCAGAGTAGCTCTGACAGCGTTAGACGGAGCGTTTAACGATATCTTTTTTTAAAATATTATCTTTGATTCCATTTTGTTCATTGTTTTACGTCCATTTCTGTATGTGTTTTCATTGGAATCGCGTGATGGATCTTTGGCCATAAAGAGCCATTCAGCAAAATTCTTGTTTGAAAATTGTTGCTTTCCATTATATTTTTTTTAAATGTGTGGCAATATGTACGTATGAAGCATTCAGAGCAATAACATTGAAATATCATTCAATAAATCAATAAATCGATTTAAAAAGCATTATTTTTTTGTATTACATCTCAAAAAATCTTTCGTGTTATTTTTTTTAAAATAATAAAGGATTGAAATCTCTGAATGCATATTTAGCTTCCAATAGATGCCGTCTATTTGTTCGTACTTGTTGCCATTGTGTTCGAGGGTGAAGTTGAAAGCAAAAGCGTTCCCCATATGACATACGTCACTCCAATGAATGTGAAAACACTCTTGACAAAGAAAGAAGGAAAGAAAGCAAGCAAAAATCACATATACAAGAGGAGAGCCACCATATCATCGATATATGACTTGACGTAGAAAGCGTCAATGTGTCAGACAAATTTATGAGCAATGGTCTTTGCAAGAGATATCTAACAAATATTTGTTGGCCTGGACGATGGAAGCAATAAAAGAGCTGCTGCAGAAACGGATGACTTCCAATGAAACTGGGGATGAATTTGGTCATGACGTCACTGATTTCGGTAACGGTTGCGGAGGGTTCATCATTTGTCTTTTCTCCTCCCTTTCTCTCTCGCTCTATCTCTGTAAATAGTAGTGTTTCCAACTAAATGACATTAGAACATATGCGAACATAATGGAAGAGATTCGTTTCAGAGCTGCACTGTATTTCGAAAAAAAAACTCGATAAATTTATTAACTCGCTTAAAAACCGTCTAAACAATCTGTTTTGTCCATCTACAATGCTCTGTCATTTTACACATACGGAAGTAAAATTTCCGTTTTAGAAAGAAATTGAAAAATTGCATAGAAAATCACAATATCAGAAACTGAATGAAAAGGGTTTAGAAGACAATAAAAGAATTAGCCCACATATTACATAGACACATTCATTTCTTTGCGTACTGAAAGGCCTAGAAGAAGGGATGTTCACGACAATAAAAAATTGCAGCTGTCTCGTCTCGAAAATGGTTAAATTGATATATCGTCTCGTAAGGAATATATCTGTTTCTATTGAAAGAGTTGTCTTGTTTTAACTTAAGTATTAGTGATTACCGGATTAACACACCCTTGTGAAGTGGGCTACACTTCTGGACTGTTCCCCCTCTCCCAAAGAAAAGATTTTCAAGTATATTTGTACTTAATCAAATTTGAAGGTACTTTTGTTGTTGCCCATTCTGTTTTCTGAACAATGTTTTGATGAGCTTTCTAGATTTTGTTGTAAGAAAACAACAAATGAATTGTCCTCGATGTGGATACAGCACTCAGTGACGGCTATACAAAGTGTCATTGTTCAATACACGTTTATATGAAAGAATCGCTCGAAAAAGCAAAAGCATATTATATAATTCTTAATGGGTAAACGCCTACCTAGGAAAATTCTAGTACAAAAAGTTAATTTATTACGTAATATACAAGAAAGGAGAGCGAGCCAAATATACCGTGTTTAGGTTGCTTAGGTCACCCTAGGATGTCCAATGATGATTACAGACGGTTTTCCTGTGAAAATTCCTTCCTCTCTGGGGCTACAGAATATTTCCCCGGAGCATTTGCCGATCGTGCTCAATTTGGGTTACCAGTTTTTACGCGGTACTACTTTCACCTCCCGCTTCGTTGAAAGTCCCCCAGAATAAAACCCTCTGAAACCATTCTGTGTCAGTCTACTCAACCTAGGGGTTAATTCATACCTGAGAGTAGTGTAAATCTCCATTGAACTTCGTAGTAATGAAGCCCATTTAAAAAAATGGTAGAGCGCTTACTTCTGCTTTGTGGGGTTCCTGATTTAATCCCCGGTGAAGAAAGTTTATAGTGAACAATATCGTATCCATGGGTTTTCTCTGGGTTCTTCTGTTTCCTCACACCTTCCCATTTTATCAATTTTTCCATTATCATTCATGTGCTTTAATCATCGTCTCCCTTAGCCTAAAGGGTATAATTGTGGAGAGTTAAATTGAAAGATTTCATTTGGTATTTCATTTTTATATGCTTGTACAGTATTTCATTCTCTGCTGTACAGCCTGCTATAGTACGTGTTTCGGGAAAAAGGAAACTACTAGTTAGTTATAAGATATCCCAAAGAACAAGAAACGACACCCAATAACTGAAATGTTGATATTACTTGCTTATAAAGAGATTGTGGAAATAGTACTGGGTTAGACAATCAATCGTCGAGTTTATTTATTTTCATCTACATACTTGTATGAACTATGCTACTCGACTTAAATTAAAACTTCAAACAAGGCAAGACTAAAATTAGTTGCTGAAAAAATGAGACCGTAAGACCGGTGTACTTTGGGACACATTTTCGCACGTCGATTACGGTGTGGAATATTCTGCTTCAGCTGAAAGCTGAATTTCATGCTGCCATTGGAATGAAGACATTCTGTAACTCTCTAATAGCATTGGAAAGCGCCTTGTCGGGAGTACAGCGGTCTTCGGTATGTAGTGGATCGGTAGAAGAGGGATTATTGTTAACAAACTCGCTCGCAAAGAGTAGAGCCGCTGTTACGAAAACAGTACTATAATGAATATTGGATACATTGATGATTACATATTTCGATAACATGGGCATGTACCTGAAAATATCGTGTTGGGAGGGGGGATTTATCAAAATTGGAATAAGTCTAGGAAAACAACCGGATTGATTCAGCTACTGGCAAACAACGTGTACAGTCACGAAAGGAAGTATTATTCAAAAATGAAATGAAATTTTTGAGTTTTACGTCCCACGGTTATGCCGGTTAGGCTAAAGGAGACGGTGATTATGAAAAATGAATGAAATTGTGGAATGAAGAAAGTGGGAGGAAACGGAAGAACACCGAGGAAACCCACGCACACAGTGTTTGTCCACTACAATGTTCACTTGGCGGAGCAGGGTTTGAACCCGCGACCCCATGCACCAGAGGTGAACGCTCTACCACTGAGCCATCGCGTTGACAAAATTTCTTTTCCTAATAAGTCAACAACAAATTAACCTATTAGATTAACGATTTTGGCAAGTTATCAAGTTATAACTATTCTAAAGATAGCAACAAAAAGATCCAAATTAATTCATTTGTTCCCGAGTTATTGGCAAATGAAAGTTTGTCAACGGTCAAATACTTTCTTTCCCGTGCGTATAGTACATGAAGGTAAAGCAACGCATGATTCTATAGATAATACCCTGCCTACTGAATGACAAACTGCCCTGGATGCAGGTCAATCAGTTTTGCTGTGGTCTTTGTAGAAAGTGGAACGTACGTCTGTGCTCTATCGGAAAAATGCCGAGTGTTCAAATGGAACAGCGTGCTAATGTGAAGTTTCTGTGCAAGCTGGGAAAATTCGAAACAGAAACGTACGACATGTTAAAATCAGTGTACGGATATTATTGCTTATCACACACACAAGTGTTTGAGTGATTTAAACGTTTTAAAGAGGGACGGGAAATGATCATAGACGACCCGCGTGCAGAACGACCTTGCACGTCGAGAACAGAAACGAACATTCAAAAAGTGAGTGATGTGATTCGGAAAGATCGTCGATTGAGCATTAGAGCTATTGCTGACATCACAGGAATAGACAAAGAAAGTGTTCGTCAAATTTTACATGAAAATTTGAACATGAGTAAAGTGTGTTCAAAATTGGTGCCATGAAACCTAACATTGGAACAGAAGGAAGCTCGAGTAAACATTTGTACTGACATTTTGACAAACATTGAAAAGGATCCTACATTCTTAGACAAAGTGATTACGTGTGATGAATCGTGGTTTTTCACGTATGATCCTGAAACAAAGCGCCAATCAATGCATTGAAAGAGCCCGAGTTCTCCACGCCAGAAGAAAGCTCGAATGAGCAAGTCGAAATCAAAGCCATGATAATTTCCTTTTTTTTTCGACATCCGTGGGATCATGTACGTTCATTGGGTAGTTGAGGGTCAAACTGTAAACCAACATTATTATCTTGATGTGCTGACAACCCTTCGTGAGCAAGTAAGAAGACGACGACCTGATTTGTGGCAAACGAAGTCATGGATTCTGTACCAAGACAATTCTGCCGTCCATACGGCCCTATCAGTGAAGACATTTTTGGCTAAACATGGCATTCCAGTGTTAGATCACCCACCATATTCGTCGGATCTTGCTCCGTGTGACTTTGTTTTATTCCCCACTGTAAAGTCAGCCCTGAAAGGAGCCAGATTTGAGACAGTAGAAGCTGTGAAAAGAAAAGCGACGGATGTCATGAACATTATTTCAAAAAATAACTGGCAACACTGTTTCCAACAATGGAAGAATCTTATGGAACGACGTAAGGATCGTGAAGGGGAGTACTTTGAATGTGATAGAGTTCCCATTGTGCAAAATGTCCAGTAAAAAATTTTGTAGCATTAGTCCGGTTTTATTCTAGCCACACCTCGTATTACCGAGGTAACTTTGGGACACGTACCATGTTAGACAGGTAGACATCGTCCGTGATGCCAAGAAAGATTACGACCTATCTGCTGTGATAAGAGAAATCTTCTTGATCTCATCTCCCAGGGAAGCTGAAAGCAGTATATTAAAGAACTACTCGGAGGAAGAATTTAATTCTCGCTGGACGAAGCATCTTTTCTTAGGCCTCCAGCAGTGATCAAAGATATATCGGTACAGTCTAAGTCTACTGCATGGTGAGCTTCTGGGAAAGTACTTTCATTGTACTTCATTGTACTTTCTTAGTTTTAATTATTGCAGTCGGAGTTATTTAGTTTCTTTGCAGTTCTTTGGCACACAATTTTTCCAAACAAACAAAAGGCAATAGAGAACTGAACTAATAAGGCTGTCTTCCAAAAATTTAAATCCAAGTGTGGGTTGAATGGTAAGAGTTGTTAATAAGATCATCAAAGGCTACTCTTTAGGATTCCTGCACTGTCCGCCTTTTTCTGTTTCGCCTTATGACTTCTAGTAATGAAATTTGCATGTGAAACTGTTAACACTTTCCACTTTGATGTAAGACGTAACGAGAAATCTCGACGTGCATTTTCCCGCTTCGCCTTACGAACTTTATGTTGGTAAGCTTATAAATACATTCATAGATACAATTTGATTTGTTTATTCATATATCAAAATCAGTACAGTAACTACAAGAAGTACAGGACATCTATACAAGATGCTTTTTATCTTCCATATGTATACAATGAGCAACAGCATCTAAGACTAACAACCAATCATCTTACAGAAAACGAAGTCACAAAATTCCAAAATCCCTTTCCCCTCCTGCTCTAGCCCTTGCAAATGCCTACAAATAATCTAATTACATGAATATGAACATTAATTCTTATGCCTTTCCAATAATTCATCCCACTGACAAGAGGCAGAATTGTCTACCTGGCTACCCGGCAATCGCCAACATGATAAAGAAGAAAGTATATATTTCTAGAAAAAATGTTTTGTTTGAAAATTTAATTTTAGTCGCTAGTGCTAGACGGATGATTTCAACATCTTCTAGTGCTAGATTGTTTAAAATTTTTCCATGCACACTATATTTAAAAATCAAAGAAGGTTGCTTTGATAATAATGTATAAAATATGGTTAAAATGTAAAAGAATAATAAGTATTTTCGATAATTATTAGTAATACTTATTATTCATCATTTATTATTATGTGTTGGGTATGGTACCTTTTTGAAGCCTTAGTCTTCGCAGTACGTGAATTTAGAATAATGAGTTGTATATATAAAATGAACCTATAAACTATTAACAAGGAAGCAATCATTTATGAAAGTCAATTTGTTTGCGTTTTTATAGATATAAATGAAAGAGAAAAAAACTCAAAGAAAATATAAGATTAAACTTAGACATCATTATACAATATGTAGTATTTAATATATTCGCAAGTGTGCATCCAGTTAGGCAAATCAGTGTATCGCAGTGGATGATTAATTTCATTCTTTAAAAATTATTTTAACGTACTAGACATTGTTCATTAAAAAAATACCGTACTTCATTTTATATTACGAACATTCATTTGCTGTAGGAAAGAGACGGGTCCTTGGGGTTTGAACCGCCTCCCCGAAATCACAACTTTTCTGTAAATTTTGTATAATTTTAAAGGAGGTATTACAAATTTTAATTAAATTTATCCTTATATTGAATGTGGACACCTTCCCCCTAAATAAATTCCTGCTCACGTCCTGCTCACATATAACAAGCGAATCTCATTTGACAGGATATGGTTTGGAGGGCCAGCTCCCCCATTCCTCTCCCCGGCTACCACTGTATATATCGCTATTATACTGTAAGTTCCTTGTTACTCTCACTTTTCAAAATGTTAACTTTATCAAATAAAACTGTCCTCCTCCATTTGAGTTGTGGAAGAGTGTATTCTTTCTTTTCCTACCTAAATATAGTCGTATACTTTTTGCTTTTTTGCACCCAATGAACATTGGGCTCAGACTATTTAATGGTTGGGAAGATTTGTGAGTCTGAGTTCCTGTAAAAACATTTTCATTTACAATAGGGCAAATGAAACACGATTAATCGATTTAAGCTCTCCGAGTCGAAAGCGACCCACCTACATATTTTGTTATTGCTAGGGCTTGTATATTTGCCCCTCGGGTCGTTTTCGACCCAGTATCATAATTAGCCAATGGAAGATTAGCAAAAAGAAATAACACAAAATTCACCAAGAGTAGGTCGAAAACTATTTATTTTCCAAAATAAATCAAAATACAAATAAAATAAGAAAAGGGCATATCTGGATTGAGAGAACTAACATTTTAATTTGTCCTTTTTCTTTACACATAGTGAGCGTCGGCGAGGATTTTTTTTTCACTCTTCAAAACTTCTGCACACCTGATCCGAGTTCAGTGTTTTAGAGGAGTTGCAATTCTGAGGACAATAAACGATTGTCATTGAAGTTAACAGAAATAAAGTACATGTAAGGTGGATAATGTTAAAACTGATTCTACTGTTTTTATATACAATGAAAGAAAAAAATCCGGTAAAAAGAAATGAAAAATGACAACGTTAATTTGAGAGAGTGGCATCAGATTCGAAGCAAGCTGTGTGTTCGCTCAAGCAGTGCTACCAATATATGAAAATTTTTGTAAGGCGAAACGGTAATTCCCGCTTGGCCTTACGATAACAAATCATTAAGTACCGATATTTGATTGACGTTCCCTAAGATAAGAATCATAAGGCAAAACGGGAAAAGGCGAACAGTGAAGGCACGCTCTTTAGAAACTGAACATTGCGGTATTTTATAATTTCAGTGTATACTTGAAATCATGGCTTGTCTTGAAACTACCCCAGTCACCAAGATAAAATTGGGTTAACTCAGTATGTAGTGCTTGGATAGTTAAAGTTTGTTCATATTTACAAGGAGAAAGATTGATTCTACTTTGTTCAGTTAGTTTTGAATCTAAATAAGCGACTACTTTTTCGTAATTGTTTAATTATTCGAAAAAATGTACCAAAGCAGCCCTGTCTTACGAGTCTTGTCAACGATCCCTCCATGGATCAACAGCCTGTGTGCAGATAAGCAGGCACAAATATCACATTGCAGATACGATTACAATTACTTATTTCATAGTAATAGAAAAGTGTATTTCCTTTGCCACCATAAATTTTAATTCATAGTCCTAAATTAATAAATTCACGATTTGATTTCTGTTTTAAAAACAATAATGATAAGTTTATTACAATATGCATTTATATGTCATTACGTTTTCAAGTTGGTGTGAAGTGTTAGATCATGAATTATTTATGTTGTTTGCAGGTAGAAAATGACTGCAAAATACTGGATGAGACAACTAGAAATTAAAAACTAATAATATTAAGTCGCTGAATTACACACAAAATAACTAAAATCCTTATACATTGGGCGTAAATTGAAAATGAAATGAAATCTTTGAGTTTTACGTCCCACGGTTATGCCGGCTAGGCTAAAGGAGACGGTGATTATGAGAGATGAGTGAATTGGTAGAATGAAGAAAGTGGGAGGAAACGGGAGAACCCCGAGAAAACCCACGAGCACGGTGTTTGTCCACCACAAAGTTCACTTGGCGGGGGCTGGGATCGAACCCGGGACCCCAAGCACCAGAGGTGAACGCTCTACCACTGAGCCACCGCGCCCCCAGGGCATAAATTGAATCTCTATAGCTGAGCTTGTATCTCTGCTGCAAAAAATAAATAAACTAATAAATAAATAAACTCTAAATGCATTGTGTACCCAGATAAGACACAAATTTAGAATAAAATTTAGAAGAAAAGCTTTCCTATTCGAGGATATAGGAACACGAGAATAACTGACTCCTTTGTGACAGCAAGATAGATTTAATGAACACAATTTATAGTACACCATATAAGACTGCGGATAAATTTCATCAGGAGCATCAACTTGAGTGAGGCCAAGTGTGTGAGTGTGTGTAGAGAACATTGTGGACAAGAAATTACCCTTAGGAAAAAGCTTACATAATTAATAAAATAATATCAGGCCTATGAATAAATGAATAATGTCGATATAGTTGCTGTGAAACAGTTTCACCAACCAACAATACTGTAACTTTTTCCTTTGGTGATAAATGCTATAATACATTGTTCTGTCGTTACTAGTCATTTCTGTCTGTAGAGCAAAAGCATCAATTTTCGTCAAGAATATATTCGAAATTTTTAGCAATCAATATTTCATTGTAGACTATTACAGTAATTCTTAAACGGAATCAAGTTTTAGGTATCCCTGTAATTCTATTATTGAATGGGGCTGCAGTGACTCAGTGGTAGAGCGTTCATCTCTGCTGCATTGGATCCTTGGGTCGATCCCAGCTTGGGCCAAGTGCACTTTGAGATGGACAAACACCGTGTACATGGGTTTTCTCGGGATTCTCCCGTTTCCTCCCATATTCTTTGTTCCTCCATTACATTCACTTCTCATCACCACCGTCTCCTTTAGTCTAGCCGGATAACCGTGGGAACGTACAACGTCAAGATTTCATTTTTTCTATTATTGAAATAAATCAGTTTAGACATCGAAATACAAAGCTTATAGAGACACTCATTCGAATATTTTGACTTTGTGTTCTCCGAACCTCTTTTCATTAATAAATCTAGTGTAAATGAGTTTCTATGACTCAACCTAAACGACATTTATGTGCCTGTCTGCCTGTTCCACGATTACTTGAAAACTTCATCCAATTTTAATGAAACCTAGTAGGTATCTTCTTGAAAATGAAATGAAATCTTTGAGTTTTACGTCCCACGGTTATGCCGGTTAGGCTAAAGGAGACGGTGATTATGAGAAATGAATGAAATGGTGGAATGAAGAAAGTGGGAGGAAACGGGAGAACCCCGAGAAATCCACCACAGAGTTCACTTGGCGGGAGCAGGGTTTGAACCCGAGACCCCATGCACCAGAGGTGAACGCTCTACCACTGAGCCACCGCGGCCCCAGGTATCTTCTTGAGCTGATACGTTGGGAAATAAGCTTATTGTTTGCTTTCGAAAACTTGAAAATAATAAGGATGTAAAATAGGGTAAAATCAAGTTTGTCGTATACTTAATGTAGTAGGTCTATAATATAAGTGTCCACTATATCCAAATAAACATCATTACGTGGGGTGTTCAATATATAGGTTTCCCTTAGCTATAAAAAAATATTTTTAACATACATATGTAAGCTGTATATACATGTATAAGTGGGTCCCTCTTCACCTCTCCACATAATCCCCATTGAGATCCAGGCATTTATCTCACCAGTACATATATTCTAATGTGATATACAGCATTTTTTTTTTTTTAGAGTGGGATTACTCAATCTGGAAACCGGAACCCCTAAGAGAGTCGAGAAGGGAGGTGGAAACATTAATGTAATTAGCATCTATCATTGGAAAAATATATTTTTAAATATTATTTTGAACCCCTTATTTGTACAGATATCTTTTTTATTTCCATACATGTACTGTCAATCTGTTTTTATTCGTATACGAAGCTTACACACATGTAAGTATACAACTGTAAGCGATAATCAGCAATAAAAATCTTATTACGAAC
This sequence comes from Thermobia domestica, assembly GCF_964235325.1. NCBI lineage: Eukaryota > Metazoa > Arthropoda > Insecta > Zygentoma > Lepismatidae > Thermobia > Thermobia domestica. Next base: position 69,333,483 of record NC_137458.1, read on the forward strand.
CGAAAATTACTTGTGGAGTCGCTGGTATGAGGATGTGATAAAAAGGAGGAATAGGTTGAGAAATCTTACTTTAGAGCATCCCAACCCATCTCATTACTTGGGATTAGAATTGTTTAAGCGGATAAAAGGGTTTAAACTTTCATATTTCTCTAAGAATTAAGAATATTCTTTAACTTTCTTCAAAATTATTTTATTTTGATGCAATATGGTGTATATTTTATTTTATGCTTTTCAGTCATCCCCTTCGCATGGAGTTAGAAAGTCACAAATAAAGCACTTATCTCCTCATGATGAGGGGTAAAAAGTTGTCTAAAAATATGTTCCTAAATACCTGAACGTTTTATTTTTACAAAATCATTAAAATGTGATGCAGTATGGCGTATTTTTCTAAGACTTGGGACTGTAGTGAACCAATAATTAGAGAGTAAATTTTCTCTACTCCATCTTTTCTCTTTTCTTTTTGTTTGTTTGAAAATAGAGGGTTTTTTTTTCATGTTGTTTGGGGTTGAAAGCAGCCACAGAGAAGACGGTGAAGCCACCTCCTCTTAAAGAAGCATGATGTGCATATAACTTTTGAACAAAACAACATCGACAACGTTTGGGAGGTGATTTCTGACACCAAGGTAAGACAAAAAGTATAGACCAACCTGGGTGCAGACATCCGTCATTTCGGAGCTATAGGCCGCCGAAAACATGAAAAAATGAACTTTAAATGTTCATAGCTCCAATACTATGGGACCTAAAGTAGTCGGGTAAAGACTTCACTGAGGAACTAATATGGGCAATATCCTACAATACAGGATTCAGAATCCTGTGGTACTCACACAACAATTTTTATGGAGGAAGTATGGCTACTGGCATATAATTTGAAGTACTCACCAACTACCTCTATAAAAATTGTTACGGAAGTACCGGAGGATTCTGAAACATGAATATTTGGATAAGGCACGTGCCAGTTTCTAAGTGAAGTCTTGAACCGACTACGATAGGTACTATAGGATTGAAAGTATGGATCTTTACAGTTATTATTTTTTTTTTCACGTTTTCGGCAGCCTATAACTCCGAAATAACGGATTTCTGCACCGAGTTTGCTCTATATTTTTTGCCTTATTTCGGTGTCAGGAATCACCTTCCAAACGTTATCGGTATTGTTTTGAAACACCCTATATATTTTTTTTCAGGTTTGCTAATTGAACCTGCTGTTTTTGCTTGACATTACTCAAGGGGAAACAGGGTAAATTCACCTCAACTATAAGATCGTGTTTCAGAGTAACTATTTGTCATGAAACAAGGTTATATTTGTTTGGAATATTATTAATTAATCCTGTTAATTGGGGTTAAACTTAGTGATAGGTAAATCGATTTAAAAAACTCAACTTAAAAATAAACTTTCGTTCACTCTTTCTCAATTCATTCATAGCCTCACACATCTATGTGAATGTTAAAAATTACCATACTTGGAAATGAGCGCAGTTGTTTCTTGGCTATCAAAACAATATATCTTGCTATCTTCTTCAGCAAACAAACAAGCGCAGACACAGGTCTTAGTTAATGGTGCCACTCAACGTTTTTCTACTACCTTAAGGGTATAAAAAATAAGTACAATTTTTAACTAGTGGAGAACAAAGAATGTATTGTTTAAAATAATGTAAAAGCAGCAAAGATACGGATCGACAGTTGTGATGGGCTCGAATTTTATGAGGAGGCCATTTTGGTTAATTGTCCTCCAAACTTTATGGGGAGCACACTGAAACAAAGCATTCAATAGGTAATAGTGTGATGTAGCCAAAACGGAGCTCAGAAATTTGATAATAATTTGTGGTGGTTTTTGGAGTGTGAAACCTGTATTTTTCGAGGACATATAAATTATTATTATTATTATTATTATTATTATTATTAGTAGTAGTAGTAGTAGTAGTAGTAGTAGTAGTAGTAGAAGTAATAGCAGTAATAGCAGTAGTAGTAATAAATAGTATAGTAGTAGTATGTGTTATTCACCGAAATATGTGTCTGCCTTACGCACTAGATAGAAAATTACGCACATAAAGTGAAGACAAGAAGAATAACTGTTCATAAACAGAAAATAGGAGTTTAAAAATGCAATGTGAATTTTAACAGGGACATCTGTCGAGGGCTTATGAAACTACTTGAACAAATGTTAGAATTAAATTATTTAAAACGGCTGTCTTGAAATAGATCTAATAATTAATGACTTAGCAAAGTTTAATAAAATGCCAATCTTAAGAAGATGGATGAAGTTCGTGCATGATGTTAACAAGACTCTGAATTCGTTGTAATTATTTCGCTGAAAATATTATGACATGAAAAATATCAGTGTTTTGAGTTAAATTAAGTTTCCGTAGTTTGACATATTAAGAGACTACTTCAAAATGTAATTTTTTGAAAGGATTTTTGGTCTATTTCATATTAGAAATTGCTTCAATAACACGACTGTGTCATTGTCTTTGATATCGTCGCATGGGAAACAGATGAACGTAACTCCATTTTTGTGAGTTTACAGGCGAGAGGACAAAAATATTATTTTCATAGAAAGATGTGTTTTTTAATAAGATGATAATTGAGCTGCATTACAACAGATGATTGACAAGGAGAATACATGGCATTACATTTCATTTACACAAAGTGGGGCATTCAAAATTATGTCCAAATATGAAGAAAAGAAAAACGTATTTTTGGAGTTAGGTTCCTCTGGTACTCATACGACGATATATTCGTTTATCGTTTTGTTTCATGGTGCTATCTATTCTTGGGGGCGGGAGCTAATGTGATTTGGATCCGCTGTTAAGCTCTAGGTTCATGCCTCATATAGTCTCGCTGCTGAAAAGGCCGCTAAACTCTAATCTGACGAAACTAACAACAATGGTGACTAAGAATTCGATTAATATGGTTTTACAAATTTTTGAAATTAATTTATGTTTGTCTTCAATATTTTAATTATTTTTTTTCTTTAAGCAAGTTTCTATTCACATTACGAGCTTAGAGTAAATTTCTAAACTATAGAGATTTAAACGGCCTACTCTAACCAGAATTGAAATTTCATTGTCAATTGTCAATTTCGGTTTCAATGAGGGGGGGGGGGGAATGAGAGAGACGATGCAGAAATTTATATCAGAAAACAATTTCTCGCTATCTCTTACCATTTTTGGTCTAGGAAATTCCTATATTAAAACCGGAAGCGAACAAATTTTCTACAACTTCCGGTTTCACCAGAGAGATAAGAACAGATATTGAATCTGTGCTTGGGACACTAAGTTCCGCTTCTCCTATTTATTAGGATTAAGTAGTGGCCCTCATGACAAAGACGGAGTGCAGTGAGAAAAAATTGCATGTGGCGTACGTAAAATCGTATGTTACATTTGTAAACCCTGTAGCTTTTGGACTTAACGTACAGCAAACGTATAAATGAAAACGCATGTTTTATAATACTTTCTGTATAAGTGTTCCATCTGCACGTACTTTCCGTATGAAACAACATAGGCAGTCAGGATCTCATATACAAATGGACGTGTAAAACATACTTATATATATGTAATACACACACACACACACACATATATATATATATATATATATATATATATATATATATATATATATATATATATATATATATATATATATATATAATATAGGGTATCCCAAGAGGAAAGGGCAATATTTTGGGAAATGGTAGTATGGGTGATTCTAAGCAAAAAAAGTTCATTGTTTTACTCGTATTGTCTCACCCTTGTTTTATTAAAAATGTAAATTCTTTAGTGAGTGGAGATGAGGACGTTGATCATGGGTCAGAGTTCATGAAGATGGATTTTGGAGGGTGGTGGATGAGAGTGGATCATCGTGGTTGATGGGTTAGAGTGGGTCATGGTTGGTCATGGATCAGAATGGGTCACGATGGGTGGTTGGTCAGTGGGTCATAGGGCAAGTTTTCATTGACCCACGCCATATCTGCCTCATAAGTTGATACTATTAGTACGTCCGTGGCTCCACGCGATAACTTTTGATCGGAATGCAATTTTTGAATTCTGTATTTTGCAGTAGATATCCAGAGCGACAATTTCGACTGAATTTGTTAATTATACCCAATCAGTTAACATCGTGGGTAACGGTGACTTTAACTTGGCTATCCATATATCATGGTCTACTATTGAAACAAAGGGATATAATTCTAGAATGCTAGAAGATATACATCACGCCGTTAGATGGCAGCAAAAATCCTTCAGCGGGTTGACATTTACACGGACGAAATTGAAACTTCTAAGTTGATCCTACATGTTGTCTTTAGTAGAGTATATTAACAGTAGTGGATTTGAACCACTTCCTGTTACAGTAGGGTGATAAGCCTATGCAAAACTATCAGGCCAGGCCACCTTCAGAATTTTTTACTGGACGAAAATAATGTGATAATTTTACCTCAATTCACGCAAAACCCTTTTAGTGGTAGTACAGCGGCCCTTAAATTTGCGCTACATAAGTTTTTTTTTATTTCATAAACTTCATTAATGCTCATTATTATTATATTTTTGTTTCAAGTAATTAACATTTTGACTAAATGCAGTTTATTATCTTATATCTAGGTATATGGTTGGTAAGAAAGATTTATTATTATTATTATTATTATTATTATAGTAGTAGTAGTAGTAGTAGTAGTAGTAGTAGTAGTAGTAGTAGTAGTAGTGGTGGTGGTGGCATATCTATAGCATAGTAATTTTTGAATAGTTAAGATTCTCCGGCAAAATTATTATTCTGTGCCTTTAAGAAAGCAACATAAAAAGGCCGAATTCTTCTGCTCCTAATCTCAATGAGATACTTGAGGATAAACTATCATGTGTAGTTTTTGAAAAATCAAAAAAAGGCAAACTTTTCGCGGCGCAAAAAGGTAGGTATGTCATTCGTTGACAGCTTTTATTTTTGGTGGAAGAAATTGTTTATTCATGTAATGTATATATTCTTTTGTATATATACTTGTAATATGTTGTTGAGACTCGGTGCGCTGAAGACATACCACGCACTAATGCAGTTGAACGTACGATATCTTACATATTCTTCTTCCGATATAAGTCACGGGATCTCAATTTAAGTCCTTATGAGCTTAAAAATGTAGTTTTCGGTCTATTTAACAGATAGTCAGCACTTCAAGTTCTCAAATTATGGGAACTAATGTTAAAAATAAGCACATTTTTAAGAAAAAGAAATATTAAGAAGGTATTATAATAGACCAAGTAGTGAAGTTAGACACGTATGAACCATTTATTAATATTTAAATATAAAGCCTATCTTATATAGGTTTAATATAATCGAATAAGCGCTAGGCATTTTGCCATGGATTTCAGAATAGAAATTTAATTTTTACTACGGCATGACAGTGCCAGTATTACCAAAAACGCTCATAAGAAAATCACTGGAAAGAAAGATGAAACAACTCCGATTTGGAGATGAAAAGTTGCTTTAAAAAGTTGGAGCAATAATAGTTGCAACCAGGGGTAAAAGTGGATCTGAAAAGGTGGGGGGATGGTAGGTAGCGCCATGACGCCATGCCGTCCCCCTACCTATCTTTGCCCATTGTAATTTTTTAGGAACTGGAGGGACGCCATACAAACTTCCGCGTTCCCTCGCACTTTTACCCCTGGTTGCAACACAAACAAATCCATAAATTACTTACATTCTATGATTTCTAAAAGCACTACTCATTCATTATAGCTTGAAAATTACGTAGTGTATAACGTAAATAAAATTGAAATCTGACCAAACATGCATTATTACTAATTGCAACGTACACTTCACTTTACACCCCTACATCTAATCTGCTTACTACTAATGTTGTGTTACTTGTGCCTCTTGATGGAAAATGTGTAATCTCCATTAGAAGACAAGGTCTAACAGAAATAAGACGGTTTATGAAGAGGTGGTCACATTGTATCCGCCCAACTCGTTGTCGCTTGAACTGATTAAAACAAACTTAAAGAGACATGTATCACAACCGATTTGAATTCATAGTGTTTGATTACAGAAGGATAAGTTGTTTGTAGCTCAAAAGTCGATAGATTGATATGGAAATCACGAAATCCTCATTAGAAAATCCCCAAATAATAGGGTTGCCAACTGACTGGTATTTCACCGGCATGGCTAGAAATATTGCTGTTATTTTGATTAAGACAAGTGACCAGTACAAATTTCTTATCAGTTCCTTTATGGTCGGTATTTTGAAATCTGTAATCCAGAACAAAACATAGAACAACGAAATCCTTCAATGATGAAGTATAAGTTTGCAGTTGATGTATAGTTTGAAGAGTATATTTCATTTTGTAAATCAAAATTTTCACGTAATGATTAATATAGATTTGCTCATCTGTTTCGATAATTTTAAAGAAGTGACAATTACTGGTAAATACAATAAAATGATCAATATCAACTTCAGTTTCTCATTTTTAGCACAATGTATCTATTATCCTTATTAGTGAATTTACAAAGAATAGGCAGAATATAGATGCTAATGCACTTTCATCCACGATAGTACATTTCCGTCCCATGAATGGGTCCGGACAGAGATACTTCACACTTACGCCTATATTATAGTGAATTTTGAGGAGATGCCAATGATTCTATTTTCCAGAATTGGCAACACTAGCTAACAATCGCTATTTTGGATGTCCAATACGCTAGATTTAGTTACTTTTCCCTCCAAATTGACAATACTGGACGGGAACAATAATAAGGTCGTTCAGAGTAGAGTTGTTCCGCGCGGAATTGTCACTGTCGATTGGCAACAACTGAAATTTTTTTCTTTACCAGATTTTGTAATTGTTCCCATTGTCATAATTTAATATCAGAAACATTCTGTATTTGTATTTAAATTACACTTTGAGATTAAAAGAGGAAAATGAACAATATTAAATTTTAGATTTAACACATTTCATTCAAAAATTCCCTATTACAATTAAATTAAAACTGAACTTGAAAAATTCAATCTTTGAGAAAATGGAGCTCTGTTAGAATCGAACTTATATTTGAACTGAGGGATTTATAACTTACCATTTGATGAAGAATTGGATTCTGTAGAGAATCAGTTACCGTTAGAATTAAGCTTACACTTCAACTGCGGGATTTATAACTTGGCATTCATTAGAATTGGATTAGAGAATCAGTTACCGTTAGAATTAAGCTTACACTTGAACTGTGAGATTTATAACTTGGCATTCGCTGAAGGATTTGATTCTTTAGAGAATCCGTTACCGTTAGAATTGAAGTTACACTTGAACTGCAGGATTTATAACTTGGCATTCAGTTAAGAATTGGATTAGTTAGAGAATCAGTTACCGTTAGAATTGAAGTTACACTTGAACTGCGGGATCTATAACTTAGCATTCGTTATTGGACTCTTTAGAGAATCAGTTACCGTTAGAATTAAGCTTACACTTGAACTGTGAGATTTATAACTTGGCATTCGGTGAAGAATTGGATTAGTTAGAGAAACAGATGCTGTTAGAATTGAGCTTGCATTTGAACTACATCATTTGTAGGTTTGAATTAATTGAGGGATTAGACCTTTGAGAGAATAGTGTTTTGTTAAAAATGAGTTTTTATTTGAACTGCGGGACCTGTAACTTGGCATTCGTTAAAAGAATGTATTCTTTACAGAATCGGGATCGGAGAATTGATCCTGTTAGTATCGTAAAGTCTCGTATGAATAACTTTGCTCCTTTAAATGTACAGTGTCCCTTTAATAGGCTTAATTAACATTTACCCAGTTCAATACATTGCAGACTCCGATAGTAATGGTTTGCTATTCAAATTAGGTATCGTGAACTCAGACTAAAACTTTTTCATTATACAGTATATTTCTTGTTTCCTGCGTCTGAAAAAAAAAAAAGTTACGCTGTGTAGCTCGATTCTGGGCACCTCTCCAAGTGCATCGATTCTCCCGAAGTAAAAGAGAAAAACCGAAGTTTCTTCTCACTCTTTCTCTTTCATTCTGTCTCTTTTTCTGTTTCATTACAGAATGATTGAGCTACTGAAAACGAGAAAAGGACAAAGTAGGACACATTTTATCCTTGGCATTAGATAAGAAATGCATACTAATTTGAGTCACGAAGTTTTGCATATTTCAAATCTATCCCACCTCACACTTAGGGGAGGGAAGGATAATAATTTCAGCGATTTTTCAGAAAACCATTTAAAAAAAACAGAAAAAGTAAGCTGGAATTTTCTGTAACGACACTTGAAGGCGAAACTAACTCGTACATTTGTTCATGTCATGGTGGATACAGTTTACCGTAAATCTGGAACAAATTGTGTTTCACCGAGGATTATATCTTGCTTATAGGAGATACCCAACAATATGCACTTCGTGAAGATCCAGTGGGCTAGCATTTATCTGGGAGCTTTACAGAACACTTCTAGTTACGTTAAGAACAAAATCGGAGTCAGTAGCGTAGTTATGTATTTTAACTCTCTTGAAGGCGATATATTGTGGTGGGGAACGCCTTATACTATGAAAGTTGATCGTGCTTGATGGTCTGTGCGCCCACCAGCTGCACATGGTTCAAAGCTGGTCGTGGTTTGGAGCCCACGTTAATAGTAACTCCCGAAGTCCTCACCTCGGTGTTGCATTAGAACGCAAATTCTCAAACTCGACAAGAACAAAATAGATTTTCACATCCTTTATTGAAGATTGGTTGATTTGTATTTACGTCCTTTGTCAGCAACTAGGCTGAAAAAACAAGTTCTACAGTTTAGGGCGGCAACAACTAGGCTAGGAAAACGAGTTCTGCAGTTAAGGGCGGCAGCAACTAATCTAAAAAACGAATTCTACAATAAACCTAGTTCTACAGATTTGAGCGGCAGCAACTAGGCTAAAAAAAGAACTAGTTCTGCATTTTAGAGCAACAACAACTAGGCTACAAAACGAATTCTACTGTTTAGAGCGGCACCAACTAGGACAGTTTAGACCGGTAGCAACTAGGATAATAAAAGACGAGGTCTACAGTTTAGAGCAGCAGTAACTAGGCTAGAACATCGAGTTCTACAGTTCATACCGGCAAACAAATAGGCTAATAAAACGAGTTCTACTGTTTAGAGCGGCAGCACCTAGACTAAAAACAAGTTCTACAACTTATAGTGGCAGCAAGTAGGCTAAAAAAGAAAACAAGTTCTACAGCTTAAAGTGGTAGCAAGTAGGTTAAAAAAACGAGTTGTACAGTTTACAGCGACAGAAACTACGCCAAGAAAAACGAATTCTACAATTTATAGCGGAATATGAACTAGTGTTGTGCGTTAAATGCTCTACCACTTGGAATCGAAGTCATGATCTCGTGCTTCATAGGCAGGTATGCTAGCCATTCGACCAACGGCGAGTGCCAAGATCGAGTAATACAGGGTCGATAAAACATTTAATTAGAAATTAGAATACTTAATAATCTTAACACTAATTTCTCCTTGTACGGAAACAAGTTCTTCACAATTCAATGGCATGGCTTTACTCTAGTGTTCACGTGGTAACAAGTGATAAAATTTTCTGTAAGCAGTGAAGTTATCCACTAGTTTTTGCAATTGTGAGAAAACATCTTTCAGTGACTTTAGCAGGAACTTACATAGTATAAGTGCCAAAACATGCTGAATAGGATCAAAATGAGGAGAAGCAACATCTTGCATGAATATAAGTCATTAAATTTGATTGAATTGGAGTCTAGCTTCCCTTTCAGCAGCGAGGATAATATGAAACGTGAACCTACTGGTTAACGTGGGATCTGAACATGAGCTTCCGCCGGGAATCGAACCCGAAATCCCACGTCAAATACCGTACGCCAATCATATAGCTCAGGGAAAAAGTGGACCTGAAAAGATAGGGGGACGGATGACGTCAAGCCGTCCCCCTGCCTTTCTTTTCCCATTGTAGCTTTTTAGGAAGTAGAGGGACGGTATAGATATTTTTTTGGAAGTGGGGTAACGGCGTCCTCCCGCGTTCCCCCTCACTTTTACCCCTGATATAGCCAGCAAGGTAATCGAGATCATTGAAGTTTCCTCAAATGGCACCCTTAGTCCACAAAATTCTTGAAGGATGGCTAGGTGACGATATCCATGCATTGTGTCTGGAGTAAAGAATGTTTCCGTAACATGACTGGAAGACATACCAAACTGCACTGAGTCTTGAGTTTAGAATGGCAGTTTTTGATGGTTTTAACATCAACTCAAACACGTGGTCCGTGAACACTAAACCCGCACTTGCACAATAGACTGGTATATTTCGTAATGGCATATGTGTCTCGCGTACCATAATCGCTAATGCTAATGCTCTTGATGCGAGTGGTCCCGAGGTTGATTCCTGGTGGGAACACTCCGTCGAAAAATTATAAAAGTTTTTTCAGGGCAGCCATTTTGAGTAAGGTTTCCCTAAGTTTTCCCCACTTCTACCAGCCCAATTCTGGGGTGGTACATAATATAATGCTCTCAGGCCTCTTCCTTCCCCACTCCATTGTTCTTCCCCAATTCTTCGGGTAGTGTGATCAACGAGGGACGTCATTCCTCATTCGTGACGGGTTAACATGGCTATAGCTGCCGAAAGCCCAAAAATTTAATTTCTAATCCTAATTCGTAGTGGCATATGATCAGTACAACGATGATAAGTTTTAACTGCACCGTCAGAAGTACTTTGTTTTTGTTCCTTTTCTAATTTAAGTTCATACACAGAATTAAGGCTGCATAAAATTGCCATCTACAGCTTTGTGTGAAACCAAATCATAGCCTATACGTAAATCAAAATGAAGTGAAATCTTCGAGTTTTACGTGTCTCACGGTTATGCCGGCAAGGCTAAAGGAGACGATAATGATGATAAATGTAATGGTATATTGAAGAAAGTGGGAGGAAACGGGATAAACCGAGAAAACCCACGCACAGAGTGTTTGTCCACTACAAAGTTCACATGGCGCGAGCTGGGATCGAACCAGGAACCCCATACACCAGAGGTGAACGCTCTACCACTCAGCCACCGCGGCCCTAGCCTAAACGTGTCCACTAGAGAATCGAAATCAGGGCTCCAGACCAATAAAAGCGGACATCGTAACCATTTAACTGTAGCGTTTTCACGAATGTTCACGTAGCCATAATTCAGGGATTTAGACTTCTGGGCTATCGGCATCGAAGTCCATTTAGCCCGTCAAATTTGAGGGATGACATCCCTTGGCTAGCACACTATCCGGGGGAAGGGAAGGAAAGAAGCAGCCTGGGACCTATAAGTTAGGTACCACCCCAGCACTTGCCTGGTGTGAATGAGGAAAACCCGGGAAAACCTCATTCAGGGTGGCTGAAAAGAGATTTGCACTTTTTCGAAAGGTGCCCCCACCAGGAATCGAACCCGGGACTGCTCGCACCGAAGGCGAGAGTGTTATCGACTATGCTACGCGGGGCCACTCTATAATTCAGAACTGTTATAAATAAAATAATGTAGATGTCATCCTTACTAGCTTAAGGAATATCGCAGCGGCACTGCTGGGTGTGCTCAACGTACAAAGCTCTCTGTGTTATCGCGCTCCATGTCATTCCACTGAAGGAGAGTCTGCGTTGCAGAAAAGTTGATCAAGTGTGTTCTATTCCTCTAGACAAACTTTCCAAAGACAGCAAAGTGTAGGGGGATGTCCGTGGCACAATGCTCGTTTCAGCAACGGAAACCCAGAAAAAGAATCCATGCATCGGGAAATTTCCGGAATCAAGTCCCGTTCGAGGTTTGGAACCCACGTTAATTAGTCGTTTCTGTACTTTAAAATAGGGATGGCCATATTTTTTTTCATAAACGGGCGAACGGAATGCCAACATTAAAATGTCATGAGACCCACATGCGTGATTCTAGCAAACAATTTGTTGGTGTACGTCTAATTATAAATCCTTGAATAGTATCAAATAAAAAAAAGTGTGTGGCGCACGTAAAAGCGTAGGTTACATGTGTAAATTCTGTAGTTTTTAGACAACGTACGACTATAGGTAGGTAACATTCGGCAGCAAGTTTATACCTGAAATCATATGTGTAAAATAGTTTCCGTATAAGTACCCCATCTATAGGCCTACGTACTTTTCCGTATGAAACAAAGAAATGTATATAGGTGGTCAGGATCTCACATACAGAGGACCTTTATAATATATAGCTGACGTATGTAACATGCGTATATGTATATAATACACGGAAGACTGTTAGATGTCAGACATCCTGCATCAGAATGATGTAACATCTAAGCGGGAAAAAGGTACTTCGTATGTAGCATATTGAAAACTTACGCTCTGTGCAGGTTTCCATAGTAAACATATGAATTCCGTATATTTGTTAAATATACCACTGTTAGGATAACTTGTTTTTCTCAGTGTATGCCTGCAAAGAATCAACTGCGCTATTGATATTCTTGCTTCCGTGTCACAAACATTTTTGGCGCTAAATTTTTACCTGCTCCCTGTCCTCTCTGTGCCGTTTTCTAAAAAGAGGAGCAGCAAATTGTTATTTCCCACAGTATTTAGTTTGAAAATTATTGTTTTACAAATACCCTACGCAAAACACATCAATAAATATGTATTATAGAGGTCGGTGACTTAGTGGTAAAGTGCTTACCTCTGGTGCCAGGAATCCCAGGTTTGATCCTATAGGTCATAATGGTGAGCAACATTAACTTCGTGATTTTTTCATAGGATTCTCCCGTTTCCTCTCACAACTTCATTCCACCAATTCTGTCATAATTGTTCCCTTTCAATAATCATCTATCTTCTTTAACGGTGGAAACGTAAAACAAAAATATTGTTTATTTGTTTTATTTTCTTAAAGAATGTGTTTACTCGAAAGTGCCTTATTTTACGCAAATTAACATGTAACAAACAAGAACAATTTTTTGAGTGTATATATAGAGGCGGAAACAATCGTTAATACTATTAAGATTAATGTCGTTTGTCTCTCGTGTTTTCTATGTATATCTGCAGAATTTGTTTGATCTAATAAACAAAGCTTCATAATTGTATTGTACAGCATCCTTGTTTGTTTGTGAGTACGTTTTCTACCGTGACACATCTCTTCTCTTGCTTGTTTGCTTGCTTTGCTCAAAATGAACCGAATTTAATCTTGTTGCAACTGTAAAACACACACACACACACACACACACACCTCCCAAAACTGACCTCATTTCTCTTCAGCCACCCATGGGAAATAAAACCCATAAGAAATATAAATGCATTGTGGTGTACCTGTTTCCCATGTTTTGGGATAATATATTTCTCCAGAATGGGAAGTTGTGTTGTGTTCATTGCAGTTTGGATGTTGAAAATAGTCAACAGGCTGTTAATAACCAAAAGTCTTTGAGAACATTTTCAATTAAAGTCTCATTTTTCTTTTTTCTTTTTTCTTTTTAATTTTCAATACGGAAAAAGAAGTGGTATTTGCTCTTACATTTTCTTTTTGTGAACGTGGTAAGAAGGAAAATGTTGTTTATTATTTTTCCAAAAGGAAATTGAGGTTTCTAAACTAACTTTGCAAGAGAAATAAGTATACCATTCCAGAAAAGTTTAGTCCCATACCAGTATATTCCAAGTTTTGAAAGGAAAAAAAAAACGAAGGATGCAAAGACAATCGTACTGCTTTAAAATTATGGACGAACGCCTTTTTCGTAAACAAAAATCCTGGTTGTATTAATTATTTATAATAAATAAACTAACATAAAGTTTTAATTTTAAAATAATACTTTTATACTTTTAAAAAATCCAACAGTATTTATATATTTTCTTCGTTATGTTAACATTCGAAGAATGCACATTTATTGTGCATCTTCCTAATTTTAAAAATTATAACCAATTATTTGCATTGTAAAAGTCAAAACACTAAATTTTCTGTTTAATTATAAATTTAAAAAATATTCAAAACTGCCTCCACTTTATATATTACCTATCTTATATACATTTTCCATTTCAATTAAATATTTTATTTCAATGCATTGTAATACACAATAATATGGATAAAGTTAGTGTCATGTTAAATATTAAGCCAACAAAGCGTTAGATTTTTCGGGAGAAAGTAAAAATTATATAATTAACCTATTATTAAATTAGCTTTAGTGATTAAAAAAAAGTAATAAGATGGGATTTATATAAATCTATAAATCTCAATGAGCTTAACGAAATACAGGTGAGTATAAATTCTTGTGAGTCGTTTTCGAAAAAAAACTTCTTTTTGCAAACCTCCAAAATTTATACTGTAGATAACCTACGCCACCTATTAACGGTGAAGTAGAGAGCTCTCGTAAACTATGCGCAGAAACTACTTTTCTTACGCTTTCTGCACATTGACGTCACAATCGAGAAATATGGGCTTATTGTCTCCTTCTCAGATTTACTATAGGCATCGGAAGATTTCTTGAGATTTTAGTGAAAGGCTTTTATAATTAATCATTTTTGTTCTCTGTCTGTCTCTCTCTTTCTCCCTATATGTATATGGGGAAAATATGGGGAGAAAATAAATTTAGGAATTTCTTTGGACCTACCCCCTAAAATAGTTCCATATGGGACCAAATTAGGGCAGGAGAACAATTATATCCATTGAATAATTTTAAATAGTGCCCCCAACGACCTAAAATTTTGAATGCGTTTACAATACATAGTGTATGGTGAAAAGCTGGAATAAACTTTCGTAATTTAGAAACGGCTCAAGGGAAAGAAAAGATGTCTTGGATAATGGAACTAGAGGAAGAGACCAACCTAATCTTGTATACGTTATCATGGCGGCCGTCTTGAAGTCCGCCAACTTGAATTCAGGTCAAAATTTTTAAATAGGAAGAGGGTCATGTGACATATCTTTTTGAGGTAGCATTTCACCAGATGCACAAATCTGGTATTATTTTCAAGTTACCTATATTCATGTAAGAGTTATTACGTATAAAAAGACAAAATGATTCATGTAATGTTATTTTATTGCAGTTATGGAACACAGATTCCTAAGAATTGTGGAAGTCTTTTACATAAACTGAAACAAACTGTTTGTTTCGCTTTGAACAACAAATAAGTTTTTCCATCAAGATGATTCATAGACCATTATGAGGAAAAAGAAAAATTATAACTTGGAAGAAATTGAAATATCCCTTATTTATGTAGTATCTTTTTGGTAAGTTATAAATCTTATTTGCTACATAGTTCAAATTGTCGCATATAGGAAAAGATTGTCTGTGGGCTTTCAATATCTGCAAAAGAAACTGTTTCTGTTCCTCATTTTTTGTAAGAACGTTGTTGAAATCTTCAATTAGTTGCACAACCCTTTCTTCTGCACCGTTTGTTACTTGGATGAATTTAACTATTGTCTTTCCTTGAAGATAGTCATTTTATTTGGCCATGAAGTTGGATCACACTCAAGAAACCCTTTGGGCATTTTAAATCTCTCGAGGAAAATTTGTGTTTTTGTTGTAACAAAATCACTGATTTCTCTTTTCACAAGAATTTTTACGGTCGTCTCTTGCGTCAAGCCTCTTTGCTGCTTCACAGTTTTCCCTTATATTTTTAATTCTTTCAACCATTTTTTGATTTTCCATTATGGTAACTCCATCACTCCATCATCAAAAAAAAAAAAAACCAATACTACGTGTTCCTCCGTCAAATACCAGAGTCGGCGTGAAAATATAGAAAGAGCTACTTCTGATAATTCAGCATCTATTTGTCTTTAACTATACAAATCTTTCAAAAATTGTAGGTCTTGTAATGGTGAATGGGATGCTTGATCACATTTAAGCCAAGTGTGAACATATAGTCGTATCAGAAAGTGCATACTCTCCGAAGACCCGTTTCTATTAGCTTCGTTAAACGAAATTGTTGGCGAAAGATAAATATTTTAAATAGTAGCTTGCTTTTCCCATCCACTTTACATGGTGAATTGCTCCAGGCAAACGAAAGAAAACTCCTCAAGGAGGTATGGCACCCAACAATATGAGGGCCAGTTCTAAAAATTCCCTGTAATCTTCTCTGCAGTGTCCTGCTTCTATAAGTTTGATAGCAAAATTCAATACTTCATTTCTTACATCGGAAATATTGTTCCTTACATCATCATCAATTCCTGGAATAAAGTTAGTGCAACCTATTCCAGACCACTCGTTCTGAAAACAGTTGAATAGGGAAACGTCCGGTCCAGATGCAAACGAAACACAACACTTATCAAATACACATTTTAAAACTAATTCATTGTGGTGTCTATAAGGAAGGTATAGAAGGTTAGTTTGGAGCTACTGCTCTAGCAGAATGCAAGCACCGTTGACATTACCCATATTGCAGGGAGTAATGTCACAATAAACTGCCTGCACGAACTTTACCAAGTTCCATTCTTCAAGCGAATGTACTATAGTAGAAGCAATATGTTCTTTTCTTGATGACTACAAAATGGGAACACCAATTAACCTTTCATGACCATCTCCTGTAATAATTATTGATAACCTAGTGGTCAGTGGTTTGATCCCAGCTTGCTCCAAGTAAACTTTGTGGTGGATAAACACCGTTTTCTCCCACTTTCTTCATTCCATCATTTTCATTCATTTCTCATCATCACAGTCTCCTTTAGCCTAGTCGGCACAATCAGGGGCGTCATTTCAGACTTCGCTTGGGGGGGAACAAGAGCATCACCGACATAAGACTTTCACGTTTTGTACTAGTATATTAGTAGACAATCCATTAAAGTATATGTATTCCTCAAACTCTTGGGGGGGCAATTGCCCCCTCCTGCTCCCCCCTAAATGACGCCCCTGCGCACAACCATGAGACGTAAAAACTGAAAGTTTTTCCTTTACTTGAGCTTGGCTGTGTAGATCAAATGCGAAAGGCACAATTCACCAATATGTGCTTACAGACCAATACAAAAATTATCAAGAGGTATATTAATAGATTCATCAGAAAATTGGCTGTTTATTATTCGGGAGTCTGAAGTACCTTCCGCAGCTTGCATTGGAATAAAGTTAGTCAGGAAATTGGAGTCATGAAGAGTTTGTGTAAAATGTTATGAGAAAAATTCTCCCATTCGCATCCGACAATAATAAAAACGTATGTTCGCATTTATTCATATAAGGCACTTAAATATATAAACCAAAGCCCTGAAATCAATCCAGTATCACCAAAAGAAGGCGAAGATGTGGATCACATCCTTGATTTTAAAATAAAATTAAGTATGTTGTCTTTATACAAGGGCGCCGAACCTGTGGAAGCGAGGGGGTCCGGCCCCCTAAAGCTCATATGGGCCTCCCTATTTTATATTTAAATATACAATATTTGGCATAATTCGAGTGCAATTTGTCTTAAAAATCTTCATATATATACCTTCTGCATCTGAATGGGCCCCCCAAATTTACAGAGAAATCGGGGATGTAGTTATTTATTTGTATTGGAAATCAGAGTAACGCTCTCAAGTATCCTCTGAGTGAGACCAGTTGGGCGATTACCCCACATTAAGATCAAAACTATTGGATGCAAGAGTGGTAGGATCAGCAAGAAAAGTGCTGAAGAAGCTAAGAAACAACACAAAAAGTTATATCTTTCAGGAAAAGTAACAATTTTACTATTTCTAATTCATTAGTAAGACTATCCATGGCTTTGGATTGATTATTTTAACAAAAGAAACACTGACCAAAGCTTAAAACACACTTTATTTTAAATTATAATAACGGTTTCGGGTATCTAACGGATATAATAACGGTCTGACGAAGGATATGTTAGATATCCGAAACCGTTATTATAATTTAAAATAAAGTGTGTTTTAAGCTTTGGTCAGTGTTTCTTTTGTTTAAAAAACTCTAATTCATTGTTGAAACGGATATGATAGAAAGACGTTTTTATGACTGTATACTATTAATGTCGCGAAGTTCACTCATATCACCACTAATAGGCACATTAAACATAAGTATGTGATGGATACCCAGCGTAATGTTTAACATGAAGGTACTTCGTTATAAAGTTCAGGTGAAGCAGAGATGAATTTGTAAATATTAAACTCTAAGCCTGGATGTCCTATATTCAACAAATAAAACACTGGACTTCAAAGAGCTGTCGCTACTAAATTCTCCGATAAATTATTATGCAGGCACGTACAAAGAAATTTTTGTTGAGAGAGTCCTAAATCGCCGTGTAATGCAGGTTCTTGTCACCACGACATGGAACATCCTCAGGTTGCGAATCAAGGAGAAAGCCTCTAGACACTGACTGCGATTGGACGTTAAAAATGAGAGGGGGGGAAGACATAATCTGAATGTTTGTATCTCAACGTTAGTTTTCCTGGTTGTTTCTAACACTTTGTTTGATAAAGGTTGTATAACTAATAGGATACTACCTTTTTCAGTTAAAAAACCGTATATCGTATTTCATATTTTATTAAGTAAATTGACAAGAGCAACGCAAGTTGGTACTAGTGCTTTGTACTCATAAACAATGAATGTGTAAGAAGAGATTTGATTGCTTCCTTATGAACATCTTAAAATGCTGTCTGGAAAAATATTTTTTTTTTCTCTCATTTCGAACATATTTCATCTTTAAGATCTCTTATCTGAAGTTTCTTTCAGAATTTAAAATATTCGTGTTCAGGTTTGTTAAATAACCCTTATAATGTAAAACAAAACAAGCTATCTCCTCCGTGTACTCAACCGTACAAACTTTGTATCATTTTATCACAACTTTGGTAATTGAATTTGACTACATTGTGCTCTGAACGATCTAATTCTTCTATTCAAGGATTAGGATATTGGATAACTTTCCCTTTAGCTTTTAGCAATAACATTGTAATTTTTACCGATGTGTCTTTTCTCAAAAGCTACCACTAAAAGATTATAGAATTAAAGGTACTATTAATTAAAGAATGAAGTTACTAGATATTATAAAAGACTTATTCATATATTCTTAATTTATAAGACTTTTATGAGTGAGTGATCAGGTAAAGACTTAGACATCTATGAGCAATAAGGTAAAGACTTAGATATCTATGAGTGATAACGTAAAGACTTAAACATCTATGAGTGATAAAGTAAAGACTTAGACATGGGATACGGACAAAATCTCGCGGCCGAAACATCGCCGCCCAAAATCTCGCCGGCCAAAACCTCGCGTGGCCAAAACCTCGCCGCCCAAAATCTCGCCGGGCCAAAACCTCGCGTGTCCAAAACCTCGCGTGGCCAAAACCTCGCCGCCCAAAACCTCGCGGAACAAAATCTCGCTGGGCCAAAACCTCGCGTGGCCAAAACCTCGCCGCCCAAAATCTCGCCGGGCCAAAACCTCGCCACCCAAAACATCGCGTGGCCAAAACCTCGCTGCGAATGAAACTTTTCTTTAAAATTTACCCAATGAGTTTCCTAATATGCAATTCCACATTACAAATAATAATAATAATAATAATAATAATAATAATAATAATAATAATAATAATAATAATAACTAACTAACTAACTAACTCTATGGCCTATGGAACCCGGAGGTTCAGTGCCGCGTTCACAAAAGCTCTCCACTGACTTCTATCCTTAGCTAATTGCATCCAGTTTCTACTTTGTATTCCTATCTCTGCGAGATCCATCTTAATATTGTCCTCCCATCTGCGCCTAGGTCTTCCTAATGGTCGTTTTCCTATGGGTCTACCAGTCAAGACTTTGAAAGCGTTTCTACTTTCTTCCATTCTAGCTACATGACCTGCCCACCTAAGCCTCCTAGACTTGACGACCCTAACAATGTTGGGTAAACCGTATAAACTATGTAGTTCCTCGTTATGAAGCTTCCGCCATTCCCCATTCTCGTTCCTCTTGGGTCCGAATATTCTTCTCAGGATCCTGTTCTCAAATACTTTCAGTCCATGTTCTTCCCTCAGAGTAAGCGACCATGTTTCACAACCATACAGAACAACAGGCATGATTATCGTTTTATATATTTTAAGCTTCAAATTCCTCGACAGAATTCGCGACAACAAGAGATTTTGAACCGAATAGTAACACGAATTCCCTGCTTTTAGTCGACATTTAATTTCTTCGTGAATATGATTTTCGTCTGTTAATATTGATCCTAAATATTTGAAAGTATCCACTTTATCAAAAGTATTATTTAATATTTTAACGCCTCCACAATTTGCCGTATTACGGTCCCGACGCACTTCCATGTATTTAGTTTTCTCTGCATTTACTTCTAAACCCATGTCCCTGCAAGCGTTTAATAAGATCTCTGCATTTATTTCTACTGTTCTCCTATCATCCCCTATTAAATTTACATCATCAGCATATGCCATAACCTGGTGAATGCCGTTCAACTCTAGGCCCTGGTTGCTATCTTTGATTTTCCTTATAGCGTATTCCAGCACAAAGTTAAATAATAATGGCGACAACGCATCTCCTTGTTTCAGGCCATTTTCGACGTGGAAGCTCGTGGACAAAAATTTTCCTACCCGGACTTTACTTTGGGATTCACTTAAACATATCTTAATTAATCTAATTAGCTTTCTCGGTATTCCAAGTTCTGTAAGAACGTTGTATAATGTTTCTCTCCTAACGGAGTCGTAAGCCTTTCTAAAATCAATAAATAGTTGATGTAGCGGGGTATTGTATTCCCACTTCTTTTCGAGTATTTGGCGAATGGTAAATATTTGGTCGATAGTTGATCGATTTCGTCTAAATCCGCACTGATAATCTCCAATAATTTCATCTGCGTATGGAGTCAATCTTGCTAACAAAATATTTGAAAGGATTTTATAGGATGTTGACAGAAGAGAAATGCCTCGATAATTATTACAGTCAGTTTTGTCGCCTTTCTTGTGAATTGGAACAATGATTGATTCTTTCCACTCTTGTGGCAATTCTTCCTTGTTCCAGATAAGGAGAATGAGTTTGTGTATCTTGTTCCACAATTTTTCGCCTCCAGCTAAAATTAACTCAGACGGAATTTCATCTACACCCGGAGATTTGTGTTTCTTCAATTTCTTTATAGCGGCTTCCACTTCTATTCGATTGGGTTCTGGAATATACGGTTCTGCGGTGTGTATCTCCTTTTCTCCACGCACATTAGTTTTTGGCTGCGTGTTCAGCAAATCGTCAAAGAATAATAATAATAATAATAATAATAATAATAATAATAATAATAATAATAATAATAATAATAATAATAATAATAAGAAGAAGAAGAAGAAGAAGAAGAAGAACAAGATACAAAACATTGTGTGCGTGGGCTTTCTCGGGTTATTCCCGTTTCCTCCCACTTTCTTTATTCGATCATTTCCTTCATCCTGGTCATCTACGTCTCCTTTAACCTACAGGACATAATCAATGGACGTCGTAAAAACTCAGATATTATTTCATACTTTCATAAATATTATTAGATTTTTGTTAAAATTTTAAGTTTTTGGATGTTCCAAAGTCCACGAAACTAACCCCTTTAGTTGTCATTACTTTCCTTATGCAGACTTTCTTTCCCTATAACCAGTTTAAAAACATCCTGTCGCCCTACCTTCACATTGAAATCATCTAATACAGAAATAGAATTTTCATATGGTATCTTGGTCAAATACCCGTGATACTTCTTCTGAAACAGCGTCTTTTATACCGTCATCCTTTCATCTGTTGGAATATTTACATTTTGGTCAGGCGAGATTTTGGGTATGGCGATATTTTGGGGCTCGAGGTTTTG
The DNA here is from genome assembly GCF_964235325.1 of Thermobia domestica. Taxonomy (NCBI): domain Eukaryota; kingdom Metazoa; phylum Arthropoda; class Insecta; order Zygentoma; family Lepismatidae; genus Thermobia; species Thermobia domestica. The sequence continues at coordinate 69,355,132 of NC_137458.1, forward strand.
GAAGACGAGGTTTTGGCAAGGCGAGGTTTTGGCCCGGCGAGATTTTGGCCCCGCGAGATTTTGGCCCGCGACGTTTTGGGCGGCGAGGTTTTGGCCAGGCGGGGTTTTGGCCAGGAGAGATTTTGTCCAGCGAGGTGGGCGGCGAGGTTTTGGCCAGGCGAGGTTTTGGTCCGCGAGGTTTTGTACCCAAACCCTTAGACATCTGTGAGTGATAATGTAAAGACTTAAACATCTATGAGTGATAAAGTAAAGACTTAAACATCTATGAGTGATAAGATAAAGACAGGCATCTATGGCTGATAAGGCAAAGACTTAGAATTCTATGAGTGATAAAGTAAAGACTTCTTTGAGCGAGAAAGTAAAGACTGAAACATCTACAGTATAGTTATCATAGTTACAATACAGAGCTCTGCCAAAATGGAAATTGGTTGCCAAGTCACGAATTTAATCCAATGACTATACAGATAAATGTCAATATGGTTGCATAAATGTAAGATCAAGAGTATATAATCAGAGTGGAATCATGTGTGTCCTTTGTTTCTGAGAAAGACATAATACTGATGTCACCACAAGAGAACCCACTTTTATATGAGCAATTAATAACACAAATTTGAAAAATTATACCTTTTGTAGAGTATTAAATTACATTAGGAAAAAGAGGAAGATTTGTTTGCATAATCTCCAACTCAGTTCAATGATATAAGCTGTTCGGACATGTCTAGCTTATGTTAAAGATATTTTAGGAATGTTGCCAACATACTTCCCTGTGGCAAGCCACAGTTTTAGTGAATACTCGACAATACATAAAATATACTATTTACTTTTTTCAATGTATTACTGGAGCTTAATTATAACAACAATTAATCAAATTAGTGAAAAATGTACTAATTAAGAAAACTATCATCATTATTGTTATAGGTATGCTGCCTTTATTGGAAGAAAAATTGCAGCAACTGAGAAACTTCCATGCACCTTGATCTTCAGATAACCTCTTTATTTTGAGAGAGGAATTTCAGTTCTAATAATACCGTCCATCAACTGAAGCTTCTTTTGTCTCCTCCCTCTTTTTCCTTCCACCGTTCCTTCTAGCACATCCAACATGATACAGATTCTTCTCATCCAAATATCCTAACAAATGCCTTTTCCTCTTGTTTCAATTACATCTAGAATCTTCAATTTTATTTAAGTAATAAACAACATTGTACATATTTAGTCCAATAAAGAATAGTGTTTATATTTTGTTAGCAAGACTATGGCGGTTTGTGATCTTTGTCTACTGGGTATCTCTTGGTCTCGAGATCTAGATATAGTGACATTGTTTCGTGATGTGTTGGCAACATTCTTGACTCAAAACCCTTCAAATGCTCCACATATTCGTTTGAAACACACACTCTTTCTTTTTTTTTTTTAGCGAATTTCTCTCTATCATTACATTCTAAATGTTTAAGAGATAAGGTAGGCATCTTTTATTAATCACCACCGTACCTATATCTTTGCCTTGCATGATAAGAGAGGGAAAGAAATTCGTAGGCCCTAAAAGAGTGTAAAATGGTCTTAGTGGTTCAGTGAACCAGAAACCGCAAACGAATCAACTGCGTTGTTAAATATTCACAGAGAAGATGAAAGTTTCAAGGAATACGTATCCGGACTTTCTTGAAACCAAAAGCCCGTATAGTGGGCACTGGACGTGAGCGAGAATACAAAATCTGTTTCGCTTCGGATCATGAGGGACACACGAAAGAAAAAAGAAAGAAAAGAAAGAGAAAAGCAAGAACTAAAATGGCTGAGAGAAAAAGCGAGTAGAATCAGAAATACCATTCTTCTTCCGGTCCATATACACAAAAAAGAAGTAAAGTTCAATTTTTTGAGGATAATAGGAGCACAACAAGAGAAATCGCAGCCAAAACAGGAAGCTTGCTGAAATTACATTTCCTTCGTATCTAAAACATGTTTCCGTCATGTTACGTGGTAAAGTGAAGAGGGAAAAATAATCCAATCGAACAGTTTCCTCCCAGGATACTGTTTGCTTCTTTCAAAAAAAAAAAAAAAAAATCTAGAGCATATTGTTCGTCATCACATTCTCTGTAAGTAAAAAGAAAATTTAATAACCATAAATGTATAATTTTATATCTATGCTTGCACACCCCTAAATTATGAACATTCTGTTTATTGGCACAAATAAGTACTATTTGATATATATATATATAGCCTAGCCCACCCCACCATTATCTATTTTTCGAAAGCTAAGCACATTTGTGATTATACACTGATCATATGCTGGGGATTTTTCACTCACAGAGTCATACTAACAGTTATGTGTATAGTCTGCCATTCATCGAGTTATATTCTGGTCTCGTCACCAAGTTTTCATCGTGGCAAAGTCCAATATGTTAACCAGAATCATTACAGGCGTGTAAAGGTTAATTAACCCATAGTGTGCCTTTCCCATGCCGTAAAGACTACACAGAAACTGTCTCTACAGGCATAAGATTTTTACAAGTTATGAATCTGATAAGAACATACTTGGCTGTAAATTGTGAATTAAGGATAAAAAATGTTTGATTTGAGAATATCAGGATGATTACACTGGCGCAAATCCTGGGGGAATATGTCCCCTCCAATCTTGGAACTTGGGAGACTGTCCCCCCCAATAATCCGATTTGAAATTTGTTTTTTGGGGGAGAAATGTGTTGATTTGTGTCCGATTGCCACAAACGAAAGTGAGATGAAATTTATGTCCTTCCAGAATAAGCCTCAAATCTGCCCGCCTGTCAATGTTGAAGACAACTCTGCTCTCCTGACCCTCCACAGCATTGTTTTTCAACTTCATAAACATTTTGAACATTGCTTAAAAAACAAATTCTGGGAACGGCCTTCCTTCCCCCCCCCCCCCTAATGTTGATGACAGATTTGCGCCACTGGATGATTATTACATACAGTATGGGGACAGCGATAAAATTATTAAATATTTATTGATTCCTTAATGGTTTAGTTGCTTAGCAATACACAGACTCAGCCAGAACTTTACATGCTAGTGTGCACAAAAAGTAGTTAAAGCAGAAATTCTTGTATGGGTTTGTATACATAAGTGAAGCGCTATCACCTTATCACTATAGCAGCTCAAGATAAAATGATAAATCAATAAATTGAAGAATTGCACATAACAAAAGCTTGTAGAATGTGTGAATGACAATTGAGGCCCTGCGCGCTTGACTTGTGACTAGTGCGCGCTTTTGGTGCATGGGATTCCAAGTTCAAATCTCGCTGGGGATTGCGATAGTCAGTGGTAAAGCGTTCAACTCTGGGGTGTGTGGGGTCCCTGGGTCGATCACAGCTCGTACCAAATGAGATTTGTCGTGGGAAAACAGCGTGTCCGTGGATTTTCTACGGGTTCTCCTGTTTCTTCCTACTTTCTTCTTCCCACTATTTTGTTCATTCTCAACATTACTGTCTCCTTTAGCCTATATGCCATAATCGTGGGACGTAAAACTGAAAGATTTCATTTCATTTTCATTTTCAAATTTCGGCGGAAAAAAATTAAAATTTGAACGCATTATGGTGGTGCGGATCACACCTTAAACTGTAGGTTCACGTCTCATATAGTATTGGCGCTGAAAGAGACGCTAACAGTGAAAAAATGAAATGAAATATTTGAGTTTTACGTCCCACGGTTATGCCGGTTAGGCTAAAGGAAACGGTGATGATGAGAGATGAGTGAAATGGTGGAATGAAGAAAGTGGGAGGAAACGGGAGAACCCCGAGAAAACCCACGAGCACGGTGTTTGTCCACCACAAAGTTCACTTGGCGGGGGCTGGGAACTAACCCGGGACCCCAAGCACCAGAGGTGAACGCTCTACCACTGAGCCACCGCGCCCCCCCCCCCCCCCGCTAACAGTGATGATTTCAGGGAGTGGGCTGTGGGAATTTTCCTCCCGGATTCACATAATACCCTCGTGACCATATATCCTATTGTGCTTAATGTAGATTCCCAGTATTTTCGTTAACACTATTTTTCACCCTTACCCTCGAAAAAAATCTTCTGAAATCATCACTGGATGCTATAATGTTGCCAAAATGTCTTGATCCGTGGCAAAAATGCGAACTAAAGCTCATATCCTCAACACACCCACGCGTTGAGCCAATAAGATTTCAGCTGTTGCTAAGCAAGAGAGCGGATGGCGGAAGGGAGTGGAATTCCTTTAGCCGATAGCAGCGCTTGGAACAGAAGATTAGGTGTCAAGTCAATGTGGAATATCTATAAAGAAATGATATTTTTAAGTTTATCGTTCCACTATTATGTTCTTTAGGCTAATACAGACGAATGATTAAGGCAAGTAAATGATGATTGAAGAATTGGTGGAATGAGAATGTGGAAGGAAACGCGAGTACTCCGAGAAAATATAAGGATATGATCCAGTACAAACTTAGTTGGCTGGGAATCGAACCAGAGATGATCAGAGGTAAACACTCTACCACTGAGCCACCGTGCCTCTATTAAATGCTCTAAAAACGAATCAAAAAATTTTATTTCAGGTGTACATGGGCATCCCGTAGATATGATGATCGTAATTAAATTAAATGATCTGCGTCATGTTGTTGTTGAAGACTTCTGCTTGGCAACACTGCCAATAAGGAAAATGGCAATGCTTTCTTTGTTAGCTCTTTGCTTAAACCAACCCTGAGATTCAGCAAGTGATGATCAATTAGAAATTTGTTACCAGTTTAGGCCAATTTTATTTTAAATGAATGCATGCTGACTTTAAGTTTTCCACATCAAGTAAATGTGGTGTTGGCAGCTTGGTGTTGCCGGCAGCAACTCAACTCGACGTTGGCTTCTGACGGCCGAAAGCTGAGTGTTCTAATTTCCTGTTTGGAAGCGTTTTTTTTTTTTTTTTTTTTGTTTTTTTTTTTTTTATGTCGTTCCATCCGGACTTAATTTAGAGTCAATTTCTGAATAATTGTTTGCTTATTCACTTGGGTATTTACTCGAGATAACAGACACTCCATCCTATAAGACTAGTTGATACTACATTGTTATTGGGGTCTAACGAGAAAAAAAAGATAGGATGATTACCGATCGATAGCTCTTATTAAGCTGAATAAAATGAGTGCGAGTGTAAATCGATTTTAAGCCACGTAAGCTTTTTATCATGTAACTTTTGTAAGACAACAGTAGACCCTATAGTGCGTGTTTAATTGGATGTAACTCAAATTAATGATTTAGTTTTAAACTTTCTGTTTTATTTAATTATAATATTGTCGTAATATGAGTCATATATCAACCTATAGATTACACGGAGCTCAACAATATGACATATCAATTCTCATGCGTAGTTTTTTTTTTTTTTAATATTTGAAATCTACCAAAGTGGACTTTTGTGGCGTTACAACATATGTCGTTCGTGGCCATGATAACTAGTAGATTTTTATTCAGCTGGAAAAGACAATTTCTTTATTTATGTACTGTTTGTCAGATTGTATATAATATTTTTTCTTCTAAGTATGACACACAGTGACACACACACTTCTAACAATGACACATGCTCCTAAGAGTGACACTCTTTAACAGTAACACATTTTCTTAACAATGACACGTGGCTCAGTGGTAGAGCGTTCACCTCTGGTGCATGGGATCCCGGGTTCGATCCCAGCGCCCGCCAAGTAAACTTTGTGGTGGACAAACAACATGTGCATGGGTTTCTTCGGGGGTTCTCCCGTTTCCTCCCACTTACTTTATTCCACCATTTCGTTCATTTCTCATCATCACCGTCTCCTTTAGTCTATCCGGCATAACCGGAGACGTAAAACAAAGATTTCATTTCATTTTTTTCATATTTCTAACAATGAGACATATTCTTAACAGTGACACAAGCATACACACACACACACACTTAACAGTGATACGCATACTTTTAAAAGTAAAATACAAACTCCTAACAGTGACACAATACTCCTAAAGTGACATTCATACTTTTAACAGTAATATTCATGCATCCAACAGTGACACACTCTCGTAAGTGACACTCATACTCCTAAGAGTAATACACATACTGTTAATAGTGACACACATACTCCTAACAGTGACACTTATGCTCCCAACAGTGACTCATTCTTCTAAGTGACACCCCTAACAGTAATATACATACTCCTAACAGTGGCACACCTATTCCTAACAGTGACACACTTACTTCTATCAGTGACATACATACTCCTGACAGTGACACACTCCCAACAGTGTCACATATGCTTCCAATGACGATGCACATACTACTTACAGGACTTAACAATTGTTTTAATAATTTAATCGGCTGTTGTTATTTATATAGCATCGTTGAAAAGGAATCTAATTACCATTTATCGTGTTTACAGAAAAATAATTAAATATTGTGAGAAATATAAACCAGGATAGAGTAATATCGTGAATTTGAGATCCTCTACTCTAATTATAAAAATAAAACAATCCTAAGCTGTTTCGGTTTAGTTAACTGATTCGTATGTGTTGGGGTGCGCTGAATCCAGGAATGACAACCATTTTGTCCTGGGACATCTGGGTTTTGAACAAACGGGTGGTCATTGTTGAACAAAAATATGAACACAAATATGCGATTTACAGAAATACCATTAACAGCGTAAAACAAATTAATGTACAGAAACACGCACACACGTGAAGGCAAAAAAGTAATATCATCCTCAATCAGATTGCTTGTGAAATCGTCTTTGTTTTAAAAGGTCAAACTTCGTTTGGAGCTTTTACTTTTGTAGGTGGCTGCCGGAAGATCCCTAAACAACATCCAGCAGTAATCTACAATCATCGTAACGCTCCAGTTCCTCTGATACCTTCATTCCACTTCTTCGATATCTTGATGGAAACGCTCCCGCTGCTCTTCAATCACTGGTCCCACATTGTCTGGAAAGTAGTCAAGATGGGAGTTGAGAAAATGGACTTTTAAGCTTATGGAGCAACCAAGCTTTCGGAACGCGTGCAATATTTTTTCCACCATTTCCTTGCACTGTGGGTCCTTCCGGTTTCCCACAAACGTTTTGATGACCACAGTAAAGGCAACCCAAGTTGGAGTCATTAAACTGGTGAAGTCTTTGTCGGATATGAGTTTTCTAATATCAGGGCCAACAAAAACCCGCGTACGAGCGTACTCGTAGTATTTGAGCCAGAACTATGTACCAATGTTTTACAAATCTAAGATGTAATCTTATTAAATTCGCTTTATGAACAGATTTATTGCTTTGGTTTTTCTTTGTAATCTCGTATTGTCATTCATGTCACATTACGATATATGTCAGTGATCCACATCAGAATCAATATACATGTATTTTCATGTTTCGGGGAGCACAAATACATTTAATCTTCCATGTTCATTTTTATTTTCGTGTGATGCATTTGCAGTTTAACGATTTCCAGCTACCTGTTTGGCCAAGTTACATTTCGATTGTCCAAAAACTTGACGTCCCAGGAAGAATTGGGGGTCATTTTCGACTTCGGTGCACTCAGAAGCGAAGAAATCAGCTAAAGTTATGCAAACAGCTTTTTGGTTGCAGACCTGTGTAATTTGTTGCCGTCCATATCTCTGTAACTTCTACTGCTGCTCCAACGAATTGGAAACAACCACTTTTTAACAAAGGCAGTTAATGACTTTTACTGGTAGTACAGTGACAATATCCGCAGAGTAAAGTGTCTGATGCGTAGGGTTTTTTTGTTTGTTTGTTTGTTTGTTTTTTACTTTATAGATATTATAATTAATTAAGCAACTTACTAACTGAACCAAAAACTGTACAAAACTAAACTTGGTTTCCTCATCTGAACTTACATGCTAAACCGAATCTTTGTAACAAGAAAAAAAAAAAAAGAAAAACTCTTAAATTGTTATGTGTGTAGCATAAACATTGCGCTCTGGACCTACAGTATTTGTTAGCTTGGAAAATGTCAAGACTACAATCGTTTCCTGCCAAGAAGTTTCCCAAAATGTATCCCACAATTTAAACAGCCAGTGGATTCTAACTCCTTCACTAAACCCGCAACGCAAATTCTATTCAGCACACAACTGCTGAATTTAGTCCCAACATGTAACGACAGCCGCTGCTCGTGTGAATTCCATGGCGTGAAATACCTTGTTTCTCTTGGATATGTCGCCATCTTGTACACATAGCGACGCGACACTGTCTACATTAGTAGTGCTCTTACCCCATTCCCCCCCCCCTTTCTCTCTCTCTCTCTGTCTTTCTCTTACACACAAACACATACACACATATTCTGATCTTTCCTTTTCACTCCTTTCCATGATCGGTCTGTAACTGTTTTCGTTACTATTACTACAAACCACAGACAAAAGGTCAAAGTATCAGAGGCGTAGCGTCCATGAAAGCTGTAGAAGCTCCACTTACGCTGAATAAACAGAATAATGCATTAAAATAGCTGCTTACCCCAAGTAGAAAAGCAAGCAAGCTATGTCGCTACAAAATACAATTAAAATATCACTTTTACATGTATTATTTATTTATTTAAGAAGAAGAACACAACAAGTTATTCTACCCAATTACAGTGTTCATACCAGAGTTACATAGAATATCTATAATATATTTGCGAAATCTATTCTGACTCATACTGTGTATATCCAGAACTTTTTTACATTTACTCAGTTTGTTGTAGACTGCACCCATCCTCCACGTTGGTGACTGTTTTGTTGCATTTGTTCGAGATTTCTTAGAATAAAAGAAATTTCCATTGCTCACACGTATGTTTCCATTGGGTACCCTGAGATGAAAGGCAGAGACCAAATCCTTACTATTTAATTTGTTATTTAATATTTTGTACAAGAATATCATGTCATTTAACACTCTTCTGTGACTGAGACACATTGTGTTAAAATTTTCATTAAGAGAAGTACCATTTTCATATGTGGGGAAGATGCCTGTTCTCTTGTACACCAGAAACCGTAGAAATTTATTTGAACTCTTTCTATTCTAATAGAGTCTTTCTTCGTGTGGGGGTTCCATATAATAGACGCATATTCTAATTTTGATCTAACAAATGAACAATATAATTTCAGTAAAACATTCGACTTATTAAATTCCCTTCCCATTCTCAAAATAAATCCAAGATTTTTGTTTGCGTCATTTTCAATTTGATTTATATGACGCTCAAACGATAGTTTGTTATCATATATTACACCCAAATCTTTGATGGTTTGTTCCCCCTTTAATTCTTTACCATCTATCTTATATTGAAATTTAACAACATTCCGTTTCTTAGTGAAGGACATGGTTTTGCATTTATCTTAATTTATGTTTAACAAGTTGTTCTTGCACCATTCATTTACTCTGTGTAGATCCTCCTGCAAACTGACACAGTCCTGTGCTGTTGTAATTCTGCTATATAATTTTAAATCGTCTGCATAGAGTAGTTTATGTGATGTTTTAATACAATTAGGAAGGTCATTAATGAATATTATAAAAAGTAACGGCCCTAAATTAGATCCTTGTGGGACTCCAGAAAATTGAATATATTCAAATGATCTACAGGATTTATAAACCACATATTGTTTTCTGTCCATCAAATATGATTTCATAAGAGCAATTAACTGATCAGAAAAGTTGAGAAATTTAAGTTTATTCACTAATAACGTGTGGTTTACCTTATCAAATGCTTTCGCAATATCTGTATAAACTACATCTATTTGATTATTACTCTCCAATGTATCAACTAGATGGTCAGTGAAGACAGCGAGATTTGTTACGGTGGATCTGCCAGGAACGAATCCATGTTGATAATCCGATATTACTGGTTTAATGTGATTTTCAATGCGCTTATAAATTATGCTTTTAAATATCTTTGCAAATGAGTTTAGAATACAAACAGGCCTATAATTTTGAATTTCTTTACTGTCATTATTTTTAGGAATAGGGTAAACTTTTGTAAGTTTCCATTTTGCTGGAAACGTGCTGGTTTGGAGTATTAGGCTCCTTACAATATATATTATTAAAGGGTATGTGTGAAAGAAGTAGACCTATTTTATGATAAGGTTCTCCTTAATAATAATAATAATAATAATAATAATAATAATAATAATAATAATAATAATAATAATAATAATAATAAATGTTTAGATTTCCGCATATAAGGAGTCGCTAATTTTGTACACAGATGGCTCTTCACCATATCTAATTGCGTACGCGACCTCTTCTTTAATTTTCAGCTCGGAAGAATTGGCAGGAGGTTAAAATACATCCATGTTTCTGATTGTCTCTAAGGACGCCCTGCCAGTATGCAGTCCATATAGCATATTTCTTATACCAGTGTAGAAAGACAACTTTACCCCCGTGAATTATTACCGGGAGTAATAATTCCATTACCACCCTTGAATTCCCATTTATTTGAAATATTTGAACCGAAAATCATGCTATTTCAAAAGATACATCAAAGAAACACTCCAACAAGGGAGATAATAATACCCTAGGGAATTATCTATTACCTCTCTCGTCGGGGTGTTCCTTTGATATATTTTTTTAAAAAAAATGTTTTGATTTTCTATTCAATCATTTCAAACAAATGGGTATTCGAGGGAGTAATAGGATTCTCTAAGGTATTATGGCCCCCTCGTCGGGGTGTTTCTTTGATGTGTCTTTTGAAACAGTATGATTTTCCGTTCAAACATTTCAAATAAATGGTAATTAGAGGGGGATAATGGAATCATTACCCCCGGTAATAATTCCCAGGGGTAAAGTTTTCCTGCTACACCAGCTTATATAACAAAATACGATAATGGTAGTGCTCTTCGTAATTTATTTATCTCACTCATTTCTTTACTTTGAGCTATTTTGTGTAAACTTATCTTCCCCGAATGAAGAACGGGCGTTTCAGCTAATGTATTTAAACTTGCTTTCATTTAAAATAAAACCAAAGCTAATAAGTTATCTTATATATAAAAGAGAACGCACAAATCCTTTGTTCCCTCATCACGCTAATACGGCTGAACCAATTTCTTTCATTTTTGGGGGGTTATTAGGATTTGGACCCTAGATGGTTTTTATCATATCACTTTAATTTTTAATTACCAGTGTCTTCAGATAATTGACCATTCAAGTGTCCATAACGTACAAATCCTTTGTTAGTTCATCATAGGTAAAAATAAACGTATTTATATGCAACCCGCATGACCGTGTCACTCGGCGGGTTAACATAAATGACAGGCGATATAATGTTAACATTTACTGCAATCTACTATGGTTTTTATCATATCACTTGAAAGCGAAAAAGTAAAAATTATCTAAGTAACAAAGTTTATTGCGTTCCGGGGTGACCGCAGCGAAGCGGGGCGGGTTAACATAAATGACAGGCGATATAATGTTAACATTTACTGCAATCTTCTATGGTTTTTATCATATCACTTGAAAGCGAAAAAGTAAAAATTATCTAAGTAACAAAGTTTATTGCGTTCCGGGGTGACCGCAGCGAAGCGGGGTGAACGCTGCTAGTATGTTATAAAACCTGTCTTGCATAATCATTCTTTACGTATGCATTTAAATAATCAGAAATGTAATGCTAACTATTGCTTACTTGTAATAATAATAATAATAATAATAATAATCGTAAAATAATTGTGCAATAACGCTTCTTAAAAATGAGGCTACTCGAAGGTTACTCAATTAAATAAAGACTGAAGTCTTCCTTACAATATATATTTATTTATTTATTTATTTATTTAACAACCACCAGATACAGCTCAGAGGCCATTTTACACTGGATATCTAACAACAACAACAACAACAACAACAATGGAAAGGATTTGGAAAGGCATCGGCCAGGGCCTGTTTAGTAGGTACCATCCCGGTATTTGCCTGGTACAACTGAGGGAAACCCTGGAAAACCCCAGTCAGGATGGTCGGCAGCGGGAATCGAACCCACGACCTCCCGAATGCGAAGCCAACGCTCCACCACTTGAGCTACTTTGCTCGGTTAATATAGATAGATAGATAGATATAGATATAAACAATAGATATCTCATAAAAAAGAAGGACTTTTTGGCGCTGTTCTTTCTACTAAATACCTTTACAACGATAACGTATTAAGCTAAGAAGCGTATGGCACTTGATGTTTGTAAAACAAATTAAAATAGTGATTTCTCTTTGTACTAAACAAAATAATAGGAAAATATACAAAATAAACGGTGGTAATCTGTTTCTCAAGCCTCTATGTAAATCAACTTATACCTATAAAGTAAAATTACTAACATGAAAAGTAAAATTACATTTTTAACAATAAAAATAACATATTTTCTTATAAATTTACTGTAAATTTGTAAAAAAAAAAAAGAATGCAACTGTAATTTAATCTAAGAAAATATATATCCACTTACAAAATAAAGGGGAAATGATTTTACATTGATATTTGGTAATTTAAACTACAGAACCGTGTATTATGAGCCTTAAAAAAACAACATAAAAAGTCAAATTTTATCTTCAGAGAAACACTAAATAGAGATAATTCGCTGACCATGTATAACTAAAAAACCATAGAACTTGTGCGATACCTTGAAACACTATTATGTCCGATTTTTTTCAATAAACTGTCTTCCAGTAAATAAAAAAAAAATCAGTAACCAACAGATTTTATAATTACTACATTCCTTAAGCTGTTTCCTCATGCAGGGTAAAAAAAGTACATATCCATCATCATCATCATAGGTATTCTACCATTATTGACCGGACACTTACTACACCTGAGAAGCTTCCATGCTCCACGGTCTTCCGCTAACCTCTTCATTTTCACGTACGATTTCTCTGTTTTGATATCGTCCATCGATAGTAGTCTGCTTCGTCCCCTCCCTCTCTTTCCTGCCATCATACCCTCTAGCACGTCCCTCATGATGCAGTTCCTTCTTAGCCAATGTCCCAACAAGTTTCTCTTCCTTTCCTTAATGATATCTAAAACTGATCTTTTTCTCCTCCACCATTTCTAACACTTTCTTATTCGTTTTCCGCTTGACCCAATTAATTCTCTCCATTTTTTTCCACATTTAGAAAGCTTCGAGTCGTTTTTCATCACTTTTGCGTATGTTAAAAGCGCTTGGTTTTGCTTATACAAGTAAACAAAAAATATCGTCATAGATTTGTTTGAGCGTAATGTTGTAATTTAAATGTAATCCTCAAATCTAGTTGACAAATATTTTCACTCACATTTGTCGGCATATTCTGAGCTCCGGTGTCTTATTTAAAAAAGATTCAACCATATGTTTATTATTTATAGCCCCTAACCTGGTGCAATCAATGATAGAGTATTTTAAAGTTATGTGATGGTACTTTTTAGATAGTAACAAAGTACACTACATTACGGAGGCGTTCCTAGTTTTCTTTTACGCTTACGCCGTTTTACAATCCCATTTGCCCCTCGTAAAACCCTAAGATAAAACGTTCTGAACAATGCCTTAAAATAACAGCTTACCCTCGGTAGGAAAGCACACAGTACTGCTGCAAACTACATATATACTAAAGAAATATGTATTCTTTATCTGCATCATAAACTTTCCTTTATCACCACCCATTTTCGAAATAACTTCACAAAATAGGAAGGTCAATTACTTTCACACTTGCGTTATTTGTTGTCTCTAAATCTGTTAAAATGTAATGGATAATTTAAGCTTTAACCTTAGGCAGACGCATGTATAAAACAAAGTCAAAATGGATCTTATTTTAAGTATACACATTTCTCTAGTGATTTCGTTGTTTGCAAATCCCTGTACCTATTAGTCTTGAGTATAGAGTTATTTGAGATTTTGTACCAACGCTGTATGCTTTTATCCTTCGCCAAGTGTGAAAGTCGACGGTTTGCTATTCAAGTTGGAACATTCCACGACAATGAGAGAGATAAAACAGAGAGAGAGGAAGAAGAAAACATCGAACATTTTGCTAGACAATTGCGTCTGTCGAGAAAAGTTGGTCCGAAGAACACCATTCATCACCATCGTCTTGTGTGGAAGGTTTTCTCACCCCTATTTCTCCCCCGCTCCAAATCCTGACAGCGACAAGATTTAAGACGAACAACCTCTGACGTCAATCTGCATTCACTTCTAGAAGGGCGTGTTATCTTTCTATACCACTCGACGAACAACTAAGATTTCCCGAGTTCCTCCAAGGCCGTCGCATCGTTTTCTCCTAACGGAAAGATTGCGACTGTGTCGTGTCGAGTTTTCTCAAATTAGTAAAAGAAGTCAAGTTGTTGCACTGCGTAGTTAATCAGCTGCACAGTCTTTTTGCGAAGAACATGTGGTTGGTGGCTTTTGTCGTCATAGAGAGTGGGAAAACCACAGTTTGATTACGTACAACTCCGCAATTAGGGTCCCCTAATAAGGTTAAGGAAATAATCTAATGCAAAGAAAATGAAATGTGTTACACCATCATGCCAAAATGCCTGAACCGATTATGATGAAAGTTTTATACACAGAAAAACGTCAATCCGGGTAAGATTTGTATTATTCGACATTAATATAACTGTTATCATCATGAGCGAGATAATTCTCATTTCAATTAAGGTTTTCATATTTTGTCAGGTGCTAGGCCTATATAAATAAAAATGAAAGTGTCTATGTGTGTAACATCATAACTCTTGAACCACCCGACCGATCTCGATCAAGTTTTCAACAGAGATGAGGTTCAGGCCTGGAATAGTTTTTATAATTTCACTTTGATGGTGCAACTTAGGTGAGAGGAGGTGAGGGAAAGCGGAGAAGTATTTAAAAAATGATCGAAAATGACCGATATTAGTATCGAATCCATAGTTTTCGGTGTCGCTAATATGAACAGTACCGTTCAAGTGCCGTTTAAATCAAAATTCAGTCCTTTATTTCCAAAATGAAACGTGTTCTCCCAGTGCGAAGAAAGAGTAATCTGCTAGTAATACTATAAATTGGTAATTTATCCAATCCTCTTATTAAAGGATGCAAGATCACCAGATTTTATCAAGTACTAAGTAAAACGTCAACCATTCGTAAGAAATTTTTTCCTGGCGCCTTTTAATTATTGCTGAAACTTAAAAAAAAAAAAAAAAAACACCCATTTTTATTATTTATTTATTGGAGAAAAAAGCTTGCTTTTCTTTAGCTCCAAGGAAACGAAAGAAAAGAGTACGTAACTAACTACAACATTCTTTGATTCCCGTGTACAGTTCATTTCAACCTCTTTGCGTTTCTATTTCTACTCCTCCCTTCCAGATATTACCGAGTATAATGATTGTTGTCAGAATATTGTTGAGCATACGACTTACTCCGCAATTTTCTGCTTCATTTAAGTCATCTCTCCAGTTTTACACTACACAGAGAAAAATCCGTTCTCCGGACAGCGGCATATTATACAAATATACGGTATATTCTTGCTTACTATAGAAATCAGTATGGAGCATACGGAGGCGCTGCCCTTAGGTGTTACATCATGCCGTTGCAGGATGTCTGACATCTAACAGTTTTCCATATATCACATGCATATACTTACGTTACCTTCGTCAGCTATATGTTATATACGTCCATTTGTATGTGAGATCCTGACCGCCTACATTGTTTCATACGGAAAGTACGTATAGATGTACAGAAAGTATTGTAAAACATGCGTTTTCAGTTATACGTCTGCTGTATGTTAAGTCCAAAAACTACAGGAATTACGCATGTAACCTATCTTTCTAAGTACGCCACCTACATTTTTTTTTTCTCGGTGTGCCACATTACATCTATACGAGTAGTATACGAAGTTGTCTAAACAGTATTGAGCCCTATAGAGAATTCCGGCCAAAATAGAGAATTCCGGACCCAGTGGACTTCCCGTGGGTGCGCCTCTGATACGGTGGATGCATTATAATCTCCCACCAAAGTTATCTCAAGTTCTGAAAGATCGTTAGCTCTGGCACTACCTACATATTTTTTCTAGCGCGGATTACCAAGAAGGGGTCATTTTGTGCCCACTTGTTAAGATTAAATATATCTCGCGAAAGAAACAAATTAGAACCTCTCACAAAAATCTACAGAAACTGAAGTTAACATTACACAACATAAGACTAACAGCTATTTATTACGCTGCTATGTAGAAGCAATCCCGTAGCCAGCCCAAAAATGTAGGGGGGGAACGGTAGAAATTAGAGAGGCCCGACCCAACCATATTATAGTTCATTTGCAAGCCTACCGTGAAAATTTTAGGGGGGGCAGCGAAAATTTAGGGGGGCCGGCCCACCCTAGCCCCCCGTGGATATGGACCTGTGTAGGAGTGATATTTTTAAATGTCAGTCCCATCTCCTACCAACGAGGAGGGGTACTCCGTGCCCAACAAATTAAAATAGCAAATTTATGAGACATATAAACGTGAAACATTCGGAATACTTTACACGGGATATGACTAACCGGCCAAATTCAGAAAAGGCGGGGTACTGCTATTTATTATATTGCCATCTAGGAGTGACACTACTAAATGTCAATTACATCTCCTACCAACAGGGGTGGGGGTATTTTCTGTCCGCCAATTTAAAATAGAAACTTTTATGAGACATATCAACGTTCAATTTTAACCACCATAAGGTTTTCGCTTTAGATGAACATGTTTAGTATTAATATATTTTCTTACAATTAAAAAAACGATTTAAAAAGAGTAATTACAAAAAATATACTGTGATGGGCACAAAGTACCCTCCCTCCTTGTTGGTAGTCCGAGGTGCGGTCTGGCGCTATTACGACACCCTTTCTGTTTACCAGTTCCGGCTGCTTCTTTTGAATTGGTATGTGCATTCGTGTTAACCGTACAGGTCCAAGTCTATCATTTCTACCCGGCAGCAGCACTTCCTAATGCACGATACCCTTCCGAGCCTACCAAACACACATCATAATCTTCCCAAGCGTCAGTGTGGTTCTTGCGACACACTGTATACCTTCTTCTCGCTTTAACCACAATCTTTTATTTGCAGTTGCTGTTGTAGGTTATCCCGTTTTCATCACTCGTGATGAACACTTTCAGAAATGACTTGAATGAGTTCGTTACGTGTCACTAGATCTTCGCAGATATAAATTCGATCCAATTTAAGTTTTTGAATAAAATCATATGACACTTAAACATAGAATTTCTTTCAGTAGCTACCTTTCCCCAAATGTTTTATTACTCTTTGGCGAGAGATGTTTAGTTCATTGGCAATGCCATGACTGCTTATATGGCGGTCTTGTTGGACGTTTGCCAGATTATCATCTACTTTTGCTGTGATTGGTCGACTATTGCAAGGAGCATCTTGGCCATCCAAAGTTCCAGAACGAATGCAACTGAATCATCTTTCGGCTGCTGCTTGTGATAACGTATCTTCTCCATAAACAGCACACATTTCTTCAGGTGCTTGTGTATCATTTGCGCCTTTATCGAAAATAAAATTAACAAATTCGAGTTTTGCGAATCACTCATATTCACGGCACAATACTTTACGTCTGTGTATAAGAATTCCAACACTTTTTTTACGCTTCTCAACTGTCAGCTTTCAAATAACATTGACCTGCTACGACTGATTTGAGACACTAACGCCATGTCGTGTGCAAAAGGCTTGATATTGTCATGAGGACTACATTAGGGCGAAGGCAACCTGGGGAGACACGACAACGACACCGATAGCGACACCGACAACGGTAGACGGAACGTCCGTTAAAATATTGCATTAAATTGGAGCAATGCACACTACAGCGACTGCGACAACGGCCAAAGAAGTTTGCTGGGCGACAGGCGGGGCTCGGTCTTGCCGTGCCCGACGGAATGGCAGACCAGACTGCGGAGCGACAAGTTGTAACACGTTCGCAAATGGGACAACGCACACTACCAACGGCACAACGCCAGATCTATCTTGCAACTGGAGTTCGGACATGTGTCGTTGTGCTGTCGGTGTCGTTCGTTCCCAGACACGAGCCAGAACCAGAGACATCTGTCGGTATCGGTGCCATCTCAGGTTCCTTCGCCCTTAGACTCATTTATTAAACCTTTGTTTGTGATTGTGTGATTGTATTTTTAATTCATTACTCTTCAATATGATCTGCAAGGGACAGAGAAAGGAAACTTTGGATAGTTCAAAACTCAATTATGATTAACTGATGAATTCTTTATTTGTAAAAACTCCTTTGTAATTTAATCTTTGAATTAGTTTCCACATACGGAAGTCATCTACCTAACACAAGCCATCGACAAACATGATTAGAGAAATATATTCCTATAGGTACACTTACTTACTATTTCACCACGAGTAAGTACGTGCATGACCTCAGCATCAGTCGAGAAACAAAACGACTTTTATTTCCTAAGTCGTGGCGACTGCGACTCTGAACTCACAAGTAAACCTTACATTTGGGTGAATCGAGTTGCTGACTGAGACATATATGAGAAAGTAGTACTAAATGTGGTCTGTATTTCAGTGAAGTTTTAGGTGCGAAGCTCCAGGGGTTTAGGAGATATAGCTACCAGAACATCACATGGAAGTACAGAATAGTCTTCATACAGTTGGAGGTAAAAGCTCTGTAAGACCTCTTGTAACGACAAAAGATGAATAACAAATATATGGGTACATATTAGGACTAGGGGGAAGTCATATAGTAAAGGTATACCTGACGGCGGCCATCTTGAAATCCGCCATTTTGAATTAAGGTTAAGTTTTTAAAATAGGAATAGGGTCATGTGATACATGACTTAAGGCGCAAATTTAATCAGAAGAACAATGGTGACGTTAATTTTGATTTACGCGCAATTGGTAAAAAGTTACAGGGAAATTAAATATTGTTGCAGCATATGTATTAGTCCTTTACCCCACCTTGTAAATTTTGTGTTAATGATAATAATTAAATAAAAAGCAGATGGATAAATATTAAGTTCTATGGTAAGAGTTGCCTTGATGGCGGTCATGTTCAAATCCGCCATTTTGAATCAGACAAAAGTTTTAAACAAAACGCATAACAGTGACACCTTATTAATAGCAAATTTTACCATAACTCCAACGGTATAACAATTTTTGCTTTATCATTAACCAGCACAAAATTAAATGGATCGCTCCTTACGACTACTACTTTGACGGAATTGTTAACGACAAATGTGTCAAGTGTAACTCGATTGCCTTTGTCAGGTGTGTTCACTGTGAGCAGAGCATTTGTGCAAGTCATGCACTCTTTTCTGAACTACATATTGATTGTACTAATTGAGGACTTTTCTGGAAGAAAGACCCAAGTTCAATTATGACTCAATTCCACTTTGGTCATTTTTCCCTGAATTAGCAACTTGTTTATGCGATAACAAATGCTGGTTAATGATAAAGCAAAAATGGTTATACCGTTGGATTTATGGTAAAATTTGCTATTAATAAGGTGTCACTGTTATGCGTTTTGTTTAAAACTTTTGTCTGATTCAAAATGGCGGATTTGAACATGGCCGCCATCAAGGCAACTCTTACCATAGACCTAATATTTATCCATCTGCTTTTTATTTAATTATTATCATTAACACAAAATTTACAAGGTGGGGTAAAGGACTAATACATATGCAGCAACAATATTTAATTTCCCTGTAACTTTTTACCAATTGCGCGTAAATCAAAATTAATGTCACCGTTGTTCTTCTGATTAAATTTGCGCCTTAAATCATGTATCACATGACCCTATTCCTATTTTAAAAACTTAACCTTAATTCAAAATGGCGGATTTCAAGATGGCCACCGTCAGGTATACCCTTACTATATGACTTCCCCCTAGTCCTAATATGTACCCATATATTTGTTATTCATCTTTTGTCGTTACAAGAGGTCTTACAGAGCTTTTACCTCCAACTGTATGAAGACTATTCTGTACTTCCATGTGATGTTCTGGTAGCTGTATCTCGTAAACCCCTGGAGCTTCGCACCTACAACTTCACTGAAATACTGACCACATTTAGTACTACTTTCTCATATGTGTCTCAGTCAGCAACTCGATTCACCCAAACGTAAGGTTTACTTGTCAGTAAGAGCCCCATCAGGAAATCGCGGTCTGAAAGAGGGATTGGCGCCGTTTTGACGGTGGCTGGCCGCCGGAGGCAGCCGGCACCCGTCCGCGGCGGCACGACGATCTACTTGTTCAAAGTTGCCGACCTTTTGCCGAGGCGGCAAGCGGTCGAAAATCGTAAAATAAAATGCCCTTTGCCGACTGTTTCCGACCGTCAGAGTCGGCAAAATAGTCGGAAAGGCCTCTTTCCAACCCTCTGCCGACTCCTTATGCCGGCCTCTTTTCGACGCCATCGCCGGTGCATTTACTGAGCCTTTACGGCTGTTTGCCGACTGCTCAGCAAGGAAACTTTCCGACGACGGCGCCGACGCATTTAATGCTCATTTCCGGCTGTTTGCTGACTGCTCGGCAAGGCGACTATTCGTCGCGGTCGAAAATCGCGCGGGAAGACGCCGGTGTCCGGCGCCGGCAATTCGACCGCGACATCTGGTCGGGTAAATCGTCCGACTATAGGCGGCAGGATCTTGATGGAGAGGAGGACTCCGTATTCAACTGTGGATCCGACCTAAATAAAATAGTTTCACCGAAGTGTATCATCTACAGGACTTGTGTTATAGAAACATCAGTTAGGCTAAGATATATATACTCACTGCATATTTGTCAATGTCTAGTCATGATACAGTACTTGCAACATTTCAACTGATACCAATAAACATAAATTACATACATTAAAATCATTCTCCGAAAACTTGATTTTTTTTCATCATAAACAGAATGTTCACGAATATTGGCGTACGGATTATCGATGTCTAGATTTCTAAGAAAAGTTTGTTATTACTATGACTACGGTACCTCTCGGGTACGTCCCGTTCTATGTCAATAATATATAACTTATAACAGTAATGATTTCTAAAGTACCAAATATACAGTAATTTTCAGCAGACGTTGAGTCATCGATGGAAATCTGTTTTCAACATGGGGGGAGGGGAGGATTAAGACCGTACCCATAACTTTTTTTTAAGGCGATATTCAAAATATTTATGAAGTTGAAAAACAATGCTGTGGAGTTTTAAGAGAGCAAAGAAAGTTGTCTTCAATATTGGGAGGCGGGCAGATTTGAGGTTTATTCTGAGGGGGTGATGAGAATCATATTACGTTAGATGAACCTGATTTCTGAGATGAACCTGTTGCATATTATATAGCAAGGGGCATCAATTTCATTTTACTTTTCTTTGTGGAAGTCGGACAAAAATCATCACATTTCTCTCCCAAAAACACATATTAAATTGGATTATTGGAGGGGGACAGTCCCTTCACTCATCCCCAAGGGATTTGCGCCAGTGCTTTGAGTGACATTTTATCTCTCTTGTGTTAACACATTTTTCCTCTGATAAACCAAGAGTCACCTAGGAAGCGCGGCGAGAATCGATAGATTCGAATAAAATATGAAGTTAATGAAAATATAAAGGTAACCAAAAAAGTTCTATCGCTTTTTCCTAGTTAGTGGAATATGTTTTTTTTTTTTTTTTTTTTTTAAGATAATAGGGCACCAGCACTATCTTATTTATTTCTTTAAGTGGTACGGAGGACTCATGTTTCACAAGTTAAATTGAGGGGATAAGTTAATTTGGCATAACTTAAAGTCTTAACAAATATATAGATTAGTGTTTCTGGGGCCCGTAATAGCAGCCATTTTATTAAAATGGAGCCTCCACATTTCTTTTCTTATGTAGTGAACCTATTCCATGTTCCATTTATGCATTTGTGTTCGTATGTTTTAACATGGAGAAAGAAAGCTTTTATCTTGAAGTGGGGCCCTCGAGAGGTAGAAAGCTTAATGGGAGGTCAGTGCCCTCCTATAAAATATTGTACTGACTTATCTTCCGCTTTCAATAACCGACAATTAACATCCTTACAACGTTTATAATAAATGAATTACTTTTATACCTTGCATATCGGAAATTTGCAACTCTAAATATAGTTTATATGCAAAATATATGTACAATTTATTTCCAAGTTAATGTTTTCTATGAATGCAGATTTCTGTAACATTTTTGTACCTCAAATTTTCCTTTCTTCTTACATTGACTTCAGCAAACTAATTCTTTCTATCTTACTTGTCTCGTAGCGCTCCGCAGACAATTTATTTATTTTAAGTTTGGAAAATGAACACTCCACACTCTCAGTTAATAGGAATGATAAGATTGATTGATTGATTTGATTTGATTTTAGCCTCCCTTTCAAAAACGAGGTTATATGAGACGTGGACCTACAGCTTAACGTGGAATTCGAACCACATGAGATCCCACCGGGAATCGAACCCGGGTGTCCCACCCCAAAAGCGCAAAAGCGCATATGCTAACAGCTTATCCACGAAGAAGCTCAGGAATGCTAAAAAAAAAAAAAACATGATCAATGCTAAACAAGGCTTGAAGAAAATTTTATGGAAAAGGTTTTTCATTATAAGAAGAGAAGTTAGTTCACATATTGTTGTCTCCCATACTATTCCAAAAAAATCGTTCCACAATGCCTTTTAGAAGTGGAAGAGGCGTTGGAAACGATGTTTGTATTAATAGTGAACAATTTTTGAAGGAGGTAAATTTGAATAACTTCCACAAACGATACGTACCATACGCTAAAAAATAAGCTTTTATTGTCTAGGTGTACCGTAGGATTTAAAATTACACAATTACTTTGGCAGCAACAGAAAAAAGACACGAAAAGACGCTCAGCTACATATATTGCCCCGAAGAGACGTTGTAAAACATGAGCCGGTGGACAGCAGCCAGTATTATTTTTTTAAATCTAATTCGCACACTATTAGGTTATTTGCTAATGGACCTGAACTTACAACGCAATAACGTGGTAGTGAATTTAATTCTTGGTTTTGCTTTCTGTTACGTTTTGAATTTAAAATTTCTCCGTTTTTTGTTTTAAAAAAAAGGGAGAGAAAGAAGTTACTTTCCTGATACGAATTCTTAAGAGGATGTCGTTATTAATGAAGCTTAGTTTTTTTTAAAAAAAAAAAGTTTTTTCTTTTGGAGCTAGTCCAAGCCAAAACAGTTTCTAACTTTACTATAAATTTAGTAAAATACTCTTACAGGAATTGAATATTTCCTCCAGGTTTTCGATTTTATTTTGTTCTCTATCCGTGTGTTCCAAACAACATTTAATTTTCCTCATTTATTTCTAGGAACTTGCTAAAAAAATATATGATGTGAATCGATCGATAGAGCAGGGAATTAAAGAAATAATGTTTTCCTGAAAACGTATTTCCAGAGACAACGAAACGCGAGAGAAGACATGTTGCCTACTCTGGCCTTCTGTCTGACCTGATCTCACTTGACCTCCCACCTAGTGGCAGTCTTTTGAAATAAATGTTGTGTTCGGTAGCAAGGAGCAGAGAAAAAATGTAAAAAAAAAAAAAAAGCATCAGATGGTAAAGAGCTAAAAACAGAGAGGGGAAAGTTAAAAGTTAATGCGAGCAGCTCATGAATAGTGTTGCGTACGAAACGCTTACGAGACGAGAAATAAAGTTTTCTTGTCTCGACTCGTAAATTTTGTAGATCTCGTCTCGACTCCATACTTCAAGATATCTTTCTCGTCTCGTCTCAAAAGTGTTCTCGTCAGGCTTTCTAAATTTATGTAAAAGAATTTATTCTCTGAGTTCTTGCTTATTTGCATCTAGAAGTTATCAGAATTCTTCCGCGCCAATAGAGATAAATAAAGGAGTGATATATAACATTTAAACCATATTTATTATTGGAGTATATTGTGCTGTGATTTGAGTATCTATAAAGGTTGATTTAAATGCTCTTCCTTGTTTTCCTAAAATTATTTTATGAACTTACAGTTTTTTATGCTAATGTAATATTAACACTAAAGCAAAGTTTGATATCTAAGACTTGGTCGAAATAGTATTGTCCTCGAGATTCGTGAAATTTCTTGTCTCAAATTTAATAATAATGAACTTCTTGCCTCGAGTTGTGCATTGTTTTCGAAACAAGAATTTAGATGAGACAATAAATGGCTACACTGCTCATGATGACGAAATAGAAACCATGATAGAAAAGTGAGAAATGTAAGTAGTAACAAGTGAAGGACAACTATTCTTTGGGACAGGCCATTCGAGGCCCAATGTCTGGATGTCTGTCTTTGGCACATACAGCAGGTGCCGCAGTCACCATTAGAAACGTCCAAGCTCGGACTTGATCCCAATAAGTGACCCCGAGCCCATTCCAGCACGAGTCCTATAAGTGAAAAGTGAGTCGAAGCACAAACCCTGTAAGTCGACAGTGAGCCACAGCACGAGTCCTGTAAGTAGATAGTGAGCTGGAATACGAGTGCTATAAATAAATAGTGAGCTAGAACACGAATTCTGTTAGTGGATACCGCAACAAAGCACAAGCTCTATAAGTTGGTAGTGAGCAACAGCGCGACACCTATAAATAGATAACAAAGCGGGCCGCGAGTCCTATAAGTGAATAGTGAGCCAGAGCACGAGTTCTCAAGTGAGTCAGAGCACAAGATTTATAAGCAGATATTGAGCCATAGGACGAGTGTTGTAAGTGCAAAGCAAGTCGGAGTATGACTCCTATAAGTTAATAGTGAGTCAGAGCTCGAGTTCTATAAGTGGATAGTGAGTCAGAGCCCGAGTTCTATAAGTGGGTAGTGAGTCACAGCACAAGTTCTATAAATGAATAATGAACCAGAACACGAGTTCTATAAACGGATAGTGAGCCAGAGCATAAGATCTATAAGCGGATAGTGAGCCACAATTCGGGTTCTTAAGTAAACAGTTATCTGGAGCACGAGTTTTATAAGAAACGAGCTGGAGCACGAGTTTTATAAGAAACGAGCTGGAGCACGAGTTCTATAAATGAATAGTAAGACAGAGCACGAGTTGTATAAGTCGCGAATGAGCCAGAGCACAAGTTCTATAAGCTGATAGCGAGTTCTATATGTGAATATTGAGCCAGAGCACGAGTTTTATAAATGGATAGTAAGCCAGAGCATGAATTATGTAAGTGGATAGTGAGCCAGAAGGTGAGTTTTGTAAGTGGGTAGCAAGCCATAGCACAAATCCTAAAATGAACAGTGAGCCGGAGCACAAATTCTATGAATGAATAGTGAGCCGTAGCATATCTTCTATAAATGGATAATAAGGCAGAGCACGAGTTCTGTAAATGGATAATGAGTCACAGCATGAGTCCTGTAAATGGATAGTGACCAGAGCACAAATTCTGTAAGTGGATAGCGAGGCAGAGCACGAGTTGTATAAGTGGATAGCGAGCCAGAGCACGATTTCGAGTGAGCTCCAATTCCAACAAGTCTAGTGAGCACGAGCACGAGAGTGCAAAAGCATAATTGCATGCGGCGAGTCCAAGCCCCTACGGCGCGCGCGAAGGTTAATAACGGCGAGTCTCATTGAGGATAACGAGCCCGAGTTCGATCGTGTGTGAGTGTGGGCTACAGTGAGACTCGTTGGCAGTAGTGTGTACGGGCCTTATAGAAAGTAGTGAGCCTGAACCCGACTGCGTCGTGAATGCAATATTCCTTTCCACTATGTTTCCCTCACATGTAACTATTTTAGAGAGGCAGTGCAAACCTGTGAGCCGTATTGAAAAGGGGGATAACTCGAAAAATTTCTCACCTCCACGAATATCGATCGCGGTTCTCTCAGTTAGTACGTAGACATCATATCGACTGCACTACCGCGGTTCTGAGACATAAAAAAGGGCAAATTTCAGAAAATAAAATATTAAAATGGAGAAACAAACATGAAGATCAAGAGGAAATAAGAAAAAGGTATATCACCAAAAATATGATGATGAAAATATTTAAACCATAAAGTCTGAAGGTTCAGTGGAAGTATTCTGAAGGTGCGTCGAAAATTTCTCCTTTTGTTACTTCAATTTTATAAACCTGGCTTAACCTTGTCATCTAAAGGTAGATACATTGATTAATACTACAATGATTTTTTATGAAAGAATTTACTAAAAGAAGATTAAAAGAGAAAAATACGAATACTTGGGTGTTGATCTCAATCTCTTATGTTGCCGTATCCAAACATAAACTTCTACACTCCAGAGATGAACACTATTGCATTAATCTACAATATCAAGGAAAATTTCAACTAATTATTAGCAGAGGTTTCGTCGTTCTAATATTGTAAAATTACAAGAGAATACATATATCTAATGTAGAATATTATTATTATTATTATTATTATTATTATTATTAATAATAATAATAATAATAATAATAATAATAATAATAATAATAATAATAATAACGAAATATTACCACAATGCTTTTATCATATTTTTTCTCTTTATTAGAGGTAAATCTTGGAACTTAATTTTCACTCAGTTCCACAGTAACTATCGCTCTGAAATTTTGTACAGATACGTAAACCCAATGTCAATATGATATTTTCACATCATGTTCGTTATAATTTGTCGTTTTACTTTATAAATTGAAAAATAAATAGTATGCTCCTACAGATTATACAACCCAGCCTCTCACGGAAGTTTGGTTGGTTGCATAAGATTATGCGTTAGGTTTACATATTTCAACAAGTTCGAGCATTTTTTCTTTGAATAATAAGAGAAGATAGACTATTGCTTTCCACAATACTATTAAAAATATTGAATAAAAGCTAAACAGTAAACATTTTATAAGATAACTGTGTGAAGAAGGCTGTGAAGTTCTTTATGAAACTAAGACTAAAAGCGTTGGACGCTCTTCCTAAGGTTGAGTGCTAAATAAAATGTTGAAATGGGACTAAAAGCATTGAACACTCTTCCTAAGATTGAGAGTTAAAGAAAATGAAGAAATAGGACTACGGCTAAAAGCATTGGGTGCTCTTCCTAGGGTTGTGGGTTAAAGAAAATGAAGAAATGGAATTAAGACTAAAAGCATTGGGCACTCTTTTTATGGTTGAAGATTAAAAAAAAAGAAATGGAACTAAGACTAAAAGCATTGGGCGCTCTTTCTAACATTAAGAGTTAAAGAAAATGAAGAAATGGGACTAAAACTAAAAACATTGGGTGCTCTTCCTAAGGTTGAAGACTAAATGAAATGAAGAAATGGGGCTAAGATTAAAGGAGTTTGGCGCTCTTCCTGAAGTTGAGGGCTAAATAAAATAAAGGAATGGGATTGGGCGCTTTTTGTAAGATTGAGGGCTAAATAAAATGAAGAAGTGGGATTAAGACTAAAAGTGTTGCCAGTTATTTGTGACCCCATCACGGAAAAATGGTGGAACAGTTTGAAATGAATTTTGGAACATAGATAGCACCTACCCTGAGCTGGGATTTTACCATGTTAGTTTGATTAAAGGGCCCATCCTAAGTGGAGTAGAGGCCGTTCAAAATTTATGTAAAAGTACAGTATTTCATGAACCCTTCAAGATGAAACTCGATATACAAAATTCTCATAAAAAGTAAACAGACACATGTTGCCATGTTGCACTGTTTTTGATAGTTTCCGTTTCAAAATGAAAAAAGGTGAACATTTTCTATACTAATTTCTTCCTTCACATTGAGTTCAACATCTCCTGTTGTTTCTGATTACATCACTGGAAAATGGTTGACCCAAATGAAATGAGTTTTGGTTCATAGTCAGTACCTACTTCAAGTTGGGATTTTTTCGTATCGATTTAATGAAAGGGCATATCCTAAAGTGGTTCAAAAATTATGAGGAAAATAGAATATCTAATGGATTATTTATCATTCAAGCTTTCATTAAAATGTTTATCCTACGGAGCTTCAAAACACTTTGTTTGAACCAAATCTCCTCATGCGGAGAACGGACATTACAGCTAGTTAGTAACAAAATTTCACATTGTCGTATTATATTAAACAAAATACACTATGTCACTTCGGAATTCAAACTGCGAGGCCCCTGGAATATTACGTGGAATATACACGATTTGAACTCTTCTCCAAGTGTAAATTTGTTTGTGTGTTTCCACCAGTATCTACAAAATATTGCATAAGCCTATATAACCGTGTTTATCCTATAAGAGTATTTCCTCATATACTGTTCAATCACATAAATTCCTTTTCTGAATTCTTTTTTTCCTTTTTTTATTTCGCCATCTCTCTCTTTGCTTGATGGCTCTTTATGAGATTTCTGTTCTGTTGGAATGAAAATTCCTTCATTGATACTCCGTCTATGACATCAGGAACAAGGTCTTGGGTTGTTCTCTGATTCCCTTGCAATCCCCTTCGTCTTGATCTATACTCGGGAGTTCTGCGCCTTTCCTGAGAGAGCACGACGCCGCTTCTAAGAACGTGATCGACATAGATTCTTCAAGAATCTCGTATCTTTTCGATACTCCAAAACGAATTATTTTATCCGTGACTTGAATTCACAAAGCGGGGTTTTGATGTGTGTCTGCAGAGGAAGTTCCAGCGTTTGTTCCCAATAGTGATTGTTGCCAAGAGTCGCTTCCCTCATTAACGTGGCTAACTTCCCAACGTAATGGAAGAATTCATCTCGCGAAATCTTGGAAAAGTTCCTTCATTCCATATAGAATTTATTGCCTTTGGTTTTATGAATATAAAGAAAGAAATCTGAAACCATTACTAGGTATGATTCTTTAGAAATAAAGTTGGCTGCAATTATTCATATTATAAAATCTCGGAGACAATGTAATATTTTATTTTTCATTACCCTCAAAATTTTGTAGTAATTTTCTTAATGTTTTCCCCCCAATTTGTCAAGTTTCCTTCCATACGATCTTTATTTGTTCTCCTCGCTTGGTCTAGTGATGGCCCGCGGCTAGTGGTAATGATCTCGCTTTTGGTGGACGGGGTACCGGTTTTGATTCTCGGTGAGAGAGCTTTGGAATTTAAACGCATGACGGAGGTTTGGATTCCATCTAATACTATATGAGACATTCACGTCTCATATAGCTTCTGTGCTGAAAAAGTATGCTAAGCTTAAATAAATAATACGTATTATATGTATTACTTGTTATTCCTCGCTCCTGTGTTATTACGGCAAACTGAATCATGTCTGCAGTTGGATGCAGGTGACAAGTCTGCTGAAGATCGTGAAGTGAAATCTATCTTAGGTTCGAATTATAATCAAAGACAGACAATGTGAGGTGGTCTCGGTGGCTCAGTGGTAGAGCGCTTACCTCTCGTGCGTGGGATCCTTGGTTCGATCCCCAACCAAGTAAGGTTGTGATGAGCAACATAGTGTCCGTGGATTTTCTCGGGGTACTTCCGTTTCTTCCCACATAACCACTCCACCAATTCGTCCTTCATCATTCACTTGCCGTAATCATCGTCTCCCTTAGCCTAACGAGGAAAATTCTGGGATATTATA
The DNA here is from genome assembly GCF_964235325.1 of Thermobia domestica. Classification (NCBI taxonomy): domain Eukaryota; kingdom Metazoa; phylum Arthropoda; class Insecta; order Zygentoma; family Lepismatidae; genus Thermobia; species Thermobia domestica. The sequence goes on from NC_137458.1 coordinate 69,384,445, forward strand.
CTGAAAGGTTTCATTTAGCTTTTTTTATTTCTCATACAGTCTCGGTGCTCAAAAACGATTCTAAATTTCAACCAAAAAAAGACATTTCAGGCGGTATCAAATTTACTCTGGTGGTAATCATGACCCTTAACTAAAAGTACATATATTGCAAATTATTACTTACCTCCTCCTGGACAAAGTCAAAGAGACACTACTTTCCTCATACCATGTAACATAGACACCACAGGAAGCAAAGAGGGCACATTAGCAATTTAATATTATTTTACATTTTTTATGAAGAAATATTTGGTCTAGGAATTAATTCGTGCGGTTGGTACGCACACATTGAAGCTGTAGTACAAACACAAAATACATAAATACCTTAAGAAAAATATTGTTCATCGCTAGCCACCACTTTCGCCCATCTGTCAGGCAATGTACGGATTCCGTGGCGAAAGAAGTCCTCATCCTTGGAAGCGATCCAGTCAGAGACCCATGTTTCGATATCTTCTGAAGAAGTAAACCGCTGTCCAATCAAATCGTTGTTCATGCAATCGAACAAGTAGTAGTCCGAAGGAGCAACGTCTGGTGAATACGGCGGGTGGGGTAAAACTTCCCATCCGACATTTTCTAAATAGGTTTTGACCGGTTTTGCGACATGTGGTCGAGCGTTATCATGTTGAACAATAAGTTTATCATGTCTGTTCTCCCATTCTGGTCGTGTTCTGGCCAGAGCTTGCTTCAAACGCATTAATTGTCGTCGATAACGTTCTCCATTCATAGTTTCACCCGGTTGCAGCAGCTCATAGTACACCACACCTTTCATATCCCACCATATGCACAGCATAACCTTTGCACAGTGAATATCTCGTTTTGGTTGTGATGGACCTGGTTTCACCCAGGCCTTTTTTCGTTTAGGGTTCTCGTAATGGATCCACTTCTCATCACCCGTAATAATTCGATGCAGAAACCCCTTTCTGCTCTGTCGTTGAAGCAGCAATTCGCAAATGGTTTTTCGTCTTTCAACGTCTCTGTCTTTCAATTCATGTGGAACCCAATGTGACATCTTTTGAATCATTCCCATGGCTTTCAAGCGTTTGGAGACTGTTGTTTGATCAACGCCTAATGCTGGTGCAAGTTGTTCCTGCGTTTGACACGAATCCTGCTCGAGCAATGCTGTCAATTCTTCGTCTTGAATTTTTTTTGGCTGTCCAGCTCGCTCTTGGTCTGCCAAGCCGAAATCACCACTTCTAAACCGTGCAAACCACTTCTGACACGTTCGCTCAGCTAGAGCATGGTCACCATACACTTCCACCAAAATACGATGACTTTCAGTCGCACTTTTCTGCATGTTAAAGTAATGCAGGAGGACACCCCGCAAAAACACTTTATCAGGCACAAATTGCGCCATGTTCACTTAACTACAAACTGGTGTTGTTGACGCTTTAATCCACTGCCCTATACTACGAACGATACGCGATGACAGGGGTTTGCAACATATGTCTGGATACACGGAACTGTGGGACGCTCCGTTCGTTGCGCCATCTCTTGTCCACCAGCACGAATTAATTCCTAGACCAAATAACTGTGCAAATTTGGTCTATTTCCTAGACTTTATAACGGTTAAAATTTGATCAGTTTTTTGAGTTTTTGTAAATTTTAAAAATTGTAAGGATTCACATACTACAAGGGCACATATTTATACTACAAAAACGTGTTTGTACAAAAGCAGACAGTGGCAGACGACATAAGGAGACCACGTGATTAGGAAGATACGAAGAAGACTTGAATAGCTACGAAGAAGATTGATTACCCCTCTCTAGTTCCTCACTCCAAGAAGATAGCTATAAAAGAGGACCACTAGAATAGGAAATTATCAAAATACCAGTGCTGATCGCCTCATCTACAATACCTTCTTTCGAGGCGCCATGGCCTACTGAGATTTCCTCTAATAGCTACTCATGGGGCTGCTATGAGCTACGGAGTGTAATTGTTTGAAACTATCTCCTGAGACTGCTATGAGCTAAGGAGATATTCTTTAATACCAAACTCCCGTGGTTGCCATGAGCTACGAAGTATAATCGATCCCGTCTGAGGCCGCTGTGAACTAAGAAAAATATCCTTCTCCCGAGGCCATATTGTGAGCCTAGGTGTTCTATGTTTCCCATTGAGAATACACAAACAGTGTTGAAGAAAGAATTAAAAAGTTACATCTTAAAAACTTGGTAAGATATTCTTTTTATAATGAAAAGGTAAAGAGTTAAATTTCCGAGTATGTTATTTTAGACTCTACCAACCCGGACATTGCAATATTTTGTAACATTGTAACTTGTGTTGTTTTTGTAAGAATATTTGATGCTTTTTAGAACATCAATGCTCGACTTGTTCACTTCTCTACTGGTACCAAACATGGTTTCTGGTTAGATATTTCCCTTTGATGCATAGACAAGCAAACAACAGATCTCAATATATTTTTTTTCAATTACAGTAAAATAAGTTGCTACCTTATTCATACTGTATTATTCATACTGTTGCTGCCTTATTTATTTCTGTAATTTTTTTCATTTTTTCTTTCTTCCAGGGAGTGTACTAGGTTCTAGTCTGAATCTGAAACCCAATACAAGAGAAGTAGTAAAGAATTTAAATGATAGTTATGTGGTATCATGTCTTAGCAACACGGAGACTGTGCGTATGACATGGTTGACCCCTAAGACCAATGAAGCGATTAGGCATTCTAAAGGCAGGTAAGTTACTACTCCTCTTCTTTCCTCTTTTTCTTACCCTTATGGGAATAACTCAAGGAGATATACTTCTTTCATTCAATCACCTCTATAATATGTGCAGATGAACAATCAGATATTTAAATTATTCTTGTGTCAAGAATTACGTAGGAAGTTAGTTATTATTTGTTAAACCCTATCAGGGACGCAGAGCCGTTGTATAAGAAACATTTTATGGAAAATTGTAGCAAGAAATAGACCATGTACTCACACAGGATGGGGTGGCCCGCCTGGCAACCGGACAAATGTTTGGTGTACCCTCCCCATTATGGCACCCCAAGAAAAGATTTAATCATGAAAATAAAATTAATACATTTCTTTTAATATTTATTTGGGTGCCGAGGCTCTTTTCTGTAATCAAACATCAAATTGCGAGGGGCGTACTGAAAGTCACGAGCAACATTTTTTCACAACCGTAATCTTTATTTGTAACCAAATAGGACCTATATCATCTACAGACTTTTCTTTCACCTTTCCACATAGTCTCCGTTTATTGAACACATTTTCCCCATCATTCTGCAAGTTTGAAAATATCTTTGCGATAGAATTCCGTTTCAGCTGTCCATAGACACTGATGTACTGCTTGCCGAATATCCTCCAGTGTCTCGTTGCGATGGCCTTCCATCTGTTTCTTCACAAAACCGAAAAGATGGTAGTCGGAGGGTGCCATGTTGGGATTGTGTGGAAGTATTTTCCACCCAAATCTCCTGTTCTGCTCCATAGTGGTACGGGCAGTATGCGAACGCGCATTATCATGTTGAAGGGTGATCTTCTTTCCAGGACGTTTATCACGCAATTGATGACGGAGCTGCAAAAGTGTCTGGATGTAGCGGGCAGAATTTATGGTTTGTCCAGGCTCAAGAAAGTCAACCAGAATGCAACCCTGTGTATCCCAGAAGACGCTTCCCATAACTTTCCCTGCCGATTGCACTGTCTTCTCTTTCTTCTTCGGTGGCTAATTCAAGTGTTGCCATTCCACACCCTGTCGTTTTGTTTCAGGTTCATAATGACGAAACTAGCTTTCATCTCCAGTCACAATACTCTTCAAAAAGTCATCACCTTCATTTCGAAATCTCTGAAGAAGGGTTTTAGCAATGGTTAGTCTTTGACGTTTGTGGTCCTCGGTTAATAAACGTGGGACCCAACGGGCAAAAATCTTCCGATAATCTAAGCTGTGAATCATTTATTGCACCGCACTATGTCCAACACCAAATTTTGCAGTGATTTCATTCACAGTGATATGCCTATCTCCCCTAATCAGCATATCAACCCTTATCTTGTTGCGTTCCGTGGAGGCAGTTCGAGCGTGACCGCTGTGAGGTTCATCTTCGATACTCGTGTTTCCATCCTTAAAATGTTTCATCCACCTCCTAACACTGCTGGCACCCATGCACACATCTCTATAGGCACGCTGCAGTCTGCGGCGAATTTCAGAAGCAGGTTGGTCCTCTTTAACAAAGAATTCAATCACAGCACGTTATCGAAACGAAGTATCGCTGCCCGCCATTTTTGAAATCCTGCCTGTGGTCACGTGTTAGCAACAAGCAGCGTCAACGTATAGAAGGAAAGAAAGAAAGATCTGTAGATTGAGACGATATACTTGGTTTCACTTACAACTAAAGATTACGGCTGTGAAAACATATTGTTCACGTCTTTCAGTATGCCCCTCGTAAAATAGCATCTTGTTTGAAATATATTTATTTCAAAAGTTTGTCTTATGTTTAATAAAATCATATGGAACTACACATACACTACGAGATGTCTAAAGGAACAGTCTATAAATGGCATAGCTTCCTCTTTTTAACCAATTAGTATGACACCCTCCCAATATCTTATCACCGAACTCTTCATGGTGCCATGCTAATATCTGCACATGCACAATCGATCTTTTCATAGAGCTAGTTCATTCCAGGTACTTAAAATTGCTATTATGATTCATTTAATCTGGTTATCAATAATTTCATCTTCTTTCCATCAGGAATTACACAGGTTAAAAAACATCCACATCGGTGAATTTAAGTTTTCGTTGTGCACTTTGCCTGGGCCAAGCAACTACTTTATATTTACAAGACTTTACCATTTTTTTTCTTTTTTCGTCACAAGTTAAAATATTTTACCATTCCTTCTCGTCGTAAGCTAAAATATTTTGTTGACAAATTTACTTCTTTCTTTTGAATGATTATTGTGCAGTATTCAAATGATTACATGATTTTCTTCAGCTGAGAATGGTTCAACCGTGTCTTGAAATCTTAAAAACGTAATTTAAATCGTTTCCCGATTCATGGAATGATGAAATTTTGTGCAGCGATATACGGTGTAAATCAGGTAGCAATACATTATTTCTTTGTTACTTTTATATATTTGTATATGTTTATATACGTATATTTTTACGCATCGATATTAAGGTTTTCGTATTCAATTTGCTTTATTCTTGATTTTAGATTTTCGTTTAATTTAATTTAAGTTTAGCCAACATCCACTTCAGTAGTGAGGCTATGTGAAACATGGATCTAAAGGTTAATGCGGGATCCAAACCACCCGGTAATCGAACCGGGGTCTCCTGGCACCAAAGATAAGTACACTATTCACATGGTTACTTGGAAGCTTGAGTAGTAAAGCAGGATTATCTAGTATACACGGGATGACATTCACAAGTTCGAACGAAATTTCAGGTTTTCCACGATTTTTTGTAACACATTTGAAAAAAAAATAACTGTTAGTTTTCTTTTTAAATATGCTTACAAACTGAAACAAATCTTACTACAAAGAGAAATTTTAAAGAACATGCTTTCTTTTAAAAATTTTAACAAACAAATCCACAGGGGTCCACCGGATTCAATCTCTCCAAATAACTTCCTAACTCAAACATATATCCCATTTGTACACTTTCTCAATAGAACTGTATTTGATTAATAGATAAATCATCGATGTAGCATGAAAATTTGATCTTACAATTCATCTGTACTCTTTCTCTCATAAAAAAACAATCTAGTTCTATTATTTTTTCCTGAAAATATAGGTGGAAGTATTTTACAATTACTTATCGTCTTTTCGGGTGCAGAATAATAGCCGTTCAATACTACATAAACGTAGTAGCTTGTAGTCCGGGGCGTACGCAGGGGGTGGGTCCTGGGGTCCGGACCCCTCCCGAAATCCCGACTTTTTGTAAATGTAGTCTACCTTTAGGGGAATTTTAGAAATTTTCATATAACTTAGCCTCAAATTGTATTTGGACCCCCCCCCCCGAAACGCTTTAGACCCCTCCTGAAATAAATTCCTGCTTACGTCCCTGCTTGTAGTATTGTATTCCCTCTCCCTCCTTCAAAGTTTGAACTCCCAACAAAAATTTCTGTGTGTGTCCCTGGTAGTATTCACTGTTATCTTGCTTATGTAATAATGAAGAGCTTAATGAGAATCTATTTCAGTTATCAGCTTCATCTGAATGAGTGGCTTGGTTGTTTACAGCATCGACTGTTTTCGACTTAGAAATTGGTTTTTCTTTATATTTTCTCAAAAACTACTCATGAGGTTTCTAAACTCGCACATAGCATTTTGTTCAGACCAATAAGATCTATGGATTGATATATGTCTTATGATTGGCATTTATTTATTTATTTATTTATTACATGTTAATTTACAACTTCAAGAGAAGCCCCTAGTGAACGGTGAATCAGTGGTAGTAGCGCTTACTCTGGTGTGTAGGATCTTTGGTTCGATACTTCTGTTTCCTCCCACTCTCTTATTCCATCTATTCTTCCATCATCATTCACTTGCTTTAACCATCGTCTCCCTTAATCTAAAGGACAGAATTACGGAACGTTAAACTCTAGTATTTCATTTTAAGGGAAGTCCCCAGTTTCAAAAGCCTTATATTTCATACATTCAATTCATGTTACAAAAATAGGGGGAAGTAGAAAAGTAAAAATAGAAAAATTTAAATAAATCGAAAGAATACGTATTGAATATCAAAATCTACATATGTATCAAGTTCTATAAAGGTCATCACCATAGGTATTCTGCCATTATTGGCAGGTCACTTGCTGGAACTGAGAAGCTTCCATGCTCCACGGTCTTCCGCTAACCTCTTCGTCTTCACATGCGATTTTTCTGTTTTTATACCGTCCGTTAATTGTAGCCTTCTTCGCCCTCTCCCTCTCTTTCCTGCCACCATACCCTCTAGCACGTCTCTCATGATACAGTTTCTTCTCAGGAAATGTCCCAACCAATTTCTCTTCCTCTTCTTAACAATATCTAAAAATGTTTTTTTCTCCACCACCATTTCTAACACCCTCTCGTTCGTTTTTCGCTCAACCCAACTAATTCTTTCCATTCTTCTCCACACACACAATTCGAAGGCTTCCAGTCGTTTTTCATGACTTTAACGTGATGTCCATGTTTCCGCCCCATACAGTACAACACTCCACACGAAGTACTTTATAAGTCTTTTTCTCAAATCTTTATTCGAGGTCCTACAAAACTGACTTTTGTTCCTCCTAAAGGTTTCTTTCGCCATACCAATCCTTGTTTTTATTTCACGTTCGCACTTCATGTCATTACTAAGAATACTACCCAAATATCGGAAACTATTCACTTGTTCTATTTTCTCCTCTCCTACTTTTATACTTGGCACATACTGCTTCGTTCCAATCACCATGGCTTTTATCTTTCTAACATTTATTTTCATCCCATATTCTTCAAATCCATTTCTCAAGTTTTCTAACATACTATTGAATTTCTTTTCAGATTCTGCAACAAGCGCCATATCATCTGCAAATCTTATACATCTGATCATTCTATCTCCTACCGAAATGCCGTCTTCTTCATGTAAACTCTTTTTCACTATCTGTTCTAAACAGATATTAAATAATGTTGGCGAGAGAGCATCCTTGTCGAACTCCTCTTCCAATCGCACTTTCCTCTGTCAGTTCCTCTCCTATACTAACACTTACTTGTTGGTTCATATATATAAAATTAAGTTTCTTATGAGTATTCGATCTTTCCATTCCAACACAATCTTCTTTAGGAATCCCAATTCACGCGGTCAAAAGCTTTCTAGATAAATAAATATAACATACACCTCTTTCCCTTTTTCTATAAACATTTCACCGATTACCGTTAATAATCCAATTTCATCTCTTGTGTCCTTACCTCTCCTTAACGCGAGCTGTTCCTCCTCAACTTTCTCGTTTGTTCTTCCATACAACCTTTTGTTCAGTATTCGGAGCAGAATTTTGACTGCATGAGATATGAGACTAATGGTTCTATAATCTTCACATTTCTTTGGGTTCGATTTCTTAGCCATGGGCATCATGATCATGTTCAGGAAGTCTTTCGGCCATTCTCCTGTTTCATATATTTCATTGCAGAGTCGGAACATTTTTTTCTTGTCTTTGTCTTCCATATGTTTAATTCATTCAATAGGTATATTATCTACCCCATTCCTAATCTCGGATATAGCCTTTCCAAACTCATCCCGAAGAATAGTAAACCCTTTATCATCCTCGCCTACTTCATTTTCTACTTCAACATTTACACGGTCTATCCCTACTCTCATATAAGTCTTCAATATATTCTTTCCACCTTCCTATGACATAATTTCCCTCGCTGACTACCTTCCCATTCTTATTTTCTACTGACATCGTAATACCCCCATGTTTCCTCCGAAATTCCACAGATTTCACCTCCTTGTGCATTTCCTTATATTTCGCAACTCGTTCTAATTCTTATATGTTCTCGCATTTTCTTTCGTGAATCTCTTCCCTTGTTCTCTCTGTTTCCCTTCGTAATTCATTGTTTAACTTCCTGTACATCTATCTGCCTTCTTCTCTATCAACCTGTATCCACGCCTTCCTTTGCCACATTTTCTGCAACACCTGTTCCGTAACCCATGGTTTCTTAGCCGTTTTGTATTCACGGTAACCTACTACTTCTTCTGCAGTCTGCTGTATGCAAAGTTCAATATGTTCCCACCGTCCGTTACTACCTGCGCTTATCCTTTCCTCGTTTGAATATTTTTCTTCGAATTTTTCAATGAAAAGATTTCTTACTTCCTCGTTTTTCAGTTTTTCAGTATTCAACATTTTGCTGCCTATTTTTCTTCTGCCTACATTTTTCAATTTAATCTCTGCTTCGGCCAGCACAAGATTATGATAAGAGAAAATGTCTGCCCCGGAAAAACATTCCGATACCTGTTCTGAATCATAACATAGTCTATCTGAAATCTCCCGCCGTCTATTGGGGATTTCCATGTATATCTTCTTCTCTTGTGCTAATTGAACCAAGTGTTCCAAATTACTAGTGAATTCTGTCAACAGAAATTCACCAGTCCCTCTCCCCTTTCATTTCTTTCACCTAAACCATATTTGTCTACGATACTACCTTCCTGTTTTTCTCCCACAACTGCATGAAATCTCCCATTATAATTGCGCATGCACCCTTTTGCTCTCTGTCTATAATTTCTTCGATTTTTTCATAATTTTCCTCTACTTCTTCAGTTGCATGCGAAGTCGTCGGTGCGTATGTCTGTATCACCACTAGATTCTTCGTTTTCCCTTAAAGTCTTAACATTATAACTCTAGCATCAATAAATTCTACTTTCACTACCTTCTCCTTTAAGCGCTTTCCAATAATTAATCCTACGCCATTATTGCCACCTTTTCATTACCTAAGTAAAACATTCTATATGCTTCACTATTCAACACCCCGTTACCTTCCTATTTAACTTCACAGACTCCTACCAAATCTAGATTATTTTATTTAATTTCTTCTTTAAGATTTTTCTAAGTTTCCTCCTTTTAACATAGTACGTACGTTCCATGTCCCTATTCTAAACCTTTTGCTCTTGCGTATCTTTCTTTCTCTGTCTGTCGTCCCTCCATTATTACTTTCTCGTCCAATAGTCCTTCAAAAGCCACCCCCCTCCCGGAGATTTGAATGGGGGGACATTTTACCTCCGGAACTATATTTTGACCTGCGAAAGACCATAGTACATATGTTCTCTTTCTGCTGCCAGCAAACTAGGGAAAAATAGAGTAG